>NC_137636.1:37231044-37476044 GCF_963383615.2 Lipophrys pholis | reverse complement strand
TGTTTTGACGTGCTTCGACCTTTGTCGTGATCCGCCTCGCCTGCATTGTCTTGACTCGGCTCCTCCCTCGGCCTCTGTGTTGTGAACACACATTCATGAAGGGACCTTGTTGGGTTTGTACGCAAATAATTTACAAATACTATTTGATTTAAATGAGAAAAAAATTACATTTAATTGAAAATCCCACTGTATTCAATAAGAAAACTGCGGCATTCATTTGCTGAGTGGATGAATACCAACACATGGAGTTAAATAATTGTAAAAAAAAACAAAACAAAAACAAATGGAATACAGAGGATTTTTGTTTTATTTTTACTGAGTAATACTTCTCTGACTGCAGAGAATAACACGGAGGGGCAAGTGATTAAACATCTTTCTTTTTCTTGGTCGTATTATCGTGTCTGCATTTTAAATAAATAAAACAAAAGACACTATCAACACCATCAACTATCAACACACCCTCTAGTTTTCTTCAGAAAGAGGTTGGACACCCCCTCTAAGCTCAGAGGCATTACAGTCTGTCTGGACACACACTCTCACAAACACACCACAAGCACAAGCAGCTTCAAAATAAAAGAATTGGGCAGTTTGATTGTCATGTGAGAGTTTTCTTGACGCTTCATTAAGGCCTTTGGGGGAATTATTCCTTTGCATTTGACCCGTCCAGTTAAGAAGTTGACCTTAACTACAGAGGACTCACTTCTCCCCTTGTCTTCTCCAGCTCTCCAAACTCCCTCACGGACAGGAAATCTTTTTCTTTTCTTTTTTCTAACAATAATATGACACGCCGTACCTGCTCAGCCAACTGCCCATCATCGTTGTTAACGTGACTCAGTCTGTCAGTGAGGTCACTGCGCTGGATGATCCATGGGGGGAAGTCCTTAGATCCAACTGCTTTGGTTAAACTGCAGTTTTGTTCAAGGCGATATGGAAACTACTGGAATGAACACCATGAGGTATAAATACGTCTGGAGGAAACTATACAGGAAGGCTGTAGAGTGTATTTTTACAGGAATCGTATCTTCTTTTGGAGTTAGATGCTGTCAGACAAAAGTCCAATGACTTTGCATTTGCACACATGGTGCATGTGGATCATCCAGTGTCGAAAACAGAATTTAATTCCAGGCTGTGTTGCACCACATTATGTAATAACGGTGCAATATGTAATAACGTGACACATTTTCAACTCATTCTGTAATAATCTGCTGCATTTTCTAATAAACTTGTTACATATTGCAACAGTTTTTACAAAATGCAGGTTAAATGATTAAATTCACTCAGTGGAACTTAAAATCTGGTTTCATTTCTTCAAGAAAATAGAGATGGAAATACAGATTGGCTTGTAACTTTAACAATCTAGCAGCCACAACAGCAGCTGATCTATAAAGTTAAGCTGCATTCTACCATAGCTATGTTGGCAGGACACGAGCATAATTTTGTTTTCATTATCAAACATAGAACCATGTATACAAATAAAGGGCAACATTTATTACACAATGCACCAAATAATCACATCTTCTTAAAAAAATAATAAAACGTGGAACACCCACATGTTGTATTAACTGTCTCAATATGTGACCAGTTATTGTAAAATGCAGCAAAGTTTGTTAAAAAATGCATTCAAGACTTTTATTACAAAAATGTGGCTTTTATCACACAATGAGTTGAAAATGTATTGCGTTATTACATTATTACACTATTATTACACTATTATCACACATTGTGGCGCAGCATGGCTGTAATGTGACTGTCAACAGACCAAACACAGTCCCGACCACGCAGGGAGCAAGACATTCGTCTTTGCCTTCCCGACGGGAACCAATAAATATGGGAAAGGAATGTTTCAGTAGTTGGATTCAGAGCTGCTCCATTATTATTCACCGTCTTTAAAATCTTCATGGAGGCTCTCATTCTGTGTCTTTAACGCTGAAAGGTGAGGCGCAGAAAGCCACTTCCAAATAACAGCAGTATTATCGCCTCTTTGTGGTAAGAAGCAGTCCTTGAGTGTGCAGTGTGGTCCGGTCCGGTCCGGTCCGGTCCGGTCACACAGCGCAGGCCCCTTCACACTTGATGTGGTACCGTCGGAGGTAGTCTCTGAGCTGGGGGGGCAGCGGCAGGGCGTCGATGCCCCGGTAGGTGGTGCAGCTGCAGATCACAGCCCTGCACAGGTGCTGCAGTGTGAAGGGGAAGTTCCTGGCGAGCGGCCGGGAAAGCAGGGGCTCGAAGAAGAGGCAGGTGGCCGGGTCGCTGTAGTGCCTCAGCAGGCCCGTCACGCTGGCGTCCCGGTACATGCACGGGTCGCGCACGTCGAAGCTGAACCGTTTCCCGTTCTGCTCGATGCGCGCGTGCAGCGAGCGGCTGTAGCGGCGGAAGCTGACCGAGAAGAGGAACTCGTCCTGAGCAGAGTCCCGGAGCAGGAAGGTTCCCTCGGGCTGACCCTCCAGCAGCTCCTCGGCCTCAAAGCGGTTCAACACGCCCCAGTAGCAGGGGCTGTTGTTGATCTGGAGCAGATCCGGGACCAGGATGTAGTCAGTGTGGCCACAGGGGCCCTCCCCTCCTCCCCCGTGGGGACCGGACGGGTCCCAGTCCTCCAGACTGGTGCTTCCAGGCCCGGGGGAGCAGCAGACGTCGTCCCAGGAGAGAGGCGTCTGTGGCGTGGAGGTAGAAGAAGAAACGTTGGGTTTGAGGGGAGCCGCCGTGTCCCTGAGGGCTCCTGGGTCGGTGGTCTGGTTCTTGATGAGGTGCCAGCATCGGGCCAGCTCAGACTTGGGTGAGAACGGACACTTGTCCTGCATGAGCTCCGACACGTGGATCTTGCGTTTGGACCAGAAGAGCACGGAGAAGGTCCGCGAGGAGCCGGCCGGGTGGTGGTGGTGGTGGTGGTGGTGGTGGTGGTGGGAGCGCAGCGGCAAACACTGGCCCACTGCGTCCTGGAACTTCTGGCGCAGGGAGCGGCGGGACAAGGCCTTTCGACACGCCACGTCCACGTCAGCCGCCGTCAACGCGTCGCCCAGAGCGCTGCAGCTGCACTTCCTCTCCCTGCGCCGCCTCGGACAGGAAGTGGAGCGCAGGCCCAGCTCCTCCGTCCCGCCCGCCTCCGTCCCGCCGGGGCTCGACCCGTTGCGGGCGCTCCGGGAGCGTTTCTTGCCCCGCCAGACGTAGCTGTCCGCACTCCAGCTGCGAAGGCCGCTTTTGGGTCGGGTGTCTGAGCCTCGAGGTTTCTTCTCTGACATGGTGGCGTCCAGTTTTTACCTGTAACACGTTGAGAAGAAACACGTGAGTCCATTCCAGGATTGTGGGAGTAAGTCTAAGGTACTTTGCGTCAGACTGAAAGGAGTAATATTTGTCGTGGAGTCTCAGTAACTAGAAACCTCCACAGTCATTATGATTTCCACTTGAATGAATGAATGAATGAACTTATTTGGATTTTCTACATGTGCATAGAAAATAAAACATTCAAATATATATTAATCATTTTGATGACTTGTAAAAAACTCGAGCGTGACACAAAAAAGTCATAAATAAGACTTATTTCTGTAGTGGTTCTCATAAAAACAAATAAATAAATAAAAATAATAATAATAATAAAAAGCTCTTTAAATTTCACATGCTTCTACATTTTAGTTGATATGTTGTAAATACTCTTCTTTCTTCTTGGTTTTCTTATTATATGAGGTTTTCTTAAGTTTTGAGGGTAAAAATAACCATTACGTAATCTAGGTTAAAAAGCGTTGAGGAGAGAAATGTTAACTTCCAGGAATAAAAGTTTCGGTAATGAACCTTGTTTTGAACTTCACTGCTGTCTTTTAAACTCCAAGTCATCAGATGCACAATAATTCACAAACTTCAATCGTCAAACATTAAAACCTTTTCCAGGTCTGTGTGTACAAGGCAGCTCGCAAATAATCTCGTTCAAAGTGGAGTCCTGTGAATTTCTCTCACTCTTTCTCCCCATGCCTGAGCCGAGTCCAATCATGACTAATTAAGACAAAAACTGTTCAAAATAAGCATCAGGAAGCTGATGATCACAGCTGGTCCACACTCTGTATTTAAAGATCCAATAGATGATCTTACCTCCCAAACATGGTCAGAAAAAGCTGCATGTCCATGTGACGGCCGGTTGTTCGCTGCACTTTGGCCGCCTGCAGCCTGTAGTCTGCAGCCTTTCTCCCCTCTAACAGATGGCCGACTCCTCTGCTTCCTATATAATTATGATGCCACGTCCCTGAGGGGAGCAGCAGTTTCCTCTCAGCCCGGGCCGGCTGTGAATGAATGAACCAGGGAAAGAGGGCTGGTGGCAGTGAGGGGGGGGGGGGGGGGGGGGGGGCGGGGTCAGACATCCTCTTCTTCATTTCACATCCCCCGTTTACACATTCACTGACAAATTCCATGTCTGAGAAAATAAATAAATAAAGGAGAAACAGAGCAGCCAGAGAGTGCTTCTTCATTCACAAAGTGGATTATTCCGGCTGGTAATTCTATTTCTGAGGAGCTGATGTGAGTTATTTTAACTTCATCAGGCATTTAGCTTAACTTAAGCCATAAGACGTGAACGTAACACTCTATACACAATAAATGCCCCAGAATCCTCCTTGTACAGCTCCATGCTTGCCCCTCACACAGGATCTGTTATAGACCTAACTCATTACTACACTGATTTTGTGACATAAAGAAAATCTGAAAGATAATTTGTTGTTAATTTCAAAATAAAAAGGTAAATTACACAGAAACTTGTATTTTTGACTTATTTTCACATGCGGAATAAATTGATCATAACTGCCCAATGTGACATATATGGGGTATTATTAAAACAAAAACATTAGAAATGGGTTTGAAACGCAGAACATTCCTTTGAGGAGAAAAGGTTCTGGGTTCTTATGGGTTAAAGCATCAAAGTACATGAACGTGTTAAAAGTTCCTAAATGGAGAACGCTAAAGCTCCAGGTTATTCCTCCAGGTTATTCCTCCAGATTATTCCTCCAGATTACCAGCAGACTGAGTGGAGTTCCACACATGCAGTCCAGAAGAGGAGACACCCAAACATTCTAAAAAGCTCCACTTATTGATCGAAGAAGCTTTAAGATTCCCAGTTAGAACTTCCTGCAGGTCCGACTGAAAGGACTCATCCATCAATATGAAGTCATGCGCGCGGCGAGAGAGTTGGACTCACTGTGGATGACATTTTAGAAGATCTATAATTCATGAAACAAATAGGCCGCGTCTATCCAACAAATAATATTACTCCCAGAGGCTGAGTGTGTTTCTGCGTGCCCTTTCTTCTCCAGCAGATCGAGGAGAGTCGTCAATAAATGTCTGACATCCCAGATAATATAGTGACACTCAGCTTCCTCTGAACTGAATATTTAATGCTCTACACATTATCACACAGCCGGCAGGACGATGATGCCACATGTTCTGGCAAGAAACCAGATCAATTCATTTGACTCCTAACAAGTGGCTCAGAGACTTTTTTTGTCTCCCAAGAGTCGAAGGTTTGGAGACGCTGGAGGTGCGTAAATCCTTTTATCACTCAAACAGGATGAGTGTGTGTGTGTGTGTGTGTGTGCGTCTGCCCGTGTCAACAGCTGTTCTGAATCACACTCACCCTCTGTCAGGGTCAGGGTAGTTTAAGACGAGTTTCAAGGTGGGACTGAGGTTGGTATGGCTGAGGTTACAGGAAATCTGCAGGAAATCAGTGTGTGTGTGTGTGTGTGTGTGTGTGTGTGTGTGTGTGTGTGTGTGTGTGTGTGTGTGTGTGTGTGTGTGTGTGTGTGTGTGTGTGTGTGTGTGTGTGTTTTCTCAGTCCATTATTCTGTCAAATCAATTGGATCCACCATTCAATGAAGAGGCTGAATGTTTCATGGCGAGTGCGGTAAACGAGGAGTTTCTGAGAATCGATGATTGACAGGAGGAAACTGTTGCCTTGGAGGAGTAGCCCTAAGTATAAGTATTATGTAATCACATTACAAAACCAATAACAGACAGCTTCTGGAAAAGCTGGCAAATCAAAAAAAAAAGGAAAATGTCTTTCAAATTTTACCAGCAACAGCTTGAGTTGGTCTAAACTGAATTATGTGGATAAATGAGCATTTAGTACAAGGATGAGAAATGAGAATTTAATTAAAAGGCTCCAGTTATGGAACCTTCTAGATAAGGACAGAAAAGATTCTAAAACACGCGGTAGATTTAAAAAAAAGTGATTAAAACAAAGATTTTACTGAAATAAAAAGAAATGATGAAGGACGATCATACTGAATTGACTAAATTACAAATTGTTTAGTTGTTTGTTTTCTTAGTTTTTAAAAAAAATATAACTCTAATATAAGAGTGGCAAAGTCGGCCGCTCAGACTTTATAGTAAAGTTGTTTGATATTCACTGTTTGCCTTACATGTTCATTGGGAAGGATTAATTGAGATGAAGAGGCGTGTTTACATTTCTTAGGCCAGAGGCGTCCAGGACCATGAATGAGACATGAATCTTTTCCTTCACTTCATATTTTGAGTTTTGTTTGGTTCCCAGCAGCAAACCTTTAATTAGACTTCAATTTGCCTTGTTTTGTTGAGAAGATCACCGCCAACATCATCAACTTTATCATCCACATCATTTACAGAGCACCTTTTAAAAAAACCTTTTGGAATGCTAAAACTCCAGTCAAAAGCTTTTTTTTTTTATGGACCAGAATTTTAATTTGCTGCAGCAGCAGCAGCAGCAGCAGCAGCAGCAGCAGCAGCAGCAGCAGCAGCAGCAGCAGCAGGGCCTCTGAGTCACACTCAATCTGTTCTAAATGGTTCCTCAGTATTTAAAATGGATTTCACTGCTATAGCCCACAAAGAGCTTCTCACTGTTAGTCCCATCTACACACACACACACACACACACACACACACACACACACACACACACACACACACACACACACACACCAGTGGTGACGGCTGCCGTGGGGACATGGGGGATTGAACATGCAACCTTCCAATCAAGCTTTAAAAGCAAATCTATTTCCAAATAAACTTTAAAAATCACCGCCTCTTTAACCTCTGTAACGTGTTGTGAAGTTTTCTTCTTTTCATTGCTGTTGTTCAGTGAGTTTGTAGTTTCCTTCAACGGTATTTTCCTTGAATATTGTACTGATTATATTAAAGGGTCATATTATGTAAAATTCACTTCCTAAAGGTTTTCCAGCAGTACTAATCGTCCTCATACCTGGACTGATGCCCCAGAAGTGAAGACAGTCTGTCCTCTCTGTCCCTGGCTTGTTTCAGGTTTTAAAAAGTGTGTTGCTCCAACCAGCCAATCAGAAATCAAACCCTATATAGTGTCATCGGGGGTTCAGCCAATCCCAATCAAGGTAGGCCCTCCCTTTGACTCCTCCCACAATTAGGCAGCTCTGCTCTGGCACATGGCACCACGAGAGGAAGTACTTCCTCCTCTTCCCAAGATGGGCATGTGTGGGCGGAGCCAGTCCAGCTCACACAGACACAGCAGATTCTGAATGCAGCTCCTATGATCCAATATACAAATGAGGGAAATGAAGGAGGAGCTAGAAACTCTGAATACAATCTATGAATACAAGAATAAAATCTACGGTGCAAGTTGCAATGACTTGTGGCGACCAAACAGACACTTTTATTGGATTGACTCATTTTTTTGAGGAAATCTGTTTTTCTACTGTGAATCTTCTGCTTTGGTTTCGTTTGTTTGTGTTTCACTTTTCATTGCTGAAGCACTCTGAGCTGTTTGTTTGCAGGCAGGATGCCACAGAGCTAAATTGAAGATAATCTGATCACCCATTCATATGGAAATTAGCTTTCTAAATGCTTGTTAACCACAACTCCACCTTGGAGTCAGGGATTAGGATGATGATATTTCACTCGGGAGTACACTGTAGTACCTTCATTTGTTACTGCTATCCACACGTAGCCTACTCCTCTTTGTTGCTGTTATATAAATCACTCACATGAGGGTGTGATACACTTTTCTTCAAGAAGTTCCTCCACCGGTGGATGAAATCCAGTCGGCCCATTAACCTGCTGCAGCCAGGACTGGGCCGGGGGCTCGTATGGGTCCACATTACAGAGGCATCGATCGGCAGAGCGGCACAGCCGACAGGAGCGCTCATGAATAATCGATGCAGGTCTGAATGAGCGGAGACGCTGCTCCTTGCTTGTATTTTTGTACGAAGGCTAAAACAGTTTTCATTGACGTTTATGCAGCTGGATGGAGTGAAAGTACACGTGTTACAGTCTGAGTGGGTTTGTTTGCAGCAGTGGACGCATGGATACGATCAAATCTGAAATCAGAACGCAAAAACTGAGAAAAACTTCCCATTGGAGTGGCTGGGAATCAGGTGGAAACCAGACAAAAAATCCGACCCCATATTTCAGCCGGAGACTAAAGTTAACTTTTACAACGTTGCCGCTCCTGTTCTCTATTCAGACGTGACAATGTCTTTATCCTGTCTTCTACCCATTATAACCTGTGAGCCTTTCAGTTTGATAACAACGTCCAAACTCAGTCGTTAGTGCTGGTTTGTGCTGAAAGAAACATCCTTTGTGCAGTTTTAGTTTTTATGGTATAATGGTTTATTAGATGATGATGATGATGATGTCACTCAGCCCCCCACATTCTCCAAATTGAACAAAAATGGTGTCATAAATAAAGTCTCCATCTGAAAGTATGGCCAACACGGAGTGGTTCACATGTGAAGGAGTTTAAAGGAAAGTTGAAGGGTTTTCCCATCTGCTCGTATTTTTTAAGTTTAAATATTTAAAAGGTATGAAGAAGTTTAAAGAGGTTTTTGGAACAGTTTAAACTTGGTGAAGGTTTGAAGAAGATATAGGCTCAAGAAGTAAAAACTGAGAGAAAAATTGTGGAAAAGTTAAAATATTTTTTTTAAAAGTTTAAAATATATTAAAAAGTTACAACATAGCAAGAACGTCTTTAGAAAACTGCACATTTTGATATTTGAATGGTTCAGCTCAGCATTTATGAGATGTGAAAATGGGAACATTAAAGATGAGTACTTCATTTAGTCATGAATTGTACTTTTAAATATTTCTATGAGAAGTATATTTTATTGGGAATATTATATGGGGTGAAATATATCCGACGTTAGTGACGGTGTTACTAATTGTTACGTTTCTGTTCTCGGGTTAGAATAAAGACGTGTGAGATCATCGGGATGTGCTTTCATATGGGCGAACCAGCAGGAAGCTCTCGGCCTGAAAAGTCTTTATAGGAACAAGAACAACCAGAGTGCAGAAAAGGATCATGATCAAAATGAACTCCGGCGTGTTCAGAAGGAGCTGCAGATAAAAAGTTCCCCACTGGAGGAGGACCAGAGGATGAAGAAACCACGGAGACTCTTCATGTCGAGCAGGAGACCCTTAACGTTCCTCCGAGCTGAGAAGAAGATCCTGGGTGAGGAGGCCAACAAGGTCTACGAGGAGAAAACCCAGGCCACAGAACAAGAGAAAAGAGGCTTCCCGAGGCTGCTCTCCAAGAACAAGGGCAACAGAAGACAGAGACACAGTGGAAGAGGCCAAGGAAGTCGACAAGAGAGTCGCAAGTAGAGAAAAAGGAACCGACGCAGAAATCAAGAAGACAGACAAAGAAGGACGACGGTTTCTGGTCCAGAGAAAGAAGAAGGGGACACCAGAGGGTTAGAGTGCAGAGAGATCAGTCACTTCAGCCTCTCATGGCAATAAAGATCTTTTTATGTCAAATCTTCTGAATTCTGTTGTTCATTGAAACGCAGCTGAGTTGAAAGTCCAGCATTGAATGTGAACGATGATGAGTGGTACACAACGACCCAGCAGTGTGTGCTGGACTGTTCTGTGGGCTTTCAGGCGGACACTGTTATTTTTCAGCCTGTACACTTTCATTGCTGAAATAATTATCATTTTCCAATTGTCACAATAAAGTTGCACTGCAGGCTTTTTCCTGCTGTGGAGACGCACCGTTGCACTGCATCTTTTCCTCTTTTACTGAACTCCAAAAGCACACAGAACATTGATTTGAACCCTTACATGCATGAGCCACCAGTACCTACACCCTTCCATGAGTCAAACATGACCCCAATTACAATCAATGCGTTTCTGCAACAAATTTAAGAAAATTCTTTAATTTTGGTTGGAAATGATGATTTCTAATGATATTTTAGTGAACAAAACAATGATTTGATTGTTGATGTGCTCATTTATAAACATTTTATAGATCATTATGCTGTAATTGGTGGGCTTGATCAGCGTATTCTGCAGAAACTTGGCCCTCCCTCTGAAAGGCACAAGTTGTTCATCCACTGTGACACAATGACTGGAGATGGATTTCTGCCTGCAAGTGACCAGGAACAGTCCCACATGAAGCTGAAGGCTGCCATGGGGTCTGGTTCCACTCGGTAGGCTCTGGTCCTCTTGGCATCAAAGCACAGCAAACAGCAAATCTCACCAAAACGTCCAGTTGACATTGTGGTCTTGCTCACTGGGTTATTTAGAGGACTGAAGAGTACACGGATTGGTACATCCAAGTTCTTCTCTCTTCCTTCAACAATGGTCCATCCATTGAAGGTCCTGAGCTCATCTTTGTTTACATTTTTACACTCATTCCTTCTGTCTGTTGCTTCTCTTCGTCCCTCCATGGCAGCAACTCTTCAAATATAAAACCAGTGATAAACAGCTTCCATGCATCTGGAGAGGAGGCGGTGGGAAAACCAGGTGAAGGTTCTGAGTCAGGCCTGGTATGTGAGCCTGACTGGGGGGAACTGACCACTCCCTCACACACACACACACACACACACACACACACACACACACACACACACACACACACACACACACACACACACACACACACACACACACACACGCGCACACACACCGATTAACCAATAACTGTATAATAGGCTAACAGTAAGAGTCAAATACTGTTAGCTAACATTTCAGTACTGACATTACTTTGTAGTTTTCTAACTATTGTCTACTTTGTTGACTAGTACTATGTCACAGAAAAGTCATGGACGTGGAAAATAAACTTCATAAATGAAGACACTGCATGTTGCTGTGTCAAAACGACCTCCTGGGTGGTGAGACTGCTGACATCATGTATGTAAGTGGGACAGTAAATGTTTACCGACAGTCAGTTGATCAGAATTAAAAGTTCCCGAGGTTAACCCTTGATATGCCATAGGAAATGCTCAGGGTCATTCTTGACCCCGCATATGGAAAAGAGGGGTGATACTCGTGATACAAAAACTGCAATTTCTTATTTTAATTTTTTTTTAAAAATGCAAATGGCCTCATGTCACAAACATGTTTCCTGAGGAATACCTGGAATATGAACATATAGAAACTTTTCATTTCAAAGATTTTGACAAAAAACAACCCATGGGGTCATTCCTGACCTCAGCTATGCATCTAAGGGTAAAAAAACATATTCAACAAAGATGACAGTACACCAAACAAATACTGTGAAAGAGGCTGAGTCATGCTCCACCAGTGATGCCGGTAACCCGTTAATTAGTCACGTGTTACTCTCATATGACCACATTTTTCAGTAACAAGTAATCTAACACGTTACTATTTCCAAACCAGTAATCAGATTAAAGGTACTTCTGTGTGTTACTGTGTGTTACTGTGTGTTACTGTGTGTTACTGTGTGTTACTGTGTGTTACTGTTGCAGCGTCCAACAGGACAAGTTTCTTTTCTGCAAAGCCGCTTTATTATCAAACAGAACCAGCTGCTCCTCGGTTCTCCTCCAAACTGACCCATGCAGTGCATGCAGTGTATCTGCACACTCACCTGACCCGCCCCCTTCTCCACTCTCAGCCAATCACAGACCAGCTCGCGCTGGCGGTGTGCTCAGGTGACACAAAGCAATAGTATTAGATATTTTTTTAATCTCTATTCTCTCTGGATTCTGCATGTTCCCTTACTGTGGCTGGATGAGGAAGCAACAGATCTGAGATAATTAGGAATTAACACAATTATTTAATAAACAAAGACAATCTCACCACACGGCAGCTGCACAGGACGGCCGTGCTCGCTCCGACTTAAGGTAGGAAAAAGGGAATGGAACTAAAGAAACACAGACTTTTGAATGAGAGAGGCGGACTTCCTCTATCCAGGTCCTCCCTGTGACCCTTGACCCCTTGATCATTCCGGCGTATCAAACTTCTGTCCTCGACTCATCCATTCTAAGGCTTTACATCAGGCTTACATTTCATCGTAAGGCACTTTCTTTAGGATTTACTGATTTCAGTTCACGAGTTCAATGTTTTTTGTCTTTTTTACTCCAACTTCATCTGTCCTTTATGTCCCATGTCCAACATGTCTCCAGGACAGCCTTCTTCCATCTAAGGAATATTGCAAAAATGAGAAACTTCTTGTCCTTCAAAGATGCAGAACAAATGCTTCCTGCCTTTGTGACTTCAAGATGAGATGATTGTAACTCCCTAATGTCAGGATGTCCAAACTCCTCTGTTAGGATCTTCCAGCTAGAGCAGAACGCTGCTGCAGGTTTACTAACCAGAACTGGAAGAAGAGAGCACATCTCCCCAGTCTTAGCATCCTTACACTGGCTTCACATCAAATCTAGAGTAGAATTCAACATCCTTCTGATCACATCTAAAACTCTTCATCACCAGGCTCCGTCCTATATGGAGAAACTTCTAGAAGTGTCTCACCCTCCACGAGCCCTTGGCTCTGAGGATGCAGGACTGTTGGTAATCCCTAAAGTCCTTCAAAGTAAAAGAGGAGGCGGGAGTTTCAGCCACATGGCTCCTTTACTCTGGAATCAACTAGCAGCCTCGGTCCGAAGGGCCCACACCATTAGTTTATTTAAGAGGAGACTAAAAAGCTTCCTCTTTGATAGAGCTTCTCATTAGGAATAAAATAGGAGCACTAAGTTGAGCTGCTCTAGGCCTAGACTGCTGAGGGGATTTCCTCTCTCCCGTTAAAGGGAGGAACTCTACATTTGGAGCTTCTGTTTCTTGTCTTTCTTTCTTTCTCTCTGTGTAACAACATTACTGGAGCCACCAGATCCTGACAGGAGGGGAGCAGGATCCAGGGGATCAGACCCAAGACTCCCAGAGTGGACTTACCACGGTCCTACTACCCGACCCCCCCACAGCACCGGGACCCCCCCACAGCACCGGGACCCCACCGCAACGGCACGGCCCTTAAACTCCAGACTGAGATTGGTTCATCATCAGACCAACGCTCATCATAGACTTTTCTTAGTATTTGTACTTCTCTGGCCTGTCTGCCTCTCTCTCTCTCTCTCTCTCTCTCCCTCTTCTATTCCTCTCTCTCCCTCTTCTATTCCTCTCTCTCCCTCTTCTATTCCTCTCTCTCTCTCCCTCTTCTATTCCTCTCTCTCTCCCTCTTCTATTCCTCTCTCTCTCTCTCTTCTATTCCTCTCTCTCCCTGTCCTATCCCATGTACTTCTCCCCCCAACCGGTCAAGGCGGATGCCCCCCCCCCCCCCCCCTTCCAGAGTCTAGGGTCCGCCCCACGCTTTCTTCCTGAAGAGGGACTTCTTATGAACTTCTCTCCATGTGAGGGAGTTTTTCCTGGTTTCCACTGTTGCTTGTTCCATCTGCTGCTCTGGAAGGTTTAGTTGGGTTCTGTTGTTCTCTATCATTGTAAGAGGCTCTGAGATGTTTGTTGATGTGATTTAGCGCTTTACAAATAAAATTGAATTGAATTGAATTGAACTGTAGCCTACAATTGTTCCCTTTGAGGCACAAATATGTTATGTTTACAAGGTTTCCACAGACTTTCAGTTTGCACTATTCTTGTTGCACTAAATATCCATTGTTACAGGAATGTTCTCTTTCTAATGTTTTCTATTAGTCTATACAATTAAGTAAAAAAAATAAGCAATTTATGTTTATTTAAGCCAGATGGAATTCTGTTAAACAAAGATGTATTTTTGTTCTAGTTATGACAGGTTTTCTATTTACGAAAAGTATTTATTTTAGTCTGTTCATTTTGTTAAAAATATAAAGCTAAATATTAATCTGTTTCCAATGTGTTCATATCACAAAAAAATGCATCTACTTAAATTCAGGTTAAAATCAAATAGTTAAAAAAAACATTTCACACACAAAAAAAGATTTCCCCCTCCGGAAAGGCCAATGGCAATGTGGTCGGCCGGCCTGCCAGTGAGGGGTTGGTAACCCTAATGCTAACACGAGTTAGCATCGCTAGTTACCATCATGAGCTAGCAGGCTACACAGTTAGCATACAAACACGAGTTAGCATCGCTAGTTACCATCATGAGCTAGCACGCTACACAGTTAGCAAACAAACACGAGTTAGCATCGCTAGTTACCATCATGAGCTAGCACGCTACACAGTTAGCATACAAACACGAGTTAGCATCGCTAGTTACCATCATGAGCTAGCACGCTACACAGTTAGTGTACTAACATGAGTTAGCATCACAAGGTAGCAACGTCACCGAGCATCAGCTCGCGATGCTCGGTGTATTTGGCAGTAGGAGGGAGGCACACAACATTTCCTCTGGAATGTTCTAGTCTATATATCTTGTCTCCTGTGGCTCTTAGAAGCATTTATTTTATGTGCAGCCATCCATTGTCATTAGAGGCCTCCTGTCTGAGTGTTGTGGGGCTGGAAAGTGGAACAATACTACACTTTAATGGCTTTGTTTACCTTGTGCGCTCCCATCTGCAGGGCCCCACACTGGTTTGCATTGTTTTGAAACTGTGTGGTTTTGTGGATAAGGAGGTTATGAAGGGGATGTCCGGGTTTACTTGGGTTAAACACTAACGCAAATTCATTACAAAGACTCATTATTTTATAAAAAAAGAGCCGTGAGAATCGTACACAATGTTGGCTTTTGTGATCACACCAATTCACTGTTCTTACTAGGGATGTCCCGATCAGATCGGTAGATATTGGATCGATATTGGTGATTGGTGAGGGATCAGGAATCGGCAAATCCAGCCGATCACCCCGCCGATCTAAATTAAAAAAACATAAAAATAAAATTTTCCCGTCAGCTGCCGTAAAGCGAGCCCCATTTGAGACCTGCCGTAAAGTCACGTGAGCAGCTTAAAGCCATTGAGAGGATAAAATATCAGCAGTCTGGAGGGATTTTAAGGTTCATAACCAAACCAGTCCAGCAGCCAGTTGTACTATTTGCTTCGTCACAGTCCTGAGAGGTGGAGCACCAGAGCTTCACCACGGTCCTGAGAGGTGGAGCACCAGAGCTTCACCACAGTCCCGAGAGGTGGAGCACCAGAGCTTCACCACAGTCCCGAGAGGTGGAGCACCAGAGCTTCACCACAGTCCCGAGAAGTGGAGCACCAGAGCTTCATTTAACACAACTAATCTGATAAGACATCTAAAAAGTAAACATCCAGCGGAGTACGCTCAGCAAAGACGATCATCTGTGAAAAAAGATGACGTAATCGCCCCCCTCCTCCTAAGGTGTTAGGAGACTTCCTAAAGGAGTTAGGAAAGGCGATCACGTTTTTGTGACAGTCAGACCACATTTCCACTAGGTGGCATAATAATAATGCGACGGCGGTGAAGGTTAGTCGTCGACGTCTGTCGTAGTGAAAAAAGTAGAAATTAGGGATGTCCCGATCCGATCGGTAGATATCGGTATCGGATCGGGGCCGATATTGGTGATTTGTGAGTGATCGGGAATCGGCAAATCCAGCCGATCACCCTGCCGATCTAAAAAAAAAAGCGCGGTCCGCAACGTCTCCTAATAACCACAACAATCAGGGACTACAAGCTCCGGTGGAGCTGCAGAAGCTAGAAGCAGGTGAAGCGGGGCCATAGACCTATAAAACTAGAGTTATATATAGTGCTTTATGTGTTTATGTGCAGAAGTCTACTTCTACATTTCTATGTGGTCTGTCTTCTTCTGCTTTCTGTTGTGTTTGGTGAGTCACAGCGCCCCCTAAAGGCAATTGGGAATTGGGTTCTTCTGATTGGTTTTACTGAATACTGTTTATGTTGTAGTTTTTTATAGTTTATATGTTAGTCAAACTGATTTACTGGGTTTCATTTATTTATTATTATTTTTTTGCCACAAAATCCAGGTGAAGTTGTTTAAGTTAATATAAATAAGAGAAACAAGACTGCAGAGTGTAATTGGTTTGTTGTTGTAATGACTGAATAAAGTTTAAATAAGTTCTTAAGTCATTCTGAGAAGAATTTTGATTCAATAAGTGAGTTTTACAATAATTTCTAGGTAAACAAAGCTTCTGCCAATAGTGCTTTTAGCTTCAGACATCCTAGTCGCTCCAAAAATACACTATTGAGTATATTTGCAATAGCAATGTAAGTACTGGATCAGGAAAGTATCGGTATCGGTCAATACTCAATTCTGAAAAATTGGATCGGTATCGGGGGCCATAAAGTGTGATCGGGACATCCCTAGTTCTTACATTTGAAAACTTTAAAGTTCTCTGACCTGATGGAGTTCAAAATTGTCCAAATACTGTTTAAAGCAAAGAATAACTTGCTGCCGGGCAATAATCAGAAAGTGTTCAGGTACAACTTCAGGGTAAAATTAGTTAAAATCTCAAAGTCTGCACCACCCAGAAAAGCTTCTGTATCACCATCCATAGTGCAAAATTATGGACTAATTTATGTATGGAGATTAAACAATGATCAAATTTAATACAGTTATAAAGAAAATATCAAGAGCTGATTCTGGCGAGGTATAGGGTTTAGTCATGAGAGCAAGGCATTGTGGGTAATGGTGTTGCTCTGTTTATTGGTGTTTTTGTTATTTGGGTGTAGTTAATGTAAATTCGGAAAAATAAAAAAATTTTAATTTAAAAAATTAAGAAAAGGGTCCCCCGGCTAGCTCAGTAGGTAGAGCATGAGACTCTCATCTCAAGGTAGAGGGTTCATGTCCCACGCCGGGCGCCACCTTCCTGTGGGCTCTCCACCTGCAGGAAGGTTCTTAATGGTGCAATGTGATCTGGGTGACGGTGTTCAGACTGACACCCCCACCACCCGGGAACGGAGAAGCGGGAGAAAATGGATGGATGGATGGAATTTAAAAAATAAATATATGTATATATACATGTATATATATATCTTTTGTGTGATTTACAATGTTAAAAATGTAAAGGCGTAAGATAAAAAGGATACACTGCTTCGTACCTCCTTTCTAACATGGAACGCACATCTTGTCAAATTGGAGTGTGTCTCGTAATTTCTGGATTACTCATTTGGATGAGTGTCGCTTTTTTGTTTTTATTCATTCTGTTTGTTTCGCTTGTCTCTTTTCAAAAAATGTTGTACATGTTCGTAAATAAATAAATAAATAAATAAAGGTGGTTCAGGTTCAAAATCTCCGTAAAGAGGTGGTAGAAATTGTATTTAAATGTGTTCAAAGCTAAAGAAAATCTTTAGTCTTTCTTTTTAATCTTTTAATAATTAGATTTTCATTTTCAGCCAGTAGTTGTTGACATTTGAAGCACAACTCCTGTTTTCCAGCGACAGTTTCAGGGACAATCTGACAGCTAATAAACATTGACATCATTTGATATTGTTGCTGATTTTTTGTCAAAAAGTCAAATGTAGTAAATTACATTTTCTGTGTTTTGACCAACGAGTCCAGATTTGTACACTCTGAAGTTTGACATGGGGAATGCAGTTTTCTTTTATTTTACGGGTGGGACCGACGTAGATAGAAACCTGAGGGTACTGAAAGGAGATTCCTATAAACAGCTTGTGTTTTGTAGGGTTAATAATGTGTTAAAACGTCAGTGTATGGTGAGGATTAAGGTATGGTAAGAGGGAGGGTAGAGGAAATGGATGTAAGTCAATGCAATATCCGTGTGTGTGTGTGTGTGTGTGTGTGTGTGTGTGTGTGTGTGTGTGTGTGTGATCATGTGAGTTACAGAGATGGTAAATTGAATCAGCAGAGAGTTTCTGGCTCCACGGGTCTCAGTTGTTTCCATTGATCAGTATCAAAAGTCTCTGAGCTGAATGAACGTCTCACATTCAGGGATTCATTTCATCCCACATACATGAATACGCCATCTTTCTTCAAGGTTTATGTTTCTTTTTGGCCATTTGGCAACCTGAATCCTGCGCATTTTGAAAAGTTTGAGGAGTTACTGTTTATTTTGTTGGATCTTTGGACATTTTTACTCTCACTAAAGGACGTTTATTAAGCTGTACTTTACCAGTCTGATGATTTCACCATGAATGGTGATTTGATTTACGTCTAACATGCATTCATGATACATTAGGTCCAGTTTTACGCATTCATTTGTTATCAGATGAGATCTGATCCATTCTCATGTCCTCATATTCAAGAATACTTTTGTAGTTTTTTATTGTCTTATAAGAGATAAAAACAAGCTAAATGTTTAAGGAGTGTTAATTGAAAATAGTGTCTCACGAGTCGTTAAAAATTGTTTCATATTCAATCTAATCAGACTTTTATTTCAATATATTGTGTCAAAGGGTTCAATATAACAATTCTAGACTAGAAAATAAACTGAACTTCTTGATCTTAAAGTTTTCATAAACATTTTTTTATAAACTACATGGATGCACAAAAATTGGTATTCTTAGTACTTTTTGAATAGTTACTGCTACTTTACTAATTGATTTAAATTAATTTTAGTATTTTATCTTATCTTATATTGGTATTCCCTCGTTTATTTGTTCCATGTCTCATCTGAAGACAAACGTCCCTTAACTGCTTCTTGGTCACTGGAGAAAAACAGAATCACAGAAATGAATTAAAAATTAATCGGTTTTATTAGTTCTGCTTCCGCAGCAGCTCCACTCCTTTTTATTCCGAGTGGCTCCTTCATATATTAAGATAAGATGTTTGCTTGTATCAAATGCTCAGTGCTTTGCAGCCATTAAGACGCAGACGGGTCTGGATATTCATCTGCCGCCGACACGCGAGCCGCTGGATCTACTTTCCTCAGGGGAGGTTTATTTATTCCTGCAGCCGCTTCGCTTCCCGCAAGCAAGGTGCATCCAGAGAGGTTTCTCCTCTCCGTCACACTGGAAAGAGCGTAACCTAAGACAGGACACACACACACACACACACACACACACACACACACACACACACACACACACACACACACACACACACACACACACACACACACACACACACACACACAGATGAGGGTGTAGCTGATGCATGTGTGTTTGTATGTTCCTGCAGTGGCAGATAAAGAGAAACGTGGTTTGAAGGTTGTCTTCTCTATTAACTCCACCTGTTCTGGGACATGACTCAGACCCCATGGCTGCGTCCTAATAGTGCCTCCTATCTCCTTTCCTATCTCCTTTCCTATCTCCTTTCCTATCTCCTTTCCTATCTCCTTTCCTATCCACTTATCCTTAACCCCTGCAGTGTTTAGTGGTGGCCATGATAAGAGTGTTGGAATTCTCACGAAGCTAAGGAAAGGAGGCTCAATTATAGTCAATTCATTAAAATAATTAAATGAAGTTAACATTGGCTGAAATTAAACAATAATGAAGAGCTCCACCTAAGAAAGTCATCACCAGCCACCACTGCAATTTACTCTTTTTCCTAATGAACCAGAACAGTATCTGTTGATTCAGATTGTTTTAATTAAATTTAATATGCAAATAGTAAATGTGTGTCATGGCAATGTGTATTTATTCACATGTAAATGTCATTATAATATCAGTGAAAGCTGGATGAAGCACACAGTGCATCAGTGCATGTTACACTTTGTTCTGTTAAACTTGAAGCAGCTGATAATGAGGAGTTTATTGTGCTTTTTTTGGTGGGGGTGGTGGTGGGGTGGGGGGTGGGGGGGTGCAGCCGGATGTGAGTCAGCCCAGTTTGACACTCCATCATGCTTCTGGATCAATATTAAGAGGATGAAGAGGACGAATCTCTGAGCAAGATAACAGAATTACTTCATATTAGTGCCACATGTCGCTGGATCACAGGCACTCAGAGGAAACAGAGACGACTCGGTAGAAAACACAGAGGCTCATAATGAAAATCCTGCTTCAGCTTGTGACACAGTGAGTTCACCTCGGTCACTGATGAATAGAATTTACTATTTGTACTTAAGTATTAACAGAATCAGAATATCCTACATTTCTACAATAATAATATTCTTTTCATTAGTTTAACTAAAACCTTAGGAGTTTGACAGTGCTTCAAAATAAATCTGTAATTTTTGACATCCACTTGCTTTTCCATATCTTTAAAGATTTCTACGGCATGTTAGGGAACTGACAGGGCAGATGTTGACATGTAGAGTAAAATATCTATACAGTTCTATTTTAAATGACAATATCTACTCTCACACTTTCCCAACATGGCCTAGAAACCTTTAAAGATAAGATGACGTGTAACAACTTCATTGATACCTCAGTCCAAAAGGCTGTTGAACCAAGGTTTGTCAGGATGTCTGGAGGATGCCAAACTCATCTGGCACCAGATTCAAACAGCCAAGAAGGAGCGAACAGACCTCCACGTGGTTTTCCTAGACCTCCCCAATGCCTTCGGGCCAGTCCCTCACAAGATCTTGTTGGCAGCCTTTAATTACTTTGGAGTACCAAATCACATCACAGAATTGAGCAAAAGGTACTTTCGGGAACAACGCCACAACATCTGGAGATAGGCACCATGGCAGGCTGCACCATTTCTCCTCTGGCAATCACCATGGCAATGGAGCTGATCGCACGTGCTTCAGGTTGGGTAGTGGAAGGTGAGAGGACCCGGAATGGCCTGCATCTTTCACCATTTAGAGCCGACATGGACGACATGACCATCACCAGTAAATTCCCATGTGAGGAAGAGGCTCGGACTTCTAAAGTCCGTCAGTAGCATTGGGCTATACTGTAATGGAGGCCTGTCACTACTAATCTCTCGGGACCCTGTTGTGAGAGGAGCCGCTCCTACCCTAAGCGACGGGGAAGAAGTGGACTCCAGCTACAGCTGAGCTCCAGGCCAAGTCCGCTCTAGTCCACCGCGACATAGTGGGCCACGTCCAACAAAGCAGAGCAGGCCTTGGCCTTGGAAAAGCAACATCTTTCTGGCAAAAGGCTTCTACGACTGAACGTCGATGATGGTGGTAGAGGAGGGGCGCCAAACAGGGCTGATGGATGAGTTGGGAGGGTGTTGAAAAGAGGAACACCAACACCCATGGCTTGGTAAGGACCCAGCAGGTACTCTGTGCTCAGCCCCAGCTACACTCAAGCACATCCTTGTTGGCTCATGCAAGGCAGGTGTACCTGGAGACAAAACCAGGTCCTCAGGTCCTTAGCTGACAAGATCGAGTGCAAGAGGGTATCAATCAATGCCCAACCCCCAAAAAACCAGGGCATGCACCGACACCCACCATCATTTGTTCGGGAGGGGGACAAGCCAAGGTCTTACCTCTCAACCCCTGATCCAGGGCCACTAAATGCAGCCGGGCATTGGCAAATGCGAGTGGACTTGGACCGGAAGCTCATCTTTCCCTCGAAGATCCCAGTGACTGCAGCCAGACCTTGTCCTCTGGCCCAAGTCCCCCCAGCTCGCCTACACCATGGAGCTGACAGGACCCTGGGAGGAGGCACTCCAACCGAGCAGCTGAGGCAGAGGACAGAGGCTGAAAAATAAAGGT
Source organism: Lipophrys pholis (assembly GCF_963383615.2). NCBI lineage: Eukaryota > Metazoa > Chordata > Actinopteri > Blenniiformes > Blenniidae > Lipophrys > Lipophrys pholis. The sequence goes on along the minus strand of NC_137636.1, from coordinate 37,454,428 downwards.
GTGCCCACCTGGGGAAATTCACATATCATAGCAGCGCCAATAGAATAGAATAGAATAGAATAGAATAGAATAGAATAGAATAGAATTGCTGGAGGGAATTTTGCCATCTTGAAATAGACATAAAATACATTATGTTAAAAAACTTTAGCTTGCAACTAAAATGAGAATAGATGAAAATAAGCTATAAAGGTAAATGAGACAGATGTGTATAATGTCTATATAACACTATATACAGAAATACATTTTCAAAGTGCTTTAAATGGTTTTATTAAAAAAAAGTCTGAAAGCCACTGGGGTGAAGGATCATTGGAAACAACGTGACTGAGAGTCAATCGCAAAAATAACAATATTTTGTATTTTAATAGTTTTAAAGGATTTTTCCTGGAGGAAATCTAATTAATTTGTGTGACAAACATCAGAAACTTCCACTTTTTTTTTCTGTCAGAATATATTGATCCAATCTTAAATTATTTAGAAGAATCAAGATTAGATTGTTCCTGTGTATCTTTTTAGGATTGTTTTTGGTTGTGGTATTAATAATCTTCCTTATATGTTCTACTGTAACATATTTTATACTGCTAACTCATTTAAAACTCAGATATTTTTTATCTGTAGTTTCCTGTTGACTTAGATTTTAAAAATACAGACTATTTATTTTTTTTTACTGCATGTTATCTCCTGATGGAGTTTTTAGAAATGAGTTCATGTTTCCTCAGCAGTGAACAACTGCAGTATCAGGAGTTTTACTGTAAAGGATCACTGAATCATAGTGGAATTAATCTAGAAATCACAAATATGTGACGTCATTATTAATCATAAAAAACACAAACCTATCAGAAAAACCGTCATAATCTGTGTTGTGATGTCAAAGCTGGTGAAAGTGGCTTTTAGTGTAATCATCAGGCTTTTATTCCGTCTTTAGTGTTGTTAAGCTTTAAGACTGTTTCTGTGCAGCTTCTCCTCCTTCTGTGCGAGTCCTTTCTGACTTGTGGTGGTTTTCAGTGATTAATATGTATTGATCCCAGGAGGGAAGTTATTCTTCCTTTCGGGGGATTAGAGATTAGAGATCAGAGGTCGAGGTCAACGAACACAATGGTTGGGATTTTGTTTGTATCTTTACTTTCTCTAACGTTTCTTCTATTTCAGGATTTTGTCACAAAACATTCCCAGACTGATATAACAAAGTAAGTGGATTTAAACTCAGGTATTAAATGAAGTATATTAGCACACAATCTCACTAAAAGGTATTTGTGAGAGTAACAGCTGCAGAAACAAGTTACAAGACGGTTACCGGTACATAGAAACCTTCTATAAGTGTTACTCATTTCTATAATGTCGTCAAGTTATTTACGGCTTATATTCAAACATTAGCTCCGCTATTGTTTCTGCCTTTGACACGGCACTAAAGTTAAGTCTCAGTATACCTGGTACTTGTTGCTAGTGTCACACATGTAAACTGTTTGGTTAAATAATAAATGGATTTAATTTCTATAGCGTTTTTCCACCTCCTGAGCAGCCCACCAAAGTGCTTTACACTGTTCATCACATTCACCCGTTCACACGTACACGTACACAGAGCTAAATATTATATTAAATTACCAGCAGTTCAAGTTGTGCAGCCAGAACAACCAGCCCGTTTTAAATATGTTTTCAACGCAGCAGCATCATTAACGGCGCCGCAGTGGTCTGACCAGGACTTTCATCATTATGCTTAATGTCAAGGAGCATTAGAGGGAACAGACCAGCTCAGTAGCTCTGTGGCTTCCTCCCCTTCCTGTCAATCTTAATTCAAGTATTGGATTAATCTGGGATTTGATTCTTTTAAGCATTGTATTGTTTGTGTTGATGAAAAGGAAAAGTATTTTGGAGGTGTGAACGTTCACAGCAGCTGTTCGACGGTGACGGACTGAACACCAGAGAACATCCAACAGCCTCCCCGGCCGTCAGCAGCTCACATCCTGCCCGTCTCCTGACCTCTAATGGACAGAGGAAGAGGAGGAGGAAGAGGAGGAGGAAGAGGAGGAGGAGGAGGAGGAGAAGCTTGTGTGTCTCTCGCTAGTCATGTAAACCTTTGTAAGCCCCACCGAAGATCAATAGCAGAGGGAAGAGATTCCAGTAACTGTGTCTGAGCACGCAGCTTGTCTTACGGCTGAATAAGTACTAATACAACTCTAATAAGAAACTGCGATGTTAAGTTTTGAATCAAATATCATTTAAAGTTAATTTGCATTGAGAATGCTTTATATTTGTTCTTTCTTTGGCTTCTTCAAGGTTCAATTCTGTTCTAAACGTAGCTTATCTTTCAGAACTATGATCTTTGTGTCTCTAGCAGACGCGTCCAAACTTTTTTCACCAACGGCCACATATGGAAAAACACATTCCCAGCCAGGCTGCTCACTCCAGGTGAGCTCTGTTTGGACCTATCTGGGCTATTTTCCACCCGAATATATATATATATTGTTTTGGTATTAATATACAGTCAAAAAATTAAATCAAGTAAATATCTAAAATTGAAAAGAAATGGAGCAAAAGAAAGGTTGGTGGGTTTGAAAAAATAGACGTTGCTTTCTAATGTTGTAATACATTGTGAACTACTAAATACTATACTACATTGTGGACTACTAAATACTATACTACATTGTGTACTACTCAATACTATACTACATTGTGTACTAATAAATACTATACTACATTGTGAACTACTAAATACTATACTACATTGTGGACTACAAAATACTATACTACATTGTGGACTACTAAATACTATACTACATTGTGAACTACTAAATACTATACTACATTGTGTACTACTCAATACTATACTACATTGTGTACTAATAAATACTATACTACATTGTGAACTACTAAATACTATACTACATTGTGGACTACAAAATACTATACTACATTGTGGACTACTAAATACTATACTACACTGTGTACTACTAAATACTATACTACATTGTGAACTACTAAATACTATACTACATTGTGTACTACTCAATACTATACTACATTGTGTACTAATAAATACTATACTACATTGTGAACTACTAAATACTATACTACATTGTGGACTACAAAATACTATACTACATTGTGGACTACTAAATACTATACTACATTGTGAACTACTAAATACTATACTACATTGTGTACTACTCAATACTATACTACATTGTGTACTAATAAATACTATACTACATTGTGAACTACTAAATACTATACTACATTGTGGACTACAAAATACTATACTACATTGTGGACTACTAAATACTATACTACACTGTGTACTACTAAATACTATACTACATTGTGAACTACTAAATACTATACTACATTGTGTACTACTCAATACTATACTACATTGTGTACTAATAAATACTATACTACATTGTGAACTACTAAATACTATACTACATTGTGGACTACAAAATACTATACTACATTGTGGACTACTAAATACTATACTACATTGTGAACTACTAAATACTATACTACATTGTGTACTAATAAATACTATACTACATTGTGAACTACTAAATACTATACTACATTGTGGACTACAAAATACTATACTACATTGTGGACTACTAAATACTATACTACACTGTGTACTACTAAATACTATACTACATTGTGAACTACTAAATACTATACTACATTGTGTACTACTCAATACTATACTACATTGTGTACTAATAAATACTATACTACATTGTGAACTACTAAATACTATACTACATTGTGGACTACAAAATACTATACTACATTGTGGACTACTAAATACTATACTACATTGTGAACTACTAAATACTATACTACATTGTGTACTACTCAATACTATACTACATTGTGTACTAATAAATACTATACTACATTGTGAACTACTAAAGACTATACTACATTGTGGACTACAAAATACTATACTACATTGTGGACTACTAAATACTATACTACACTGTGTACTACTAAATACTATACTACATTGTGGACTACTAAATACTATACTACATTGTGGACTACTAAATACTATACTACATTGTGAACTACTAAATACTATACTACATTGTGTACTACTAAATACTATACTACATTGGGGACTACTAAATACTATACTACATTGTGAACTACTAAATACTACCTTGTGGACTACTAATATACTGCATTGTGGACTACTAAACACTACATTGTGGACTACTAAATACTACATTGTGAACTACTAAATACTACCTTGTGGACTACTAATATACTGCATTGTGGACTACTGAATACTACATCATGACAAGTGATAAATTGTGGGACCAGCTAATTTTGAAGCCAAATCAGTAGCCCGCGAAATGAATATTGAAGATTTTAACGGAGGACCGTCCTGGTGTTTCAGATTGATGAGAAGAAAGAGCTTGTCCATCAGGGCACGGACATCTCTCTGTCAGCAACTCCCCCCGGACTACCAGGAAAAACTTGCAAATTTGTTGAAACAAAGATCGCGGAGAACGCCATAGAACCAGACAACATTATAAATATGGATGAAGTGCCACTGACATTTGATCTGCCTCTGACCAGGACTGTAAACAAGACAGGTGCATCGTCCATCATGGTGAAAACCACCGGGCACGAGAGGACACATTTCACCTGTGTCCTGGGCTGCACCGCATCTGGAAAGAAGCTTCCCCCGATGGTCATTTTTAAGCGCAAAACTATGCCGAAAGACCAATTCCCGACGGACATTGTGGTTAAAGTCAACCAGAAAGGATGGATGCTAGAAAGTCTAATGAAGGGCTGGTTAACGGAGCGCTACGGAAAGCGCCCAGGAGGACTCTTTCACCGTAAAAAGGCGCTGCTTGTTTTGGACAGTATGAGGGCCCATGTTACCCATTCAGTGAAAGCAGTCATCAAGAGAACCAACTCAATTCCTGCTGTGATTCCTGGAGGTACTACAAAGTTTTTGCCACCCCTGGACCTCAGCGTGAATCGAGCGTTTAAAGCAGCACCCCGCTGTGAATGGGAGACTTGGATGACGAGTGGCGATAAATCCTTCCCAAACACTGGCCGCATGCGAAGAGCATCATTTTCTGATGTCTGTCAGTGGATCCTCGCTGCGTGGAGCAGCGTGAAGGAATCCACCAGCACCACCGGGTTCCGGAAGGCTGGACTGTTGCGTGAAGAGGGCGCTTCAGCTTCAGAGTCAGCTTCACCCCGGGACGATGACAGCGACACGGAGAGCGACATGGAGAGCGACACGGAGAGCGACAGGGAGAGCAACACTGACATCGCCACAGAAAAGGTGTGTGACGAAGCTCTTCTGAGGCTGTTCAACTCCGACACTGAAGAAGAGGACTTCGATGGTTTCAGTGCGCAGGAGGAAGACGAATAAAGCAATCAATAACTTTCCTGTTTTGTTTGATAAGCGCTTTTATGCTTTGGGCACCGTTGAGAAACTGATCAGTTCAGTTCTGTTCAGTTAAACTAAATATTCAGTTCAGTAGTTAACCGCGGCTTTTAGGCCGGTGCGGCATATATAAGTACATTTCCAATTTTTTTTTAAAAACTTTGTTGGTGCGGCTTTTATTGAGGTGCGCTCTATAGTCAGGAAAATACGGTATATAGATATATATCTATCTATATATATCTATATATCTATATACCGTATTTTCCTGACTATATATATATATATATATCTATATACTCTATCCTCCTCTAACATCAACATGTTGCACAGGTGCTAATAATAAACTCTGGTACTCACAAAGATGATCTATTGGACGTCTCAGGAATCAGTCCTTTACATGCTTTTTAAAAGTAATTTATATTTGCTAGTAGTTTTTTCTCCATTCCTAAGTCATTCTACATCTTCCCTCCACAGACGGTGACACTGAAACTTTTCAGAGTAGTGCCACTTTATGAATCTTGAAATTTAATGTTCCTCTAAAATGATAACCAGTCACTGTGTCACGGAAGAGTTTCTGGATATTCTCCGGTAATACGTTCTTCTTTGCTTTGAACAATATTTGAATGGTTTTGAACTCCACCAGATGAGTGAATTTAAAAGTTTCTGCTTGTAGATGTAATGAGTTCGAGTGATCATGAAAACCAACCTTGTTCAATGGAAGATTATCAGGTTATTAGACGACCGCCAGCAGGTTCCCCTCCTCGTGCAGCGGTGTACTTTTATATACAGGTTGAATATGACGGTTTGTAGATCAGATTTGGGAAACTGGTTTTATTTTAGTGACAGTAGACGCGTCCTTTAATGTTTTTCAGCTGGTTTGCAAACTATCAATCTGAGGCAAAACGGATAAAAGCTGGAGAGACGAAGGTCTGAACTCTGAGCAGGGTGTTTGACCTGATCTCCACCTCGCCTCTACATTTCTTTTTCATTCACCAAAATGTGCCGTTCCACTAATGGAGGCAGTCAATAATTGATTGTAATTATCAGCTGGCAGCAACCAAGCAACCATGATATTGCTGTTGCATTTTAGTTCACTACTGCTTCATATCTGGTGGAGTTCTGAATTATTGAGTAACTATTAATAACATGCGACTGATGAATGCTTTCCAAAGGAAGACATATTGGAGATGCGAGTGATCAATCAAAGCTTAAAAGGAAACAATCAGCACATCCTGATGATCGTGAGCTCAATGTTATCCACCATCAATTATTCATCCTCTTCCCATACTTTATATTTAATCTCATACTGTTTATTGCTCGCTCGCTCTCTCTCTCTCTCTCTCTCTCTCTCTCTCTCTCTCTCTCTCTCTCTCTCTCTCTCTCTCTCTCTCACTCACTCACTCACTCACTCACTCACTCACTCACTCACTCACTCACTCTCTCTCTCTCTCTCTCTCTCTCTCTCTCTCTCTCTCTCTCTCTCTCTCTCTCTCTCTCTCTCTCTCTCTCTCTCTCTCACTCACTCACTCACTCACTCACTCACTCACTCTCTCTCTCTCTCTCTCTCTCTCACTCACTCACTCACTCACGTGACATGATGAACATTGTCCCTGGTGGCATCAGCACCTTGACAAAAGAAAAGAAGTTTAGCCATGAAAGAAAATAATATTTTTTTATTTAGTGTGACGTATTAATATTGTGAGCTGTCCAATCAAGAAAATAAAAAAAATAAAAAAATAATCCTAATCCAAGGGCTGTGTTGCTGCCATTTAATTGTTTGTGACTTCCTGCACACAACATTCAGTAAATTAAGTATTTCAAAAGTCCCTGTAACATCAATTAGGTGCATATCAACTCTTTTTTTGTTTGTTTAATGGGTAATAACTGTACCACTAACTGGATTGTGGATTTTCTGGAACACGACGTTTCATCCTGAACAACCAGCCTGCATCAGGAATGACATCAACTCGTGTAAAACACCAAACTCAAACACACAGATCACATAATCTGCTGCAGTGGCCCTTCTCCGATTCATCCCCACCAAAAACAAAATCAAATATAGCTGGAACTGTCAGTCAGTAGAGATCAGGAGCATGAAAACTATAGTGAGCTGAATGTTTTCAACTGCAACTGAAAGAAAGGTTCGCTGCAATAGATGAAAAAAGATTTGATGATACTACTACTGTTAAATTGTTGAATTTCTAAAACAAAAAAGTACATTTACAGGTAATCTAAAAAATTATTTTTACAAAATGTAATCAATTTCTAGTTAGATTTAATTGTCTCGGTTCAAAAACTAAACTTGCAAATCACAAAAAATTTCAATCAGGAGGTTTGAATAATAATTCAAGTTGTGTGAAGACACTGTCGTAAGTAATACTTATAAAAATAACAAATTACAATACACATGGTACATTGAATTTAAGGACAGGTGAAACTACAATTAAAGTCCAAATCCAGTTTTCAATTCCAGTACGTATTAGTAATCAGTTACTTCCATAGCTGACATTAAGTTTACATTCAACACCTCAAAATGATTTGTTTACCTGTTTCAGGTGCTTGGCTCTGATTGGCCAGCTGCTGCCTTTAAAATAAGGTGACATCACTCCTTCCTCTCCTCACTCACCCACCTGACCTGGCTGAAGAGGTCACATGGTTCTCAAGCCACATCCTCCTCCTCACTCTATGCATGAATGAAATAAACATTTTTTCTTTTTTAATAATCACTAATTCTGAAATACAACTAAAAAACACACTTCCATTGTATGTGTCCGATGAATCTAATGAATTACGCCTAATGAATTACCTTTTAAAGTACTGACACTGCATTTGTTATAAGAACTAGTAGTAATAATAATAATAATAATAATAATAATAATAACAATAACATCAACAACAACAACAACAACAACAACAATAATAATAATACCACCAATAACAATATTAATAACAATGATAATTATTATTCATAAGACACTTTATATTAAAACAATCTCAATGTCCTACAGGAAAAATCTAAAAGTTAAGTAAAAAGAGAAGTTAAAAATGTAAGGGTTATTGGTAAGTAACATTTTATAATATGTGCTCAGAGCAGGTTGTGTTTTGCACCAGTGAACAGCAGATGGCAGCAGAGAAATAAGATTAAATTTATGTCTGCATTAATGAACTATTTCACAAAACTATCTGTAAAATGTAAACGGTTTCGTTTGATGTGAAATACACCCGTAGTGAGAAACAAAAAATTAATATTTGAGGAGCATGCAATGTTTTCATTTCCATATTGAACATTTATTCTATAAAATAAACTCAATATTTAAAAGGAAAATGTATCAGTTAATCTTAAAAGCAACCTTGATATATTAGATTGAATGTTACAAATACATAAATAATAAACAAGCAAATCAAAAACTCAATCAACAAATCCATAACACTTTATTAAATGATGTTCATGCTGTGAATTCTGCTCTAGGAATAACCTGAGCGGTGTAAAAATATCAGTTTAAATTTGACTAAAAGATTTGTGAGCTGTAAGTTACAAAATGAGAAAACAGTGTAAACCTTTTATAATGAATAGGTATGGATAACAAATGAGATTATTATTTTCAGACTAGAACAGACACTGGAAAACAAATAATCCAGTCTAGAAACATTAAAATAACTCAATTTCCATTGCTTAGGTGGATTAAAAATGCTCTAAAGTAGAACTTCCTCAGTTTTTCCTTTTTAGAATAAAAGCTCCATGCAGTATTCCAAGTTTGCTTTAGAAGGAGTTTTGATAGGATTTCTTTAGAGAAGTGTAATGCTTGATGGCTTCAGAAAAGTTGGGAACTAATATTTTGAATGGTCTTTTACACTCTGTTAAAGTATCCTGTGATGACTGCTTTAGAATTCATATAAATACAATGAATTCAACTGAGTGAAACCCACAATGATATATCAGTGACAGGTTAGAATGAGGAAGCAGTGACTGTTGAGAGTATCAAGTTCATTTAGGAAGGATCATCGGTGGAACCTGCATTGTGCCTTTGCACTACAGACCAAAGTCTTTAGACCTGTTACACCATGGCAGGACGACATGACACACAAAACCCTCTTCACTCCAGGTTGCAAACTTCTAAATATTAAACTAAACTAAACTAGATCAACTAATTAACCACACGAACTAAGCAACAAAAACACAACACAACACAATCATTACCAACACTAACAAGCCTAATATAACCCCAAATAAAGACATTTGAAGCACTGTCAACCCAACTCCCATAATGCATTGCAGCGATCAGCTTCATGACGCTACAATATGTTTCGCCAGGCAAAGTGTTAATCTAACAAAATCAAGATGGTAAAACAGCATAAAAGAAACTTAAACAATGGTTCAATATCCGTCTCCAGACTCTCCCAAAAATATAAATCTCATGACATGACATGGCATCCGTTGTTTATACTGACTGCGTATGAGCAAACATCCAGACACTGGATATGACCGGCAAAGGCAGTGCAGCAGTGTGGCCTTCAGGAGAGGGTGTGGCCTTCAGGAGAGGGTGTGGCCTTCAGGAGAGGGTGTGGCCTCAGGGAGAGGGTGTGGCCTTCGGGAGAGGGAGTGGCCTTCAGGAGAGGGTGTGGTCTTCGGGAGAGGGTGTGGCCTTCAGGAGAGGGTGTGGCCTTCACAGTAAGACAGCAGAAGTGACTTATGCAGCCTCTCTGCCATACCAGGAGTTGGCGGTGTTGAGTCATTTGGGCTATGAAAAGTACAAAATGCTGACACTTTCAAACCTAAAGGTACTGTAAGGTACCGGGAATTGAAAAATAATCCATCAATTCCATCCCTTTTCTTCCGCTTATCCGGGGCCGGGTCACGGGGGCAGCAGTCCAAGCAAGGAAGCCCAGACTTCCCTTGCCCCAGACTCTTCCTCGAGCTCTTCTGGTGGGACCCCAAGGCGTTCCCAGGCCAGCCGAAAGACATAGTCTCTCCAGCGTGTCCTAGGTCTGCCCCGAACATCGACCGAACACGAACATCGACCGGTAAATCGAGAGCCTTGCCTTTTGGCTTCACTCCTTCTTCACCACGACGGACCGATACAGCGACCGCATAACTGCAGACGCTGCACCGATCCGCCTGTCGATCTCACGCTCCATCTTCCCCCCACTCGTGAACAAGACCCCGAGATACTTGAACTCCTCCACTTGGGACAAGGGCTCTTCATTGACCTGAAGGGGGCAAGCCACCTTTTTCCGGTCGAGAACCATGGCCTCGGATTTAGAGGTGCTGATCCTCATCCCAGTTGCGTCACACTCAGCTGTGAACCGCGCCAGTGCACATTGAAGGTCCAGGTTTGATGAAGCCACCAGGACCACATCGTCTGCAAAAAGCAGAGACGAGATCCTGTGGTCTCCAAACCAGACCCCCTCCGGTCCCTGGCTGCACCTAAAAATTCGGTCCATAAAAGTTGTGAACAGAACCGGTGATAAAGGACAGCCCTGCCGGAGGCCAACGTGCACTGGGAACAGGTCCGACTTACTGCCAGCAATGCGAACCAAACTCCTGCTCCGGGCGTACAGGGACCGGACAGCCCTTAGCAAATGGTCCTGGACTCCATACTTCAGGAGCACCTCCCATAGGACGTCTCGAGGGACACGGTCGAACGCCTTCTCCAGGTCCACAAAACACATGTGGAATGATTGGGCGAACTCCCATGAGCCCTCGAACACCCGGTGGAGAGTATAGAGCTGGTCCAGTGTTCCGCGACCTGGACGAAAACCGCATTGTTCCTCTTGGATCGGAGGTTTGACTAACGGCTGGATCCTCCTCTCCAGTACCCTGGAATAGTCTTTCCCGGGGAGGCTGAGGAGTGTGATCCTCCTGTAGTCCCCCTTCTTAAAAAGAGGGACCACCACCCCGGTCTGCCAGTCCAGAGGTACTGTCCCCGACCGCCACGCAATGTTGCAGAGACGTGTACATCCAGTCCCTGCACATCCAGAGACTTAAGGAACTCAGGCCTTGCCACCGAGGAGCTTAGCAACTACCTCAGTGACTTCAGCTTGGGTAGTGAACGAGTCTACCTCTGAGAACCCAGCCTCTGCTTCCTCAGCGGAAGACGTGATGGTGGGATTGAGGAGGTCCTCGAAGTATTCCTTCCACGGCCCGACGACATCTCCGGTTGAGGTCAGCAGCTCCCCACCTCCACTGTAAACAATGTTGGTGAAAAACTGCTTCTCCTTCCTGAGGCGCCGGACGGTTTGCCAGAATTTCCTCGGGGCCGACCGATAGTCCTCCTCTATGTCCTCCTCGAATTCCTCCCAGACCCGAGTTTTTGCCTCCACTACGGCCCGGGCTGCGGCCCACCTGGCCTGCCGGTACCTGTCAGCTGCCTCGGGAGTCCTCTGAGCTAACAGCGCCCGATAGGACTCCTTCTTCAGCTTGACGGCATCCCTTACTTCCGGTGTCCACCACAGGGTTCGGGGGTTGCCGCCACGACAGGCACCAGAGACCCAGCGACCACAGCTCTGAGCAGCAGCTTCAACAATGGAGGTGGAGAACATAGTCAACTCGGACTCAATGTCTCCAACCTCCCCCGGAATCCGTGAGAAGCTCTCCCGGAGGCGGGAGTTGAAGACTGCGCGGACAGAGGGCTCGGCCAGGCGTTCCCAACAGACCCTCGTGACACGTTTGGGCCTGCCGAGTCTGTCGGGCTTTCTCCCCGTCCAGCGCATCCAACTCACCACCAGGTGGTGATCAGTTGACAGCTCTGCCCCTCTCTTCACCCGAGTGTCCAAGACAAGTGGCCGGAGATCAGATGACACGACCACGAAGTCTATCAACGACCTCCAGCCTGAATTGAAAAATAAATTATGATTAATTACATTATAATTAGAACAAATAATCAAATGAATATTTCATTCATTTCAATCCAGCCTTGGGTTGCTACTGCCTACCCTGATTAGCCTGACTGAACGTCACTGAGAGAGAAGCAAAGATGTTCACTACTGAAGTCTAAACCTCTAGCAGCTTACTAGAAAATACTCAAGTTCTACCTCAGTGAACTTCGTGGCTGATCCAGTGAAAGAAAAGAAAGAGAACCGACTGTGATAATGTAAAAAAATCTAATCAAAATGAGAAAGAAAGCTTTTTCATAACCTGAAAAAAAGAGGAAACGTATCAGTCTTTTTATTTTTCATCTAGTCCTTGTTTCGTTCATATTTCAGATCGATCTCTTCTGTGGGATTTTTTAATGGAAACAGCTTTTTCATACTTCAAATAATATAAAAAGTAGGAATTAAATAGTAACCTTATGGGACAAACAAGAAAAAAAACCATGAACATCTGAACAATTTTTTTACAAAAAGCTACAGGGTAACTTTGGTGAATCAAAGAGAATGAAATGTGAAATGTATATTTGAAGGATTCATGACTCTGCAGGACTGAGTGGGAATACCTTCCCAGCTTCCGCCCACACCAAGCAAACCTCACACCCACTCACCACCCAACATTTTCAGCCAGTTTCGTCATATATTCGTCCTTTCAGCAAGTAACGCTGGAAGCGGGTTCATTCAGAGATGACCCACAGGAACGGTGTCGCTCAAAATCAATGAAGCAGTCCGGGACTGATCAGGACTTGTCACAGGTTTTTGAACCCATGAGGAGTGAACAGATCTCAGAATCAAGACAAGAGGAAAACAATCAAACCGGTCCAGTACAGTACAAATAAAAAGCCTGACGTCCTCACAGCCCAAAGCCACCTCCACAGGGAGCCAGTGGGAACGAGGACAGCATGAAGCTGCCCACTGGAAGGAGGAGATAAAGCTCAGAGCTCTCAGGCACTTCATCCTTGTTGAATCGTGGTCCCCGAGGACGATTGTTCTGCATGTTTTCAAAATGTTCCTGCTTGAACGTACCTTACTGTAAAGGGTGACTCATAATGAGATATCCTGCATACTTTGATTGCGTTGTTAGATGTGTGGCTGCAGAATATACGAGGCAAATTCCCTCAAGATTCAACAGCTTTTGCTTCAGCTCTTCACGATAATAACAACCATGCAGGCAATCCAGAGTCACCAGTTAACCAACATGCATATATTTTTATATGTCAGGAAGAAGAAACTCATGCACACCAAGAACATGCAGAGTCGGGTCTCAGTAATCTGTTCAAACTGCTGGCTTCATATTAAAGAGCATCAGTGGTGAGACACTCAATAATTTTAGCAGAAAGAGGATCTCAGTGGAAAGGAAACAGGAAGCAGGTCACAATGTGCTGGAGGTGCATGATTTTCCATCATTTGCATGGAGAAAAAGTGCATTTTGTTGGCTGCAAAATACATCCTGAATCTGACTTAAACTTTATTTTGGCTTTTTACCTTACAGTCCAGTATGTAGTACGAGTATTTACCCGCTGTGCAGGACTGTGTGCAGCTCTCTGTTTTGTAGACAGTCCTGCATGAACTTTTTGGTCTGATGCATCTGATCTGAAAGCACCAGTGAGAAGTAATGTTATCCTCAACAGCAAGCACCTTTCAAATAAAGTATTTTCAAAAGAACACATAAAGTATAATAGCTAACACAGGCTTTGTGCATTTATACAAGGTTTTTTATTTTTAATTTTTTTTTATAGTTTTGGCACCTTTCAAAATAATTTGCATAAAATACAGTTCAGGAAAATGTTTTCCAGCCAGGAGACATTTGTGAGAAGAGAGTATATGAAGAGAGTATATGAAGGTATATAGGTTGATTATAAAATAGAAGACAGTGGGGTAGCTAACACCTGCAATTATCATCTAATGTCCTGTGCAATACTGGGAGCGTGTCCCTTTAATTAAGACCACAATTAGGCAGCGTTTATGAGAAAGTCAGTCATGTACGATTGAGTAGATAATTCTGAGGTAATTTAAATGTGAACACTGTCAGCATCAGGTAGCTTATATGAGTTTCTCCCCACTGTGATGGAAACCTGAAACTGAATGTCTTCAGCTGCAACGTGAATGCTGTGGCCACAGAGACATTCACTTTCAGGGGACTGGATTATTTTATGCTCTGTAGATTTCTCTTCTCAACAAAGCCAACGATATATGGTCACAACAGAGTTTTGCATTATAGGTATGTGACAGAAAGTGTTCCTGAAATATTTCTTGATTGGCTCTTAAAAGATCGACCAATCATTCATGAAATAATAAGCGTGACTGTCGAACAGGATGACTGGATCGATCACCCGTTGGAAAGGGAGAAAGCACACCTTTTTGTTATTGTAACTACATATACTTTAGCCATTGTGCATAAAATGTCTCTGAGCAAAAGCCTCGGACTCCATCTTTTGTTCGACGCCACCATCTCCAAACAAAACAATACAGCTGCTCTCACTGCAGACATTCCTCCTCAACCCAGATTCCTTCTGTGACACTACCTCTCCTTCACTCCGTCCACATCATAGATAGTATCAATAACCATCTACTGTCCATCCATCCTCTGTACATCTCTATCCAGTTCAGGGTCCACCTGTCAACACAGCAAAGTGCTCTTGAGCAACATCACGGACAACTAGCAGCTCCCAGTGGATGGACTGAGTGCCTTACATGGAAGCTGCCTCCATCGGTGTGTAAATGTGTGTGTGAAAGAGTGAAAGTGACTACGAAAGCATTTTGGAGACTGTTCAAGTGGTGGAAAAATGCAATAAGTAAAAATCCATTTTTGTCCAGGCATTTTGCAGTTTGCATGTTCTCCCCGAGTGAGCCTGGGTTTCTTCCCACAGCCCCAAAACATGTAACTACTCCTACTATTAAAATTGTCGTTTTGGTGTGAAACAAGTACTAAACACACTTCACGGCACATTATATACTGTGTATAATAGTTTATGACCAATAAAGGACTTGACTTAATGTCACATTATAAAGTCAAGTCAAGTCCTTTATTACATTATTATTAGGATGACCAGTGACGTAAAGACGAACCTGTGTGTGTGTGTGTGTGTGTGTGTGTGTGTGTGTGTGTGTGTGTGTGTCCCCGGATTCCCATCACAGCCAAGATGGCGGCGCAGCGGCGCGGACAGCCGGCTCGGCGCTCTGACTGACAGACGGAGCAGCAGCGTCGCTCTGTCGGACGACTAACGGTTACGCTCCGGGAGGGAGAGCGAGAGCGAGAGAGAGATTATTATATTTTAATTATTTATTTTTCTAACCAGAAACATATCTTCCAGTCACACAGTTTTGACACCTGAACAGCACCGCTTCCAGCTCGGTGTCATGCGACGACGGACAGCGGGCGAAGTTGAGCGCGAGGACTAATTTTAACGTCCACAAACGGGGGTGAGTAAAGAGATGACGAGCCGCTACAAAGAGCCGGAGGAGGGGGGGTTACTGAGCAGCTGCCAGGCTGCTAACCGCCGCTACAACCTGCTAGCGCTCCCCGCTCGTCTTATCCGCTTGTTTACGTTTTTTTTTTCTGTTTTTCACTAAATGACAAGCTTCGGTACATCTCCAGCCGCTCGCGCTCTGCGCGCTCCTTCATTTAATACAGACGCAGACGAGCGTGAACGCGCATTTATGCGTGCGTGCCACAGGTTGTTTGCAATTAAAAAGAAGTCTAGTAAACCCCAGGTCATCCTGTTATATGTCTCCCGTGCGGCTCAGGGCTAAAAATAACCCTCAAACACGTCGAGTCTTTCCCCTCCGTGCACAGCCGTGCTCCAGGTGGATCAGCTTGTACTTTTCTTTTTTTGCGTCAGTGTCTCATTTAACCTTGCATTAAAGAAACTGCATTTTTATCCGCGTTGCATGCAGTGCAGACTGCAATACACGCTGCTCGTCAAGCAGAGACGGAGTTTATCCCAGGGAGAGTGCGGCAGATCTTACTAATGTGTTAAGTTTAAGTCATGCACGCGGTGATATTGTGCAAATGCTTCGCAATGGTCTGCGTCTGTCTGAGACGGTTTTGTGTGCAATCCGAGTTGGAGCTGGCGTCGCCTGTCCTGTCAGCAGACGTCAGGCAGGAGGAGAAGCAGCAGTGGTGACAAGCTGGTATCAGGATTCACATTCTGGAGGTTTACTTCCCCTCCAAAAGAAATCCCCCTCTTCTGTGGCGTCACACAGGGCCAGGCAAGTCTGGTCAAATCATCTATGTGACAAAAATCCCCCCCAAGCCTGTCATTAGAAAACCTCAACACCACATACCAGAAAGGTAGCCACGACAAACCCACAAATCTTATGCTGGATCACTGTTTTACTTTTTTTGTTTTAGCTGATTCATTCAGTTCTGGGAGATGTTAGATTCTGTTGATGTGCACACAGTCAACAGGATGTTTGTGATCCCTCCGGTCGGCTTGTATGTTCCTCTCAGAGGGCATCACGGTGCTGCTTTGGAGAAAGGAAAAGAACATTCTATGGTCCAAAAAGGAGCCAAATGGTTTTAGACGGATTGCATTGTGCAGGATTTGCAGCAGTGCGTTCGAGATGAAACAGACATGAGGGGAGGTAGACGGCGTCTGCTGAGCTGATGGAAGCCTCCAGGTAACCCCGGCTCCTCTTATCTTGACACCAAGGTTAAAGCCTTCCGTCTGTCTGTATTCATCGCAGAATGTTCTCTCTGGCAGTGATTGCTTTAAAACCTGACACATGGGACACTTTTTTTCCCCATCTTGCGTAATCCACCGAACAAACCATGTGTTTTTACAGAGCTGTCGATGACTGCGAGCGGCTGCAGTCTGTTGTGGTGTTTTGTTCTTTACTTACAGGGGTTTCAACGGTTCTGAACTTTAAATGATGGACGTCCCTGTTATAACACATTAACCCACTCTCATAGCGAGAACGGTGTTTCTCACACTGTACAATTGAAATGCTGCCAGGTTTGTTTCCCCCAAGGAGTTATTTTGTGATGAAACGTTAGTTTTGGAGGGACGACACTATAAAGTGGTGCTTTGTTTTGCTCTCCAGGCTGGAGGCTACTTCTTGGATTTGACATCTCTCTGAAGTACGTCTTATAATCAGGCTTATTGGAGTTTGTCCAACACACTTGGAGCAAAGGTGCACATTGAAGTAAATAGGTTAGTAATGGAACAGTATAGCGGTTTGCTCTCCCACATCACAATGAGAGGACCTGAGTTTTGAGTCAGAGCTGCTCGGTTCTGTGAATTTGCTTGTTTTCCATCTGCATGAAGCTTCACAGCCCAGAAAGCCACGTAACTTCCTGAAGCTCAGCTGTGCTCTCATTTCAATTCAGTTTTATTTATGTAGCATCATTAACAACACATTCATCTCAAGGTACATGTGCAGAAATAAAACGGCCCAACTATTCCACACGAGCAGGCATACCTGTAGGTGATGGTGGAAAGATAAAACTCCCTTTCAAGAATAGAAGAAACCTTTTCAGAACCAGGCTCAGAGGCTGAGACTCTACTGGGGCTCAGAGGATGGAACAGAGAGAAAAGTTTAGGACAGAGACAGAGAAGCAACAAGCGAACAAAGAAGCTCATCCAGTCACAACAGACTGGATGGGGGCAAGAGGTTCATGTCACAAACTTCCACCTTTACTGTCATAGATCCTGCAGGAAGATACAGAGAGACGACAGGGAGGAGGGGCTCCGACTACAGGACAGGATTACTGACATGAATATATGGAGAGTCAAAGAGGAGAGTAGAGCGGCTCAGCACAGCGAAGGTCCACCAGAAATATAAACCTATAGCAGCTTAACTGGAAAATGCTCCAGTTTGGAATGAAAACTGCTCTAACTGTAAGCTTCATTAACTAGAAAAGTCTTGAGCAAAACCTTAAAAGTACAGACTGTGTCAGCCTCCTTAACTTCCACATGACAGGAGCTCGGCCTCAAACTCTACTTTTACAAATCCAAGGACCCTCCAGTAAGCAGCACTCTGAGAACAAAATGTTCTGCTGGATAATAAAGGACCAACATACATGTAAAAACTTACTTGAGTGTTTTGATTTAGACATCTTGTATACTTTGTGTTTTTATCATGACCTTGAGTCGGGTTCTGACACTTTTTCATTCCCTTTATTTGACTTATTCTCTGGTCCAACAGAGAGCCCATCTTTCTGATTTGGATCCTCTCTTCCTGCTTTCGACCTGCAAACTACCTACATATGTTTTGGTTGTGTTCTACATTCAGCACATAATTCTCTTGAGGTTCTTCTCAAAGTATTGGACATTATTAAAGAGAATTATCCCATAATTGCCATCACTGCGATGCTTGCAAACCCCTGGCGCCGTTCCTTCAATGAGGGTGGCAGGACTGTGTTCACAACATGGGTTTTAGCCAGAAATTGGTGTTTTGGGTGTCCATCCAAAAATGATGGGTCTCCAAAATTTATTTGGTCGGCGGGGGGATTTGCTTCTTAAGAGTAATATATTTACTTTTCTCATTTCATTTAGATAGAAAATTAGATAGATCATAGGTCCATATGATTAATACCATCTGAGTGGATTCTGCAGATGTAATTCCTCAGCAACTTCCTTTCTGCTTCAGCATCTGAACGCACCAGGATGAGTCAGAGAATTATGAACCAATCAGAGGCCGCCTTTCAAAAGGTTTAGTCCACATGGTATCAATTGACCAATCATGTTGCTCATTACTGGGCATAATACAAAACCGTAAGTCAGTTGTGCGTCGTGTACAAGAGTCGCTAATTCGCGATATTTTGGCGAAAAAAGATGAATCTAGGCAAAATTAGACCATGACAAGTAGTAATGGCCATTATACACATATTCTAGAGGCTTTGAGCAACACGTCTGCTATTTTTTTTGTGTGTCTTTTCTGAAAATTGACCGTCCAAATGACGGCTGGACGGCTCGCTGCCTAAATCCATGGTTGACAACGCTTTTAGCTGAGGAGAAGATTCCTTCTCTCCTGGAAGTCATCGACTGGGCGACTGCCCATACTTTCTCAGTCCGGCTGAAAGACAATGTCATTTTTGCAATTAAAAAAGATGAAGTTGAGATTCACAGGATCGTCTGAGCACGATCCAGACATATGGCAACTCCTCATCTCCTTTGACAGTTTAAATGATTTTCCTCCTGACTGATTCGTCCACTCGTATTAATCAGCCTGTAGCAGAAACTCTATGAGAACTTCTCACACAGATATAGTTATCATTATTACCCCCTTCAGTTCTCCTCATTTATTATCATGATTTAATCATTTTTCCTGAGATATGTGATGTCATCTAATGGGAGGGCGGTGGGAAAGGGAGGTGAAACAAATGGGCGATTTAGGCCCTGTTTACACAAAAACAAATACGAGTGTATCCGCAAAACTTTCTTCACTTTTGGGGGGTCCGTTTACACGACACCAGTGTTCTGATCCTCTGCATCCACAAAGTTTTTATCTCGGCTCCCGAGGTGGAAAGATTCTTTCATGGTCACTATTCCCTCCTGCAGAGACTGATGGAGGCTATTAGCCTGTTACTGAGCATCTCTCCCCTTCCGTCTGCTCATCCTCTTGTAAACAAACATGGCCGACCCGTAGTGGTTTGACTCGCAGTCCGTATTGTAGATTTATCGTCCATATCAGTAGTTTAATAGTTGAGACTCTCCCCTGATTGCATCTGATTCCTCATCAGTCCATACGGATGTCGGGTTCTCTCCATTTTCATCACGTTTATAGCGTATTGTTCTCCCCACACGTCTGTGTGGGTTCATTACTAAATCAAGCAACAGCACCCTCTAGTGGCCCGGCAGACTAACTATATCGTTGTCAGTGTGTCCGCTGCTGCAGTGGAAACACACCTTTTTTTTTAATGAATTAGGTGTTGTCACGTGAAACGTTGTCGTGTAAACGGGGCCTTACATTGAGAGTGTTGTTAATATGTATGTGTCGTTCACTATCAAAATAGTGGAAAACAAGTTTTACAATCCCAAATTGAAAATCTGTCTTTTTTGCCCAGCTTCCTAATGCCCCCCCCCCCCCCCCCCCACAGACACCACCACATGCAGTCAGCTTGGATCGACTACCACTCCCTGGGAGTGATAAAAGATGGATGAATCACTCATAATGGCCTACATTTTCTCATAATGTCATTTGGTGTCATCACATTGAACACAGCCGTATCTCGTTGTTTCAGGTCGAGGCGGCGATAGAGACGATGACAAGGAAGAGAAGAGCAACAGAGCGAGAGATGTAACTGCTGAAAATAAATGATGGTCACGCTCTTTTACATTCTGGTCTATTTCCCGCCTGTATAAACCTTGAAATTGTTCTCTTATAGGGCTTTTCCACCAAAAAGAACCAGGATCTAGTTCAGTTCCTAAATGAGCACCACCAAAGAACCTGTTGTTTTTTCATTGTCAACAGAGCCAAGTGAGAGCCACGTCATTATGTCACTCCAAAACGTGGTACGTCACTGATTTCACCAAAGTAGCACTCATCCAGGAACCAGGAGACGGACTGTAACAGTGGTTTAGTCCTTGTCGCTCCATCTAGTCTGACCTGAACCTCGGATGCACCAAAGAGCCAGAAAACATTGAGTCTCCTTGTCGTGCCGTTCTTGTTTTTTCATGTCCTACTTGCTTTAGTCCGGAGCCCCGGAGTGGACATAGAGAAAAAATCTACCTGTAAATGACCTTGGGGCTTATTATTCAACATTTGGGCATTTCATAGTGAATTTCTGCTCCTTTCACTTTATTGAAGAATGGAGGTGTAGAATGATAGAACGCTGCTCTACAGCCGTTTCCATGGCGACCTACGTAAACACTCTGATCAAAGTTCTCTTTCACATGAAGCCATTAAAACCTCATTTTATGTCTAAAAACTACAAGCTTTCCTTGACAGTAGTTTGTAGTTTGTTTAGTAGTTCCTGAGGAACCAAAAGTCTGGCTTCATTATAAAGAAGTTCTGTGGAGCGTCTTGTAGCGGAGCGCCCCTTGCTGCCTCATGCAGACCTCAGCCTCCGGTCAGAACTCCATACAAGACCTGGAAGTGAAGTTAGTTACAATGATGGGGCTCCGTGTTGGCTGTAGATTTCAGAATGCCTTTTCAGCGTCTCTTCCTCCTCGAAGGCAGTGATAACTCCAGTGATAACTCCGCCCCCAGCTGATGACGTGTCAGATCCTGCTCTGGCTCCGCTCTGGCCCCACTCTGGCCCCGCTCTGGCTCTGCCCTGGCTCCGCCCTAGATCTGCTCTGGCCCTGCTCTGGCTCTGCCCTGGCTCCGCCCTAGATCCGCTCTGGCCCCGCTCTGGCTCCGCCTTGGGTCCGCTCTGGCTCCGCCCTGGATCCGCTCTGGCCCCGCCTTGGCTACGCCCTGGATCCGCTCTGGATCCGCTCTGGCTCCGCTCTGGCCCCGCTCTGGCTCCGCTCTGGCTCTGCTCTGATTGGCCGGGGCTTTGGTGGTGGAAAGACTAAGAACGGGTACTAAATCTGGCCCTGAACTAGAACCTGCCCTGTAAATGCTAACATACAATTTTGATTGTATTATTTGAAATTGATGAAATGAATGAAAAAGATCATTTGAGTTGAGAACACTACTTTTAAATAATTAAGTAGTAATTTGGGGTTGTAAAACATGCTTGACTTGATGTATCCCAGTTACATTAACTTAGGAAAAATGACTTATTTTCCAAGTGTCCTTTGCGCATTCTTTCAGACATGCACAGATACTTTTATCCCACACTTTGTCCGCACATGTCTACAGTCATTGCTCCGTTGGTAGAGCAGTTGTCTCCCAAATGGAAGGTTGCAGGTTCAATTCCCATCTCTGCATGCCTACAAGCTGAAGTGTCCTTGGGCAAGACACCGAACCCCGAACTGCCTGTGTGTGAGAGTGAGTGGTTGGTGGTGGTCAGAGGGTGAATGTAGTGAGAGAGTGAGTGGTTGGTGGTGGTCAGAGGGTGAATGTAGTGAGAGAGTGAGTGGTTGGTGGTAGTCAGAGGGTGAATGTAGTGAGAGAGTGAGTGGTTGGTGGTAGTCAGAGGGTGAATGTAGTGAGAGAGTGAGTGGTTGGTGGTAGTCAGAGGGTGAATGTAGTGAGAGAGTGAGTGGTTGGTGGTGGTCAGAGGGTGAATGTAGTGAGAGAGTGAGTGGTTGGTGGTGGTCAGAGGGTGAATGTAGTGAGAGAGTGAGTGGTTGGTGGTAGAGGGTGAATGTAGTGAGAGAGTGGGTGGTTGGTGGTGGTCAGAGGGTGAATGTAATGAGAGAGTGAGTGGTTGGTGGTGGTCAGAGGGTGAATGTAGTGAGAGAGTGAGTGGTTGGTGGTGGTCAGAGGGTGAATGTAGTGAGAGAGTGAGTGGTTGGTGGTAGAGGGTGAATGTAGTGAGAGAGTGAGTGGTTGGTGGTAGTCAGAGGGTGAATGTAGTGAGAGAGTGGGTGGTTTGTGGTGGTCAGAGGGTGAATGTAGTGAGAGAGTGAGTGGTTGGTGGTAGTCAGAGGGTGAATGTAGTGAGAGAGTGAGTGGTTGGTGGTAGTCAGAGGGTGAATGTAGTGAGAGAGTGAGTGGTTGGTGGTAGTCAGAGGGTGAATGTAGTGAGAGAGTGAGTGGTTGGTGGTGGTCAGAGGGTGAATGTAGTGAGAGAGTGAGTGGTTGGTGGTGGTCAGAGGGTGAATGTAGTGAGAGAGTGAGTGGTTGGTGGTGGTCAGAGGGTGAATGTAGTGAGAGAGTGAGTGGTTGGTGGTGGTCAGAGGGTGAATGTAGTGAGAGAGTGAGTGGTTGGTGGTAGAGGGTGAATGTAGTGAGAGAGTGAGTGGTTGGTGGTGGTCAGAGGGTGAATGTAGTGAGAGAGTGAGTGGTTGGTGGTGGTCAGAGGGTGAATGTAGTGAGAGAGTGAATGGTTGGTGGTGGTCGTAGGGGCCAATGGCTCAGATTAGCAGCTTCTCCTCCGTCAGTCTTCCCCAGAGCAGCTGTGGCTACATACGTAGTTTACCACCATCCAGTATGGAGGGAATGAATAATGCAATGCAAAGCATCTTTGAGTGTCCAGAAAAGCTCTATATAAAACCTAATAGTATGATGACTTTAATATTATGAATGACTAAAACTTTCAGTTACTTTGAGTACTGCAAACTCAAAATAAACAAGTTACCATAATCTAAATTCTTTAATTTACTTTGAGTACTGCAAACTCACAAGAAGTAATTTAAGTTAACATTAATTAGTTTTTGTGAGGCATTGTAAGGCAGTTTGCATATTTTTTTTAATTCAAGTCATTTTATTTTTCTCCCTCTCTCCCTCTCTTTGTCTCTCTCCCTCTCTGTCTCTCTCTCTGTTTCTCTGTTTCTCTCTCACTGTCTCTGTCGTTCTCTGTCTCTCTCTGTCTCTCTGTCTTTGTCTCTCTCTCTCTCTCGCTGTGTCTCTGTTTCTGTCTCTCTGTCTCTCTCTCAGTCTCTCTCTGTCCCTCTCTCTCTCTGTCTCTCTCTCTGTCTCTTTCTCTCTCTCTGTCTCTCTCTCTGTCTCTCTCTCTCTCTCTCTCTCTCTCTCTCTCTCTCTCTCTCTCTCTCTCTCTCTCTCTCTCTCACTCTCTCTCTCTCTGTCTCACTCTCAGTCTCTCTCTGTCTTTCTCTCTCTCTGTCTCTCTCTGTGTCCCTCTTTCTTTATGTCTCTCTGTCTCTGTCTCTCTCGCTGTGTCTCTGTTTCTCTCTCTCTGTCCCTCTTTCTCTGTGTGTCTCTCTCTCTGTCTCTCTCTCTGTGTCCCTCTTTCTGTGTGTCTCTCTCTCTGTCTCTCTCTTAATGTTATTAAACTTCATAGAAGCTGTTTTTAGCGATATGATTTAGATGCACCCGCAGCTTTTTGCAGTTTTAGATTTACTGTCTAGATGTCAATCATGAATAAATCATGAACGCACAACAAGTCATGTTTAGTTTATTCTTATTTTTAAATTCTATTTTAAAGTATTCACAGATTAAGTTTAGTGATGTTCCCACTTGGGCTGTGTAATATATTAATACCATCCCGATATGATGACATGGCATGGTTATTGTCCATAAAGCAGGTACACAATTATTTTAGACTCTTCCAGACCTCATGATTTGAAAATGATCGTTTTACATCTCACAGTCAACAGTTGTCAGTGTTCAGACTCATGTAATCGTCTCATATAATCTTGTGACAGTAGTCAAGTCGAATCTGTCGTCATCCTCACAGTTTTGCCTAAAATCATCATGTCAAGGTGTTCAAAAGTTTGTCATATCTGCTTTTTGTTCATGTTGCCCAGTCCTTGTTTAAATGGGCCAAAATCACATTCATTATGTTGACAAAACGTAATGCTCACTTCTAATCCTGAATTGTTTGTGTGAGTGCTTGCCTTTTATATGAAATAAAAACTCACACAAAAAAACTAAATCAAACTAGTCCTCATATCTGAAATGCCGGCATGAAGGTTCAAGTCTTTCAGTTTGGCTTTACAGTACATCTACACACAAAATAGATGTATGGAAAGTATGCAGAAATGCATGCAACCCACATGATTCAACTATATTTAAACAAACCATTGGCACTTCTGTAACTTTAGGACATTATGCTTCTGATTAGCCTGGATTTTTTAACAAAAGATGGAACCAATCAGGAGAAAGGCTCATTTAGTTCAACGATTCTTCAAGGAATGGACACAACTCAGCATGTTTTTGTGGAAAAAAGTAAGATAATAAGGTAAAACTATGTTAGGATGGTTGTTGGGTGAAATCACAGCAATTATGGATAGTGATTACATCATATAATATAACACTGGACATTTTAGATAATTGACCCTGATGTAGCAGTTCTTGTACTTCAGTATTTGAGTTTGCATCTACAGTTGAGGCTAAAAACCCGGCTAAGTGATTCTGTTGATATAAATCAGAGATTGTATCGGCCTAAAGATCACTGCACTGCCTGCTCTTCTTTTTTATCCAGTGGAGCTGAAAGGCAACGATATACAAGGTAAAGGAAACTGCTACAGATGTGAGAGTAGGAATACACATTCCCAGGGAGCACCGTCCACAAACAGTAATTAGCTGTAAGCTCAGAGTATTATCTGCTGGGAGGAAGGCAGGATGTGTGGCATCTGGCGTTCCTTGGAATGAATTTGGGTCCTGATCACTTCTTGAACAACCTGCCAAAGTCATCTGAGGGAAACAGAAACACATTTAGTCGTTGCCTCTATTGTCTCTTGGATATTATTGTACAGCAGTGCTGGATATGTGAGAAAAAGAAGTGTGGGACTGTCAGAAGGACTGGAGTCGCTTTTGAGAATGTGATTTAAGAGTGTGACATGCTTGACGCGCCATAATATTATGACTGCTATGGAGTGAAGTCAATCGCACTGGTTTTCTTGTTATCATGATTCTTTTAGGCAGCAAGGGGTCACTCTGCTGTCAACGTGGATGTGTTAGAGGCAGGAAAAATGGACGAGTGTAAACATATGAGCGGCTAAACTGTGATGACTGTAGTACAGAGTGAGAGCCTCTCCAAACCTGCAGCTCTTGTGAGGAGTTCCCGCTTTCCAGTGGTCCAAACAAGGAAAAGCAGTGAAGTGGTGAGAGCGTCATGAGCAACCAAATCTCACTGAAGCACTTTGGCCTCGTTCACACTGCAGTGAAAAGCAACTCAATTCTGATTTTTTACTCATAGTGACTCGTATCCAACCTGTTTTGTGACCATGTGAATGCTCCAATTCATCTGTTTTCACACCAGACCCAGACCTCCATCATATGTGGAATCAATTCTGATATTTTTCTACACGCGACTGCTTCGTTATCGATGTGTGACTGACGTCACGGCTAAGCACCGGAGGAAGTGGCTCTGCCAGAATGTTAAAAGGTTCTTTCCTCATCATATTGTCTAGATTTTGTCGGCTTGTATTTAACAGCCACTGGAAAATGAATCTACATGCTGGCCTGTGTTACCAGATATGGCGGGTATCCCCCTATCGGGGAGCCAAACTCTCTTACCTTTTTTACTTTGTTTATTTCGTACATTTGTGTGTTTATGATGTGTTCATTATCACACATATGATAGTTTTATGGTTTTAACATGATTCCTACGCAGGCTGAGATTTGGGCTGTTTTTTATTGAGGTTGTTTAGGCTGGAAACAGTGAGTCACATCTGGCAACCCTGGTGCTGACCGGCATGCCATGTGTAAATAGCATGCTCGGTGTGACTTTACATCATTTTCTGCGCTCTGAGGCCCGAAAACATCCGGTCCGATCATATTGAGACGGCAGGTCATGTTAGAAATCACGCAAAAAAATTTGGGATTAAAAAAGTCTGCTTCATTTAAGCCCAACATGGCAACTTAGAGGACTTAAATCACCTGCTGCTAGCGTGTTGTTTCCAGATACCCCAGGACACCTTCAGAGGTCTTGTGGAGTCCATGCCTCCATGAGTCGGGCCGTTAGTTCGTTATTAATGTTGTATAGCGGCACTGGTGCTATTGTTTCCATTTCACAAGAAAATATGAAGTACTTATGTAAGGAATTGGTTGAAAGAAGTATGACGTTACAAGAACATGAGTTAAAATTTAAAGAAGAGATATATGATTGATGGTATTTAATTATATCAAGCTGAACGGGAGCCTGGAAGGTCTATATTTCCCTAATATAAAGTGATTACAGGACACTGATCTAGGGATGGGGCCGATCCGATCCTGGATCATATCGGGTTCTGATATCAACGTAATTCACGGATCGGAAGTTTCCGATCCAACCTGCAGAGATTTCTGATCCATGATCCTCGTCTGCTTCACTGTTGCTGAAATGACTCCACAGTGTTTCCCTGCTGCTGCTCTGCTCGCTGGCTGCAAACTGTGGACTGGATTTCCTGAAGGGAGGCGGGTCTCAATGAGACCAGGAGGAATGAGTCAGGAAATCCATTCCACAGTTTGCAGCCAGCGAGCAGGCTAGGGAAGTAGCACTGTGCTATCCAACTTTTCATCACAACATGTTGCTGTTTGGACTTACTGTACCCACAACGCAAAGCAACACAGCAATGCAGCAATGTTTGAAAAGCAATGCAGCAATGTTAGCAAAGCAACGCAGCAATGTTAGCAAAGCCGTAGCACAGCGAGGCGGCGCTCTGCAGCCAGACGTCAGCGTTTTCAAACTCCAGCTCTCGGAGGAGAACAGCACTGACATCAAAACAATGAACAGCAGCTCCTCCAGGCTGTCAGCAGGCGATTCACACCTCCCTGAAGCTGCGTCCTACTCCACGTTAAACTCCCTGAAAATAGTCCCAATGGTTGGAGCTGCGTTAGAGCTGGAAACATTGTGTTGCTGCTGCCTTGCTCAAGAGTTTCCTCAGGGATTAATAAAGTCATTCTGAGCTTTTAAAGGTAGAACTAGTTTATTATGAGATGATGACGTCACGCAGACCCCCACATTGTCCACATGGAACAAAAATACTTTGTACTGCTTCCTTTTCTGACCTGATACTAACCTCAAGTTGTCTTTTGGGAGAATACATGTATACATTAGTACATTTCATACTTTACTTTACTGTAGAGAGAAGTTTATTACAGCCTCATATAAAGTCAACAATGCTAATAATGATAATATTAAAGCAAACAGCTCTGGTATCGGAATAGTATCGGTATCGGCAGATATCCAAATTCGGGTATCGGGATCGGATCGGAAGAGAAAAAATGTGTATCAGTGCTTCCCTACACTGAAACTTTGTGGACCCTGAATCGGAAACGCCAAAAAGTGGTGAATCTTTTCCAATTCTCACCACAGCCCCTCCATGTGTGCAGCACTTTGAGTGATAATGCTCGGCCCACATACACAAACATTTTGTCTCTGCTCATTTACATTTAGATCTGATTTTCTGCTCCGTTCCACTTTGAGGAAACTTTGAGTTTTCCAGCTTTAACTAAAACTTGGTTGGCCGTGGGCTTGATGTCAAAACGTCTCTGCTGAAGGTTGTAATGGTCTTACTCTCACATCAGTGTGCTGCCACTGTGTGGTCCGCCGGGTTCACAAGGATAAAGGATTATTCCCCACAGTCTTTCTCATTGCTAATCATTGGAACAGAAGTGGGTGCTTATCAGAGGAGAATAAAGACATCGCTAAATCAAAACTGCCAGACTCCAGTTTAACAGCTGTGAAAGAGAAAGCGGCAGCTTCCAGAAGAGTTTGCTGCGAACCAGGGAATTAACAGATCAGCTGGTAACCAGCCGGTAAGATCATGTTTCCTGATGACATGGTCTTTCATTCCTACATAGCTTTACATTTACACTTATTAATACAACATCCCTGATAACGGCTATGATCTTTAATTCTGGAATTTACCTAAATATCCATGCATTGACAATTGACCTTGTATAATACTTTCAGGAAATACATTTTTCATCCTGCAGCTGTTTTTGTCCCAATGTTCAGGCGTGAAAGTGCGGCTCGCTCTTGTTAAGGTGTCTCTGAGATTATGTGCAAAATCCGTCAATGAAAGATAAAATGTGCAGTGAGGCTCCACAAATGGGTTCATGTGATATCTAGGTCTCCATTGCTAAAAGCAGACTGCAGGGAGGCGATCAGCAGATGGAACATCAAGTGCTGAAAAAGGCCTCAGAACAAACTGTTGCAGAAAAAGGCCTCGGCCTTAATATATATGGACTGAAGTCATTGAAAAGAGCTGAACACCTTTTAGTAAACATTCGGTTAATTACAAACAGCAGAGATTTAAAATGTGTCAAATAGACAGAAAACAAAGTACACAATCTTCTCAATAACATGTTTACAGCTACAGTATTTTGGTATTTTAATATGTGATATTAATGTTTCTCATCATAAAAGCTTTGGAGGATCTTTTAGTAGGGACATTTTGTTAATTTGGGAAAAAAATCTTCTTTTTTTTAAATACCAATGAAATGTGGTGGATGGTACTGCACATTCCTGGCTGTGTTAAGAAAGAATGTTCCCCATTCCATCTTATTAATTGATGTACTTTACTGATTAAAAATCTAATTTGCAAGGTTGAGGTGGCTATAGCAGCAGCCATTGGGATTGAGCTGTAGAATGGGTTTAAGATAAGATAAGATAAGATTAGATAAGATATCCCTTTATTTATCTCACATGTGGAGAAATTTGCAGTGGTACAGCAGGATAGTAAAGAGAAAGAAGCACACATAGCAGAAACTAAAAAAGCAGATAAAAATACAATATAATAAAAATATGCACACGGTGGCTATAAGTGTGGACATGTACAGAATATGGGGGCGGATGTATTGCACATAGTAAATAGTAAATACGTTTTTATAGATTATTATTGTTATTGCACCACTTATTGCACAGTTAGAGTGGAGTGAATTCAAAGTGTTTTCCACGCCGTTGTATTCTTTATTTATATAATCCTTAATCATTGCAGACACAGGTTCATATAAAACAACATATCAAGTACATAGAGAAAGAAGAAAAAGTTGGAAAAAAAATAAATAATGAAAGATACAACATACTAAACTGTGCATATAAGAATTTAATAGAAATGTAAAAGTTAGACATTTTTAGAATGAACGCAACTATTCCACAAATATCATGCAAAAGTGTGCATGTTAAAAAGTATACAGACTATTGCACCAATGCCGTCTCAGTTTAGAGGTTAATCTGTTGCAGCTTTTCAATGGGCTGACTAGGGCGATGACGGGGTACGATCTAGTAAGTTGTAGTATGGGCGGACATCTGCACTGCATGTTTCATTTAAGATTTACAAAACAATAGGAGGTAAACTTTCAAATGGCCCTGCTGCTTCTATTCATTTACACTCGTCAAGCTCCCTGCTTCACTCCTCTGATGGTTGGTTGTTTTTTAATGTACTGTAAAGGTTCTGACACGTTCCAGGAAAAACAACTAAAGCCTTCTCGTACTCTGTACGTTGGCTGTTCAATAATCTGCAAAGAGATGTCACTTCAGAAATATAATATCCAAAAATGAAGGTTAATTTATGTCTGAAGAGGTCCATGTGTCTGATCTGCTAATTCTGTATTTCATTGTGTGCCGCATACGTCATCAAAATGTGAAGCATCACGACAAAAACAAGTAGAAGACAGCAGCTCTACCTCAGACTCTGTCTCCACCATTAATACTTCATCTTCGTATGGTTACCCTACTTTCTGGACGACAAGCTGCTACTTTTTAAGGGTGAACAAGCTTCATGCTGCTGATACTGGGTGATGCGTTCAGGTGCATCACGTAACTCCAAAGCTCACAGCAACATATTTAAAAAAAAGAATTATGAACTAGTTCATTTTTGGAACTTTGAATTTAGAACTATGAACTGAAGTAGTTCATATTAAAATTTGTGAACTGAACTTTGAACTGGTTCATGTAGAAACTGAACTTTCCCAACACTGCCTGTCAATCACTCTTGTGTGTGTGTGTGTGTGTGTGTGTGTGTGTGTGTGTGTGGGGGGGGGGGGGGGGGGGGGGCACCTGGCACACCTGAGAGCAGCATGAGACCCCGTGAGGAGGACAGGGAGGGATGAGGTTGTTCTGATTCTTTATTTTGGATATTTACAATCTCTTTTTTCATAATACAATTCCAATTTTAAATATTCTTAAGAAATAAAAGTTTATTTATCTTTAAAAGGGTATACTTGCATTATGATACCATTAATAATATATTAGTGGAAAGATGGTATCAAAACGGCAATATTATCGTTTATCGCAATAATTTCTGGGAAATTTATCGTCCAGCAAAATTTGTTATCCTGACAGGCCGACGTGTGCATCCGCCATTCATGTGCAAGTCCAAAGCGGTCTGCGGAATCACAACGTGGAAAGTATGGAAGGGCCTCAGCAACACACTGGATACAAGAGTGACTCACTGTGCATCGTGTGGTAGAAAGTGGTATTGCGAGTGGGGCAACCTCAGGCCATTCGACTCCATATAACTAATTAGTTTTATGCCTTTGCTGCTCAACTCACGGATGACATAATTGAACTAATGCTTTGTTATAGTTTAAGCAGTTTTTCAACTATGTTCCTGGAAATCCTGCATATTATCTCTATAAGTATTTGCTAAACAGAGAAAATATATAACGGACATGTTAAAATAGTTAGGCTGGGATGTTATTGAAGTTAGTGAGTTCTACAGAACGGGGGGTGATCTGGTTCCACTTTGCCTCTCTGTTTTGCTCCAGCAGACTTACTGCAGTTAAGAAAACAGACTCTTGGGTGTAGAACAACATGTGTTGCATATCGATGTGTGTTGAGTTGATGTGATTTGACAGAGCCTCAACCCTAACCCTGTCTTCTCTGTGACCGGAGCGGTTAAACACACAGCAGACTCATCACAAGTTTGGCAGTGAAGACAGTGATAATTATATATATTTTCTTGTTTATCTATCTATCTATCTATGTATCTATGTATCTATCTATCTATCTATCTATCTATCTATCTATATCCATATTCATATCCACACACACACACACACACACACACACACACACACACACACACACACACACACACACACACACACACACACACACACACACACACACACACACACACACACACACACACACATATATATATACAAGAAAATAGAGAAAGAAGAACATACTAAACTATGCATATAAACTGTGCATACAATCTTTCATTGATAAAAACTAAAGCTGATACTGCCAGTTCTCAGTGTGTTTTCTGTTATTTGGAGATTAAAGCGGCGATGCTACAACTTTTAAAATTATGTTATGAGATTACAGTGGGCTTATCAAGCGTTAGTTTTGTTGTACATTAAACAGTATTAGAGCTGTGTGTCAACTGTCCATCTCTATTGCTTATTGAGTTAACTGTTTGTTGTAAGTTCAGTTTACACTGTTGTCTCAACAGTTGCTATTCTACTCAAGGAGGAGCCAACAACACTAATTATTTCTAACTGCAAGGTGCATTAATGTTACCCTCTATCTACAGTACCGGTGATGTCTTTATTACAACTGCCTTATGTTTTATTTCTGTTTCTTTTTCTTCTTATTATTATTACTTTATGATTATTTTACCTTTAGAAAGCTACTAAATACAAGTATAGAGCTTTTTATTTTTTATGTTGTCTTACTATATTTTCTTGGACTACAATTCGCTGCAAGTTGTTATTTTGCCCAAAACTTTTCTCCTGTCAAAGCAGACTTATTGTTGCCTATGCATTTAGACTTTGTATGGTTGTTAGTGGTGCCTCCGTCACCAAAGAGAAGCAGGCTCAGCCACACTCTCCAAATGTTGGCATTGCACTTGTACTTGGCGGCAAGGAGACGCTCTCCAATTCATTTACCCTTTTATTTATTTATATATTCCGGATATAATCAAGTCGTGAGGTTAATGGTATGAGCTGCCAGCAGGTAAAGCCTGTCCGCTGCGTCTCACGCTGCTGAATCCTCATCCATCATGATGTGTGCCTAATTATCCAGAACAAACACATCGCGGGCTTCTGCTCAGGCCCCACCACACAGAATGGTCGCAATGAACTTGCGCTGCATTTCAAGAACATCTTCTAAAATTTAGGTCAGAAAGCTTTTTTTTCCTTCTTTAGGTTCAGGCACTTGGTATGCTCCCCAATGCATGCAGTTCATACTGATGCAGCGTCCTGCCCCATTAGCATATTCATACAGTGGAGGTTGGTCTCTGCAGGGGCCCATATTGCTAACCTTGACACTGTTATTTCCATTTTCTACCCCCTTGATCTTTCTTCTGCTTTATTACCTGTTTCGAAGCCACTTTGCTCACGTGGAGAGAAGCAGAGAGTGTTTGTGGTTCAAACCAGCGTCCTCGGTCCAGAGGAGAGTTATTGCAGATTCAGTGAGGCGGCCACAGTTAAACCTTTGCTCTCTTTCTTTTTTCTTAATAAACCAACCTTGATGTTTGTTTGTTGGCTTATTTTTGTTTCACATTTTTCAAAGCTGGGGCGACTTTTATTTTGTTTTTTTTTAATAACTGGTAGAGACAGTCCTACCACCACAGTTATTTATGAGGTCAGAGGGGTTTCTGCTGCAATCCTCAAGAGAGGAGAATGAGATAAAATAAAATGACGTTTCTCTAACGTATGACTTTAAATGTAGTCAGTGTTTTTTGAGTTTTTTTTTATTGGTTTTACCTTGAAAAGAAAGTGCAGTCCTCATTTGACAGCATCAGCTCTTAAACACGCCAAAATGTAAGGAACTTGTTGTTTGGTGGGTTAATTTGTCCACTAAATCTAATAACATTGTCAACGTATATTTTCATGAACAACGGCTGTACGTAGACAAACCGTTAGTCGTACTTTACTCAAGCCATATATCCTTTTTCTTCTTTTCCACTTCATGCTAGTCGATCTCAGCTGACTGTTTTTACGCCCATGTACATCCTGAACCAAACAGCAATCCATCACAGGGCAAACACAGAATTACAGACACACACTCGCATTCATACCTGTAAGCACTTAGAGGACCCAATTTACTTTAAATGTATATGTTTTTGGACAGGGAAAACAAAAATACACATGGTGAGAACCAGTGGCGGTTTTTCAATAGAGGGCACCGGGGCGCCGCCCTGGTGGTAGTGAGAGGAATGTTTTTAAAAAAAATTATAAGATATATGAATAAACTGTAATACTATCAACATTTGTTGATGCCAACAAACTAACAATGGGCCCTGAACTGTAATCGCTTCATTTTCTATTGATAATCTTCAATAAAAGAGAGGATTTCACTCTCTCTAATAGTGTGTGTGTGTGTGTGTGTGTGTGTGTGTGTACAGCCTGGGCCGATGAGGAAAGCCGCCCTGTGGAGGCGGGGCTTAGTATCGATCTCACCAGTTACTGATTAACACCAGAGCAACTGACAGAAAATTAAACCAATCAGCTCGTTTCATGTCCGAGACTTGGGGCGCTTTTTAAATGGCCCCTGGCCAGACCTGTTCAGTGATTGGCTTAAAGTCATTTCTGGTTTGTTCTGGTGTTTCTATGAGATGTTGAGATGAAGACAACAAGCAGTGAGTCTGTCAGGGTTGTGCAGGGTGGACTCAAACGCAGACTCAGCCAGATCCATGAAAAACAGCTTTATTGTAACAAAAGTCCATGGAACACGAGGAGACACAAGGGCGACGAGACGAGATGACCAGAGGGGAGACAAGTGACGAGGAGACAAGACATGTTGACGAGACGATCCAACAAGGACAACAGAGGGAGAGGAGTTTAAATACACAAGGAAGGGGTGGACACAAGTGGAACATTGGTTAATTGGAATCACGAGGTGAGACACAGAGAGGCAGACACAGAAACCTGACGTGTCCTCTGATTATTAACTCTGTCACATCTCTTCTAATTTACTGGTTTGAAAGAAGAAATTTGGCTGAAAAGTTTCAGGACAGGTTTAACTTTCTCCGGTATTGTTATTTTCTTGAGTATTTTTTCAAGAGACAGGAATTGATGTGTTGTTTGAAAATATACCTGATGTACCTTTTGTTTTCCCTAAACTCAGACTAACTGTCATTTCCAGTAAACCAACCCCAAAACACGTTCATTTTCTAAAAGGGATTAATGAAGCTTCTGCTAATATTTGTTTACAAGTATGTTAATAAAAAGTCCCAATAAGTGTCTCTGTTCAATAGCCGTAAATGTTTCATGGGGGGGTGAAGCGCCCCACCGCCACAGGTGAGAACATGTAAACTCCACACAGAATGGCCCCAAACCAGGATGAGCTTGAACCAGTGATGTTCTCACTATGAAGCAAGAGTAACCGCCGGACCACCGTCCAGTGGTTGGTTTTCCTTCTGGGAGTTTAGATGAATATGAAGATTTGCCGTGTTTACCCTACATGTTTAAACGTATTGTTCTTTTTGTTTATGGTTCAGAAGAGTTACACATTTAGACGGCAATGCTTCGGAGCACTGTAAACCCAGGAATGTGTGAAATGTTGAACATGCTGCAGTTACTATGCTCGGTCACTGCTCAGTGGTGTTCCTTTGTCAGGTAACAACCAACACGTGCGCACAGCGCAAGTACAATGGAAGCACCTTTAGATTTGAGAGGATCAGCATTTCACTCAGGTGTCACCGAAGTAGTTGTGTCAGTAACAGTCTGAGTCAAGTGTCTGTTATTGTTTTTTTTTCCTGAGGGTTTAAACAGCAATCAGGTGTCAGGATTACAGGTTTTCCATGCAAAAGCTGATTTCTCACAAAGGTCGTCTTTCCCCCGAATGTTACACGACCCTGATGGTCTGGTGAAAAGAGCGAGGAACGAACGCCCACAACTCTGGGATAACTGCTAGCAGATGCTTGACTTCCCACTGGGTTGTGTTTATGTTCTTGAGCACATTCCTCTTCACCTCCTCCACGTGTCTGCCCTGCTGTGGCTGGACCCGAGAGGGGTGACCGACCCGGCCCCAAGCCGAGCACCTCTTTAGTGAATGTGGTTGGCTCTGGTTCCAGCTGGAAACTGTTTCTCCCTGTCACCTTTGCTTTAATAAAACTCTTGTGGAAGTGAGTGGAGGTCTGTTGGGTCTGAACATCTTATCGAGCTCCTCCCTGGTTTCCTAATGTGGCAATAAGTCAATGTGACGCTTTAGTCTACGACTCTGGCACCGGGCCCTTTTTACGTGTCCAAGTTTTAAGTTTGTGGGCCTGTGGCGCTTTCTTCTGTCTCCCACACTGCTCTGCTGCTCTGTATCCTGTATAATTAGTGAGGACGCAGCAGTCAATCTCTCAAAGCCCGATCATCAGAGTCATAGTTTGAGGTACCTTTAACTGACAGCCCACACAACTGGAGTAAACAACCAAACAGCAGTGCAGCAGTCCCTCCGGCAGAAATCCCTGCAGCGCAGGAAGAATGACTGCAATGTGGTGCAGTGGTTTCTTCGCTCACCGCACAGCGAGAATCACACATTTCAAGTCAGTTTGTTGCATTTCTGTGGGGAGATTGCATGTTCTCCCTGAGTTCTGAGTTCACTTGTGATTCTGTTTGATCGTCTGTACATGTGAAGTGTGTGTGTGTGTGTGTGTGTGTGTGTGTGTGTGTGTGTGTGTGTGTGTGTGTGTGTGTGTGTGTGTGTGTGTGTGTGTGTGTGTGTGTGTGTGTGTGTGTGTGAGACTGTCAGTGTGTACCTTGTGATGAACTGGTGACAAGATGTCTTTGGTTTAACGTCAGTCAGGATCCACTTGAACTCCCCGATGAATAAAGCGGGTATAAAAGATGGATAGATTTTTATTCATAACAGTATTCCATTCCTTTCAGGATGATTATAATTCTTTTGTTATTCTCTTGTTGACAAACTACATGACTCATGTACAGGAGTGTATTGAAATAGTAAGAATTGAGCAGGACATAGAGAGACAGCAGGTTGTTTCTTTTGAAGCTGTTTCCTCTGACAGTTTCATGTGAAAAGCAGCTTCAGTAACTGTTCCTGTGTTGTCAGTGTCATCAAACTGACTGACGAGGAGTAATGCTGTTGCAGTTATGACTGGATAATGGGTTAATATTAACACGAGAGGTGAAACATCTTCAACTATTTGTCCTGATCCAAGAAAATATTTGACACACTATTAAAGAGCCAGCGTTACTTTTCTGGTCCCCGAGACAGATACAGACAGAATAGCGA
Source organism: Lipophrys pholis (assembly GCF_963383615.2). Taxonomy (NCBI): domain Eukaryota; kingdom Metazoa; phylum Chordata; class Actinopteri; order Blenniiformes; family Blenniidae; genus Lipophrys; species Lipophrys pholis. The sequence goes on along the minus strand of NC_137636.1, from coordinate 37,417,580 downwards.
TGTCAGTCTGTACGCTCGGATGTCTCTGTCAGGTCAGTGTTGCTGTCTGAGTCGCTATAAGCTTCTCTGGGAAGCTCAGGTTGACTCAAATGGCCGATTGACCTACACTGTAAAGACTTTCTCTGTAAAATAAGCAGAGACGCCAGCACGTCACCGTTATTTTACAGTATTTGTATTTGTATTTTGTCCTCAGTGACAATGTCTGTAATCTTCTGTGAAAACTAGATATGGCATTCAGTATTTAAAAGACATGGCAAGAAAGAGGATATAAACTTACATCTGCAAGAAGGAGTAAGCCTGTTAGCTTCTCTCCAAAGTGTGCCATGAGCAGCTGAGCAATGCAGAGTGCCATCTCTGTATGTTCACTGTTAGCGAGGACATCTTTAACATCTTTGTTTGTAGGATTTACCCTGAAGTTTTCTGTGATGGCTCTCCCACATTCCTCCATGCGCAATTCCAAGCTACGAAGCACACTGATGTCTGTAAGCAATTCAAAATGGCCACAGATGTACTTCTGAATGAAAAGAAAAGAACATTTGCTTTTCATCTCTTTGATGTCAGCTGGCGGATGTGCATTTATATGACGACGTTGTAGACAAAATGTGAGCTCCATGAGATTTTTGACCTCTGCTCTTTCAGCTCCACTTGACCCTCCTGTGTGTAAATCTCCTCCAGTCTTTGGCGATGCTTCTCCACAGTCTCGTTAGTTTCCTCTGGAGGGAGCTCTGGCTGAAATCTTGTACATCCGTAACCCCCTCTTTTCTGTGGAACAGGATCTGGAGGCTCGGTGGCATGTGCAGCTTCCTTCACGATTCAAGTTCTCCATGCGGTTCTTCACTTGAATCAATAGTGGCGTATACCCTCCTCCCAAAAGTTACCCATGTGGTGGATGTCAGCAAAAGACTTTGGGTACTGTCTGCTTATATTTCGGACAACAGCAAAGCACTGTGAACGAGTCTGATTGGCTTCATACCTCCTCATCATCTGCAAGTACTCTTATCGTCCTGCGTCCTTCCACTGGTTTAGGTCTCCTACCATCTACAATTGTAGAGCGTATTTCCTGTGGCATTCGTTCGCCAGGCACCTGGAATGTTTCTGGCCATGTTTTCAGCATTTGAGATGTGGTAGGTCTGCTGCTTGATTCGCTGTTTACTGCCTGGCTGGAGAATAACGCAGGGGCCGGCACGTGTGGCGTTCCAAAACAAGGTGGAGTGCCCGATGATGATGAAGACTCAGAGACAGACGACACACTACTCATTGATGAAGAAGTTGGAACAGATTGGAAATCTAACACGACTATCTCGGTCAAAATGAACGAAGATTTAGACTGTTTTGCTAAAATGCTATATCAATGTCGCTGCAGACATCTGGCCATAATTGAATTCAGAACATAAATGGCCTTTGTTTTGAAAACCGAGAGCTTGACTCTGCTTCGAGACGTTACCGTAAAGTTCACATAATGAGCGACCATAAACATCTCGGAGCGGCTCACTTCACCAAACAGAAACGAGGGACGGCTGGCTTGAGCGCAGTGACAAGGGAACTCACTCACTCCTTCAAAGGAACAGCGGTTTGTTCAGTCAACCATAAAAAGGAAAAAATTAAAATAAATCACCCATCAATATATTGCTGTCATTGTGAAATTGATAATCACACAATAACTTTCTAGATCACTTTAGTCGTGTTCTCCTGGGAAGAAAGAAATAGAAATTCGTTTTTAGTTGCCTTGTTATTTGTAGGTGCACAATCTAAAAGTTGATTTCAGTTTGAGAAATTGTCCTTAAAGCTTTGAAGAAAATAAAGAAATCTCTTTGGGCAATTGTGATGAATGGAGCAACATCATAAATAATTCAGGAACATATGAGTTAATTCTGCAGTGCTTCAGGACCCTGTAATGGGCCCTAATGGCATTTAAATAGGAATTCAGTTTGCCTTCTCTCTCTCTCTCTCTCTCTCTCTCTCTCTCTCTGGGCGTTTACTCCCAGTCCAAGTCCAACTTTCTCTTTCTGGTCACTCTGCCAGGGCAGGAAGTAGAGCAGCCAGTAAATTAAGATATCAGACCACTTAAGCTGTGATGTAAATAATCGTGTTTTTTTTTCAATGTTCAGTGTGAGTCACAGCTCTGCATCTTTGGGATGCAGCTCTTGGATCCAGATCCAGTGAGGAGTATTACATGAACCTTTCCATTGGCTTCCAGTGGAAGGGTGTTTCTCACTTTAATGCCGTCTCAGCACTTTATTGCATCTCTGTTGGTTCTGCTAGAATAAAAACTTTTGCTAAAATTGGCAATGAAAGTGTTCCCAACTGTCCTGCCTTTGTATGAAGTCATCACACCAGTACAGCATGATGGCTCTCGATAGATCCGAGTATATCGTGCAGCTCTTAAAACTTCACAATTAGCTTCTACACGAACGTTCACTTTGGGATTAGAGGGCAATAACTGTGAGACAACACATTCCTTTTTCCCTGCAGTCATGATGTTTTTGATATAAAACACCTGCAGGTAGAGCAAGGTGGAAACAATAGAGGATTTTTGATTTCAGGGGGCGTCCAGGATTGTCCCACATCTGTGGTGCATATAGATGTAATCCTTATGTAACTCATGGCGTGCGGCGAGTATTTGTATTTTTAGCCGGCCAACAACATGGTCAGGATGGGTGTCATTCTTTGGCCCGTCATGTGCCTCTGTCATCGTCTGAATGGGGAGGTGACACCACGCGGCTCTGCATCCAAGGGACTGGAATAAAGTAGGTCACCATCTATTTTATTTTGTTGTTATACGTTTGTCAAAAGCGAGGCGTTGACTTGCTGTGCACTCCATGAAACGATACCCATGTCTGTCTCATGCAAAATCCCCCCGGTGCAATAAAACAGCCTTCGTTTGCAAGAAACCAGATAGCTGCTGCACTCGCCGACACCCTGTGCTGTTCCACCCTTCCTCTCAGACCATATTATGGTCCTCCGGTTTTCTGAGCAGTCAGCATTCTCCTTGAATGAAAAACAAAGTTTAACTTACTCAGCTTAGTTTTGGGTGGTTGCTGTCGTTACCTGCAGGCTTCACACCAGACCTGGACAGCTGGCGGGCTGCGGGCCACCAGCAGCCTCAGCAGCTAGTCTTTGTGGACTCTGAGCCAAATCCCAGAGGAATTTACATTTTTGTTATCGTAGGTCATCACAACCCCCCCCCCCAAAAAAAAAAAAAAACTCCTTTTAGCTATATTTATACCTCAGTTGAATTCTAAATACTGTCTCAACACAACAATAAACCAAAGTTAAATAAAAAAATAAAAACAATTTTGTCTCACACCAGTAACTGTCAAATAAATACGTTAACACAGATTATTTGACCATCATGAGTAATCTGATTAAAAACATTAATCCAATTAACCCATCTGCAGTGCAGAACAAAGGTACATGGCCACAGGAGTGATATCCCTGTCAATTTTATGCAAATGAAGCAGAGCGGGCATTCCACGCATTGCAAAACTTTCTCAAAAGGTCTAACTGAGCTGTGGTGGAACCAACACGAGGACACATTCTGCAGCTGCACAGCTTACTTCTCACCTCAGAGGTTTTCAGAAATACTTTTCGCTGAACTGCTTTAGTAATACTGTACAAGAGAAAGCCCCCGGAGTGATGCGTCTCATTTCGGACAACGTCAACAAGTTAGTCAGTAACTGTTGAAGGAGTAACGGGGCCACATTGATGTGGATAAAAGTTTGTTAACATGAACTATTAAAGGTGTTTAATAATCATGTTAAGTGCATATATATTCCCTTCTTTCTTGAGTCTGTTTGCTCATGCAAAATGAAACAAGATTAATCTAGATTAAATTAGAAATAGTTTGATTGTGATTAATCAAAATGAATCCACAGCAGTCCTGTGATTAATCAGATTAAAAATTGTAATTGTTTGACAGCACTAATTATGATACGTTATTTTGATAGAAGCAGTCTGTCACCATTTGGCTGTTGGGATGTGAGGATGATATTTTTTGTGGGCTTCACATTGATCAAAGAACCTTTACTGACATAGTGAAGCGTCTCGCCCAGTTTTTGTTGTTGCTGAATCTTGCAGCCACAGTCACACTTGTGGTGAAGTTCACTGGCCTGGAAGGAAGTGTTAAAAAAAAGTCAAAAGATTGAAGTTATGTCCTGTTTGCTTTGAGGTTTCAGTGGAATTTTTAGCATCAGACCATGGACGTTTGACATATTGGACACTGCTATGATGTGTAGAACAAACTAAACTTTCAATACTTGTGTATCAATGTTATGTGGGACCTTTACCAGCAGAATCCACCACATTTCATCAGATACAAATGAGCTTCAGTAAGGACACAGAATACATTCTTGGATTCTTTTTACACACCAACATCACCAGAACATTGCAATCTTTGAATTGGAATGACATATATTATTTCCATCAATAAACTACATCTGGATTTTTGCTGGGTTTGAACTGACCAGGATCTGTCATATCGTTAGAGATGTTATTGGTGCTTTGAGTTTCCTGTCAACCGAACAAAATTGACCACGACTCTGTGTACCGGCTCTGTAGCCCCGACTAGTGGTGGTGCATGTATGTGTGTGTAAGTAAGTAAATTTTATTTGTATAGCGCGTTTCGCAGACAGAGTCACAAAGTGCTTCACAGTAAACACAAATAAAAACATATATAAAACATCTTAAAAACACAACAAATGCCGACAGTCAGTGGCAGCGTGAGTCGATTGGCCTAAAATGCTTGAGCAAACTTGGACTGTAGCGTCGGACCGAGTGTGTTGTGCAGATGTGTTTCCCTCTGAGCATCTGAGTCCACTCTAACAGAGCGTTAACACTTCAGTGTACTTCACCAAATTTGAAAAAAACAAAAAAAAAAGATCCAGTTGGTGCTGTAAACAAAACCCGTGCTGAACAGCAGCTGGAGCATATTTTCTTTGAGACAATTTTCACAACAATACTGCGGGGAGCTAAATGCACTTGAATGCCAGATTGTTGTGATCGGAGTTTTACCAGCCAAGAAGTCAGTGACAGCAGCAGGAAGTCCTCTGCTACGTGTATCGGTTGCGATGAACTGCGAGCGTATGGCTTCTGAAGTACTTCTGTCCTCCTGTGTCATTTGCCTACAGCTCTTGAGCCTGTGCTGCATTCAGACTTCCATCAGACTTCAGTCCAGCAGCACCAAGATTTAGTCCTCATACAGTCTTAGTTCGTTCAGCTGGTTCTTCTCCAGATCACGAGCTGTGGAAAACACTAGATTGAATGAATGAGAAGTTCAGGTCTTGTTTTATCACAGCGGACCAGACATCGATTGTCACATGAAATCAACTCCGTCTCTTCACTGTCTTCTCATGGTGAACAATTGATGAGGTGGGATGCGTTTGTAAGCTGAGTACAGGAGCCGGAACACAGTGAACCAGCGTTTTCTCACCATCTGTCAAGAGCTGGAAGTGACAGTCAAAAGAAAGAGCGACACATTGCTCTGTGTTTTTCCGTTAATGAGTCTCATTGACCCTCCGATGATCATTTCATTATGTCAATTTCTTACAAAATGTTGCTTCCAAACACTCATAACCGCTTATTGGAATAAAATAAAACGAGATCTGGTCTCCCTAATGAAGAAAACACTTTTCCATCTGCTCCTGCCTGCAGCATCGACGACTAAATTCTTAATCCACATAACTTTGATGTGAAATATTATTGAGCTGTTTTTATTTTGCAGCATGTGCCACCAGGAAACATCAGCCACTCATTGATATGGAGGTGAAGGGTTTTCAAGATATCTTCTTTACAATTGTGCAAGTTTGACATTTGAAATTTACTCACTTTTTCAATCGTTTATTTACTCATTACTCACTCATTTACTCACACATACGGCCTGCCTGTGTTTGGACTGTGGAAGAAAAACAGAGAAAACCCATTCAGGCACATGGAGTACATGAAAACTCCACACAGAAAGGTCCAGCCCCGATTCAAGCCCACAACATATTGCTTTAAGGTCCGAGGGGTAACCACTAGACCACCATGTGGTTAATGTGAGAAACATTAGTACAAACGTGATCCTTTATTTCAGGGTGTCTTTTTACTTCTGGTTTTCCTCAGCTGCCCTGGTTTGATTCATTTCAAAAACATTAAAGGTTTCTTGGTGACTCTAAGCCGCCCATAGGTTTTCATTGTTAGTTTATTTATTTGTTTATTTGAACGGGACAACGCACATTAATGAACAATCATATACAAATTGTACGCAAACTGTAAATGTACCTGATTATAGCAAAACTGCTAATTTACATCTGTAGTCCCGAGGCAGGTCACACAAGCAGTACAATGTATAGAGGAATACAAAACACAGTATAAAAACTATACAAATTACACTCAGGTAAAATGTTTAAGTTGTTTTTTAAAGGAGATGTAAGTCGGCCATCCTCTTATATCTGTTGGCAGGCTGTTCAAAAACTGACCTCCTCTTATGGACAGCAGTTTGTCCAAATGTTGTTCTTCTCTGTGGGATTTCAACATCTCTGTAGGACGCTCTGGTGCTGAGACCGCTCATGGGTTTAGGTTTAATGTGGTTAGAGAGTGTGTGTGGTCTGTCTCTTCATTCCTGCTCTGTGACTACCCAAACCAAGGTTTGGATCTCCCCCTCAATCTATCTCTGTCTATCCTCTCCTTTCCTCTCCTCTATCCCCTCAATCTATCTCTCTGTCTATCCTCTCCTTTCCTCTCCTCTATCCCCTCAATCTATCTCTGTCTATCCTCTCCTTTCCTCTCCTCTATCCCCTCAATCTATCTCTGTCTATCCTCTCCTTTCCTCTCCTCTATCCCCTCAATCTATCTCTCTGTCTATCCTCTCCTTTCCTCTCCTCTATCCCCTCAACCTATCTCTCTTTCTATCCTATCCTCTCCTTTCCTCTCCTCTATCCCCTCACTCCAACCGGTCAGCAGAAAGCCTCCACCTCTGAGTCTGGTTCTGCAGGTTTCTTCCTGTTAGAGGGGTTTTTCTTTCCACAGTCGCAAATAAATCTTCTGCTCATGTGGATTTGTTGGGTTTTTCTCTTTTCTCTGTTTAAAGCACATAGAAATGACTGTTGTATTTGGTGCTATATAAATAAAGTTGAATTGAATTGAATTGTGGCGGCCTGGTGACCGGTCCAGGTTGTACCATGCCTTCGTTGATGCTCAGCTGGGCTTTGGCACAACTACTTAACTGTATTTACTGTATTTAGGTTTTGAAGACATGTTGGAAAATCTGCAGCCGTTACCAAATAATACCATTTGCCAGATAATAGGTCAAAATGTCCTCGTGAGAGCTGAAGTCCATCCATCTTCTCCCACTTATCTGTTTCCGGGTCACAGGGGTGCCAGTCTGAGCACCGTCACCCAGATCACAAAGCACTGATTAAGAACCGTTCCTGCAGGTGGTGAGCCCACGGGAAGGTGGCGCCCGGCGTGGGACACGAACCCTCTACCTTGAGATTGAGAGTCTCATGCTCTACCACCTGAGCTCGCCAGGGGGAGAGCTGAAGTCCAAAAATGAAAATGGAGAATCATTTACAAAGGTCACAAAAGAGAAAGCAGCTGTCAGTTTTAATATTTCTTTTGACTCAAACCAGTCTCTCATGATGAGGTGAGTAACAGGAGGCTGTAACAGTGTGTTAGGAAGATGTGATGGCAGCTGGCGTTCAGCTTGCACAGCATTGGACATAGTTTTTTTAACCCTTTCCCCCTGGGCAAGTGCATTAAGACAAGCCAACACACCCTTCTAATTAGAGCTCTCTTCCCACGCCCTCTGACTGCATTCAGCTGGAATCACTGGCCTTGTCTGAATGAGTTGCTCACAATTAAATTGAGTCAAAACGTTTGGGTTACAAAACCTGGTTGTAATAAAAAAAGGCCTATCCAGTGAGAAATGGTCGCTGACTGACGCCAGCAAGGGGATTTCTGACTTCGTGTGAAAAGTTAAGCACAATCTGTGTGTATGGCGTGTATATGCACATTTCTCAAATCTTGATTCTAGATTAAGATCTGTTTCTTCACGACTTCTCAGGAGAGGAGGCTGACGTTTCAATTGAACCTTCAGAGACACGCTCATGTGTAAAGGCTTGACTTATACTGTGAGCTCCTTGAGGTTTGCTCCTCTGTTAAATACCGAGTTAAACAAGCCATGAAAATCATCACTCACCTGTTTACATTTGACTGTCATCAAAACTAAACCACAACCTCCAACACAGTCTCACAAACCACTTCTGTCACAGTTTCATCTAATTAATAAATAATAAACAATAATTCAGTTTTTTTCTTGTTATTTTGGCCCAAATGGAAATGAAGTTCCTTTGTCTGACTTGGAAACCTCACCGGTCTTAATTAATTTGTTTTGCTGAGATTGACACGATGATTGTTACAGAGCAACAGCTGTGGAGCTGAATCAGCGTCGCTCTGGACTTTTTAACGGCAGCAGGTAGACTCTGATGCATTTTCCTGTTTTACAAAACATTTTCTCTTTGTCTTTGTCACGTGGGTTCTTGTTTCAAATGATCAAATGTTTCCAACTTGATGGTGAACATCTTAGTTATTGTTAAATTAAGACATTTTATTCATTCTTCTTTCCTTTAAATGTCACTTATCCTGTGTTTTACTGTTGTGTGCTCCGTTCCTCACTTCAGTGTGTCTTCAGGAAGACGACGTAGTGCCGTCAGGAGTACACACCCTTCGCCAGATAGACTAAGAAAACTATTGTTTTGCCTTTTATCACTCACTTTTGTAGTCTCCACCATAACACAGAGCTCCTAAGCTGAGCTTGTTCACGTGGCTGTGGCCTGTAATTGAGGGGTTCATGTGAACGCCTTTTTAAAATGCACACTCAGGTCTGTGCAGCCAGCCGGGCTTTAGCTGTGCTCCTTCACTCCCAAGAGTCGGGGAAAGGTTCAGACTCTGCAACACCGACTCCAGTCTGGCGCTCTCCAGAGCCACGTGCGACCTTGAGCCGGAACGCTTGAACCAATCGGCTGGACACGCGACCTGAAGTCACTCTGGTCAAAGACCGTCAACTGAGTGTCCAAAACTGTAAAGTGCTGTTTTGGTACGGAGTCACATATTACCCTCTTCCACGTGCCCTTCTCCTGGCCTCCCCTTAGGAAGATTTATAGCTCCAGATTTTTCTTTTATATGTACTGCCAATGCAAGGACACAAGAACTGTCTGTACCTGCTACCACAACAAAACTTCATCTCCCCTGCCTGTCTCTCTGTCCCGTCTTCCTGTTTCCTGTCTGCAGGTGGTTGGCGGTGATGGGAAATGATGGAGGACAAAGGCCCTCGTGTAGCCGACTACTTTGTGGTGGCCGGTCTGACGGACCCGTCCAAGCCGTTGGACCAGGAGATCCACTTTGATGACGTCTGCCACAAGACGGCCAAGCCCAAGGCGCCCATCACCGACGTGGCGCTGGTGATCCGGTCGATGGGCGAGGAGGCGCCGCCCGGTTTCACCTGCATCGAGACGACACCGAGCGGCCAGTCGGCGGACCTCAACAATGGCGGCCTCATGGCGCCTCAGATATTCCTGTGCTACAGACGAGGCCGGGACAAGCCGCCGCTCACTGACCTGGGGTGAGTGCGAGGCCATTCTCAGTTTTTGCAGGACAGCAACAAAACAATCTGTTTCATCATAGTAAATCTACACAGTAAAGATTTTACACCACAAGAACACAACTGCAGTGATGTGAGTCCGTGGCCGATGTTATTGAGTCAAATGTTGAAATAGGTTAGCGTCTAGTCGTTCTTCCTGATCAGATGTTTTCAAAGTATCGAGCCCCTCAACATGAATAGCAAACACTTGCCTCTCAGTCAATATGATTTTTCTAAATGAAGTCTTTCAAAGCCTGGCGGCGTTCTGGAGGATGGCCTGTCAGACTGTAATCCAGTGGGGCAGCAGCACCATGAGCCAGGATCTCCAGCAGATCATACTTTGAAGGGTTATTTGCCTTGTAAGGCCTGCTGATGCATCGCTTACGTGGCTTTAGTAGATCCTTTTGCTTTCTTCTAAAAATGAGACTCAGCACTTTTATTTTTGCAAATAGCATAAAAAGCATTGTAGCTGTGTCGCTTTAGAAAATTACTGTACGTATCAAACAACTATGCTTCTGTTGCTCGCTTAACCAGCGTTTGTCAAGCAAGTAATTTTAGTTAATCCATCTAGTTTATTCTTTTTGTTGCTGGGATTTCTGAGGTTTGACTCAGTATATTCTTGAAGTACCCACAGGAGATTCTAGACATGTCTTGATTTCACAAGGTAGAGACGAGGAGCAGGAGCTCCACTCCTTAAACAAAGACTGAAGGTCCACCTCTGCTGCTGCGCCACGTTTTTAAACTGTCTGAAGAACCTGTGATGGTGCAAGAACCACTTCTTGGAAAGCAGAAATAAAATTATATTTACAGGCTACCTTATGTAATGTTCAAGCGGAAGTGATTGTTTATATTACTTACATAAAATCTCCCAAAATATTTAACCTTGTTCGGGAAAATGTTTTGCATTTTATACCACATGCTGGATTGTTTCTCTTCGTTATAAATATGAAACTCATTATAAGATCAGTCATATTCATGTTCCCAGGCCTTTTGGGGACTTTACATTACATTATGATCATTACCTGCAGATTTATACTCACCTAACCTTCATTCATAAATCTTAACTTTAACTTAACAACAACCTTTGTAAGAAATTCAATTCTTATCTTCACTTACAGTAAAAGCTTGATGATTCCTTCATCCCCAATATTTTGTTCCTACAGTCATACTTTTTCCCCAAGCAAGGCTACACACACACACACACACACACACACACACACACACACACACACACACACACACACACACGCACACACACACGCGCACACGCACACGCACACGCACACGCACACGCACACACACACACACACACATGGTTGTCCACAGTTAAAGTAGAACTGATGAGCAGAAGTGAAGAACAACTGGAGATGAAATGTTTCAAATTCGAATGCTCACTTAAGGCAATACAAGCTTGGAGATTTAATATTGTGTACATCACCTTTAATACCACAATGTACATAATCTACCAATGTAGGAGTAAAATACTGTGGAAACTCTTTTACTGTTGGGACGAGTGGACATAAGGATTGACCCTTTAGATTGGAGGACTACCAGTGATATGACCATTACAGCCACAGTCTCCCTTACAATGTGTGTTTTACATGAATTTATGTGTGACAAAAGCAAACTTTTCTTAGTGAAAAAAGAAAAAAACATTCATCTCATACTTGCAACCCATTATGTGTATAAAGGCCTTGAGCACAATAAGCCCTGCCGCAGCGTCTCTGCCGGGAACGTAGAAGAAAAAAGCTCCAAAACCCAGTGAATAGATGGACGATGAAACCAGTATAAACAGTTCATCCTGTGGGAGACAGAAAGGTTTCAAGGAAATTCACGAGAGAGTTGATGAGTTATTTTACAAAATGCCAGGAGTGCCATCCTTATGGTCTCTGTGCTTTGAGCGAGATGCAGACTGTGAGCCGGCATGAATGTTAGTGAGGACAGTGTCATTTCTGAACCTGAACAGCAGCTCCTTGGTGCTTCCACTGTGACTCACATTAGCACTGCGCCGAAGCTCAACAAACATTGATGTTTTTCTATACCTGGCAGCCTTCTAATGCTGTGAAACCCTCTCGGCTGTTTCCTGTTAGTGTGCGTGAGGTAAAGCATGAAAAGACAGCCCAGTAAAGCTGAAGTGTTCGTGACTTTGAGAAAGTGCTCCGCTCTGCCTGAAATTCCTCGGGTGCAGCAGTTTTCCGTCTCCATTGCAGCCGCTGTGATTTAGTGACGGAAAGTGAAAGTGAGGCGCCGTCCTCAGCAACATCCTTTGAGCCATGCAAATCCGACAGCGTTTGTTCAGTCGACCGGCGCCTCGGCCCGGCAGAGGCGAGTGGTGACAATGCTAAGGAGGCTCGTAGCGGCCCTCGACACCACAGAGCGAACTGCTTATCAGGCACTGACACCGACACTCTGCTCAGACAGTATCAGCAGCTCCTGTGTGTCGAGGGCTCAGCCGGACCGCTCTCTGCACAGCGGATGGGAAGGTGACGTGTGTGTGTGTGTGTGTGTGTGTGTGTGTGTGTGTGTGTGTGTGTGTGTGTGTGTGTGTGTGTGTGTGTGTGTGTGTGTGTGTGTGTGTGTGTGTGTGTGTGTGTGTGCATGACTGAACAGGCATATTCATCGGTTCCCATGTGTTTGTTCCTTTTCTGTTTCACCTGGGGGCAATTATAACTGACAGTTTGCCCTCTTGTCTTGGGTCAGTACAACTTCATTACCTTCAACAGTAAAAGTTAGGCGACCAATGAGGCCGAGAAGATTATGTGTTCGCCTGCGTGTATTTATTTATTGGTTTCTATGTTTGTATTTTCCAACTTTACAGAAAAACTACTCACCCAAATTGCATGAAATTTTCAGGGATAATCTGTCATCATCCAAACACCAATCCATTAGATTTTGGGACGTTAATAATAAATCCCAAGAAACTGAAAAAATGTTCCATACAAAGCGGTAGAGAGAGGCACCTCGTGGAGATCAGCGTCTGTTGCCATGGAGACGCTCCCTGCTTGGTGAAGGTCTGCGCTCTGCCGAGTTTAGCTCTAGTTTAAGATGTTTCCTCCATCCATTCATCCGTCTTCTGGACTGATTTATCCAACTCAGGTAGTGTAACAACCAAGAATGTAATAATCTGGCCTTTTTCAAAGCAATGAAGCTCATAATGTAATAAGTTACCAATAACGTAATGATTTATCAGATCAGTCTCATAATAACATTTAGTCAAAATTGTAATAAGTTACGACATGACTAAAGTCGCATTATTGCTGTTTGTGAAGCACTTTGTGATTATTGCCTGTTAAGGGTGATATATTTGAAAAGCATAAATAAATAAATATATAAATATAAATATATATACATATATACTTGCTTTGTTTACATTTAAAGAATCCTCTCAAAATGTAATAACTGCAACCAATAATGTAATAATATATAATGAGAACTGCATTTCTCGTAAATAAAAGTTTTTTTCGCAGGTTTTGTGCAGTTTGCTTATCAAAAATAGCAGCCGTGGACGGAGAAGTCAAAGTTCTACATTTGTATGAGACTACAGATAATTTTGTCTTTCCACTAATTTAAATGTTTATTTTTGCTCTACTTGCTATCGATATTCATGTGTCAGCATAGCGTCTTTCTTGTATACTTTACTTCTTGTGAAACTTTTCACCAAAATGCAGTTTTAAAATGGAATTCATTGTGAAACAATTTAAAATTATACTTAAAAACAAGCTATTATACAGAACCATGAGTGGAACAGGTGCAGTTGCTTATGTAAGGGTCTACCTTAATTATTGGCTAATAATTTATATTACCTTTGGATCTGATCAGTACAATTTGTACAATATCTCTTAGTGTGAAAATAAAGGAAGGTTTCATGAAAAAAAAAAAAACCCAAAACAAAACAACTTCTTGCTGTGAGTAGAAGAGGGGCCGTACAGTTTTGATGGTGATATATCGCTGAATCCCTCCTGGCAAATTGCTCCCTGAATGTCGGTATTAATCCTTCATGTCCTTCAGTGTGTTGACATGTTATTTTGTGTTAGCGGTAGGCCTCCACAGCTGAAATAAAGACCAGCCCTTCAAAAATGAAATACTGTGCAAATCTCTGCCCTACTTACACAACTCTGTTTAGAGAAGTCTATTCAAGGTCTAATTTAGCAAACATTAAAGGTGCTTTCAAATTCTACAGAATTGCTGATTCTGTCAATAAAACGACAAATGTCAGCTGCACTCGGGGAACCGCAGCGACAGAAAGAAAAACAGGCTTGGGTGTACCAGCAGCAGAGAGAAATCACCAGAGCAATGAGCACCAGAATGACCAAACGGGAAAAAACGGTATATACATCCCACAGCCACTCGAGATTCTGTTCTTTTTCAGCTACAAAACGCCTCTTGAGCTCACTTAAAACAGAAATGGTGGATAATGGAAACACAAAGTGGCACATTGAAAATTACTGCAGCCACCTCTGAGTACTCCGCCTCTAAGTGGTTTCAGTTAGAATTGCCTCCTGCTTAATTCTAACGTTGCACTGCCGGGTTAATAAATAATAACCAACAGTGCACCGTACCTAAGCTCACCTGTGGAGCCTGCAAGGACGGCTAGATCACAAAACTGGAAATGGATGTGGGTGGTATTGTAGAAATGTTGCCCTCAAATGACGCAGAAAATAACACATTAACTTTATGTTGTTTTTAATGAAAAAAATGTACATTGTTCAGTAAAATTTTTTTTTTACATTGTGCTGTTCTTAAAAGCAGAATAGTACTTCCATCCCCTGCTTGCTTCACACAGGAAATCCTACATATAAAGAAAATAGAAGGTGTTAGTTGAACTCAGCAATTGCTTAATCTCACAGTTTTTAGTTTTTTTTTAAGTGGCTGGAGTATCTTACTAATACATTAAAACTTCTGATGTAGGGATGCCCTAAAATCCAAGGGCAAGTGACCCCATGTCAGGTCTCTGTGTCCGCCTCTGTGTGTCTCACCTCGTGTTTCCAATTAACCAATGTTCCACTTGTGTCCAGCCCTTCCTTGTGTATTTAAACTCCTGTCCCTCTGTTGTCCTTGTTGGATCGTCTCGTCAACATGTCTTGCCTCCTGTCATCTTGTCGCCCCTCTCGTCGTGTCGCGCCTGGTTTCCTCGTGTTCCCTGGACTTTGTTACAATAAACCTGGTTTTCACGGAACACAAAAAGGTGACACAAAAGCATCAGAACCAACAAACGACGTCACTAAACCTTATCTTTGCATCAAGAAAACAACTGCAGAGATGTTACACTATTTTTTGTCATTTTCATGAGTAAGAATATATATTGGCAGGAAGCCCCGCCCCTTGTTTTCAATCAATCAATCAATGAAAGACTTTATTAGTCCCCTGGGGGTAATTAAAAGGTCACATGGAGCAGGCAGTGCAAATAAATAAATATTCCAACAACAGACTACAACTACATCACTGGGCAAATAAATAGCAGTAATAATAAAAATTGTATAATAAAAGCGTGAGTCAGATATAAATACAACAAAGAATGAAGGTCAAAGGTTAAATCTGTATCAGCAGGAGGCGAGGGAGGGATCAGCAGAGTTTGGTAAAACCGGTTGTTATTTTTATGTTGAGACCGTGGGGGGGCGTCGTCGGCAGCTGCTGAAAGTAACTAAAAAGTTACTTGTAATCTAACTTAGTGTGTATCCGCAAAGCTTTCTTTACTTTTGGGGGGTCCGTTTACACGACACCAGTGTTCTGATCCTCTGTATCTACAAAGTTTTTAATCCGGCTCCCAAAGTGGAAAGATTCTTTCACGGCGCAAATCCCTCCTGCAGAGACTGATGGAGGCTACAGAGCCTGTTACTGCTCATCTCCCCCTCCCTCCTGCTCATCCAGTTGTAAACAAACATGGCGGCCGCGTAGTGGTACGACCCGTAGTGGTACGACCCGTAGTGGTACGACCCGTAGTGGTACGACCCGTAGTGGTACGACCCGTAGTGGTACGACCCGTAGTGGTACGACCCGTAGTGGTACGACCCGTAGTGGTACGACCCGTAGTGGTACGACCCGCGGTCCATATTCTAGTTTTATGGTCCAGATCAGTAGTTTAATAGTTGAGACTCTCCCTGATATCATCCGATGTGTCATCAGTCCATACGGATGTCAGGTTCTCTACATTTTCTTCACGTTTATAGATTCAAATGAGGAAAATCAAGGAGAAGCTAGAAACTTACAATGCTGAAGGTTTCTGGAGCAACCAGACCAGGAGGAGGAGGTGAACAGCTGGATGAAATGAGCCCTTTTTTACATTTTTTGAATTGGACAGCAATGTTTGAAAACTTAATTTCTGTGTGCTGAGTCACCCAAAGCATTAACAGATAGGATTTTTCCATTCTGAACTGCTGGAGAATAAGAGCCCTTTAACCTAACTGTGGGTTGTAGGAGGAGAACCCAGGAGACTCTGCAGGAACAGAAAGAACATGCAGTCTCCATCCTCCAGAAGGTCTCTCACTCTAAAGGCCAATTCCTCCTCTATAAGAACAAGAAGAGAGTTCAGCAGTGGAGGTTCTGCTGAACAAAATGACCTCATTTCCTTCTTCCAGCTCCTTCTGGCTGAACAGATTAGTTTGGGCTGTTCCAACTGTCCTGGCTGAACTGTGTAGGAGCTGCTCTGCTGAAACTGCTGCTCTGCCGTGTGCTGCTCATGTGTTCCAGCTCGCTAATGACTGTCTGTCATATTTTAATCATATTTAGCTTGTAACATCTCCACTGTACGAGCGCCGCAGCTCGTTAAAAAGTTGGAGAGCAGGCTTACGTGATGCACCTGAACGCATCACGAACAGCTGTCAGCTCCTGTAGTCAAAACCAGACCAACATGGCGCTCGGACAAAAACTGTCTTTATTACTGAAACAGTTCAGAGAAATGTATTTCTGAAAGCACTGGAGGCCAAAAATAAACTGCAGTTAAAAAGTTTAAAACCCGCATCACAGACATGTGTGGCCTGCGGCGAGGGGGCGTGGCCTGCGGTGAGGGGGCGTGGCCTGTGAGTTTGGCAGCTTCTTATCGGAGTATGAACAGTCCTGGAGAGAAAGCTGTTTTTCAGCAGCTGGCTGACGTCACTACCGACTTTTCTTCTTGTTCTTATGGGTTCAAAAAGGGAGGATGAAGGAGCCTTCACCCCACAGAAGAACTTATCAATGTCTTACAAAGTAAAAATACATAATATTTAAAAAAAATAGGGGCCAAAGAAAATACTGTTACATAAAAAAAGCTATTTGAACAAAGTAAAGTATTTACACGTTTCCTTCTCCGTTTACAGAAAAAATTATTAATCAGATATTGTTTTGTTGAAAAGATAAAAGAAAAGAAAAAAAGAAAAATGAAAAAGGAAAAAAGAAGAAAAAGAAAAGGGAGAAAAAGAAAGAAGGCAAAAAAATTATTGTTGAAAAAAAGAAAAGAAAACAAGGAAAAAGAAAGAAAAAAAATGAAAAAGAGAAAAAAAGAAAAAGGGAAAAAAAAGAGAAAAAGAAAGGAAGGAAGAAAAAGATATTGATTTGTAGTTTTGAGTGAGTACTAAAGCCTGTGCAGACTGAAACCTGGAGTCCAGAGTGACCAGAGTGACCAGAGTGCGCTGTGCCTCTCCCCTCAGGGTGCTGTACGAGTGGAAGGAGCGACTGAAGCAGGGCTGCCACCTCATCCAGACCACACCCTCCGGCCGGCCGGCCAACATCAGCGGTAACTCCTCCCAGCGTATCTACGTCACCTACCGCCGGGCGCCCGAGAGCCAGCCGCACGCCGCCCTGGCCGTCACCGACGTCTGCATCATCATCCCGAGCAAGGGGGAGACGCCCCCGCACACTTTCTGCAAGGTGGAGAAGAACCTGAACAGCAGCATGGTGAGGCTTCATCACCAGCTGGGTGCTGAGCTCTGCTCTGAGGGGCAAGCAACTTCTACTCCCACATTAAAGTACATTAAAGTAAATGTACATTAATTGGGAAACAACTTGTCTTTTGAAATGTGACAAAGAGTTCAGATTATTGCTTCATTTATAATCCAGACATCACTGATCAAACTACTCAATCCTCTGTCGTTCTTCATCCAGCGGAGATGACCAGGACGTAACAAGTTTTCTGAGATGTGTTTGTGTAGAAATATGACATCATTTACAAAGCATGCACACATTGTGTTTATATTACTGTTTGAGCCTGATGCTTAATTTCTTTTAACAATTTCAGAAAGATGTTGGGTTGTGTATTTGATTCCAATGATTAATCTGATTGATCATGATTTATTTTGTTCCTCGTTGTGATTGATTTCTCCTCTGGTGAGATACTGGCAGCGCGTTTAGCTTTGCTACATGTCGAGTGATCTGATCCATCTTCCTGTCGATGCCCCTCCACTGCGGTAGGAAAGGGTTGAACTGAGTTGGAAAACGTTGGAATTAAGTAAACAGAAGTGAAGTCGCTAAATTGTCGGCAATCTATTGAAGTATGGGAAGTCATATCAAACTCTGCATGTTGGACTGGCGACCACAAGGACAGAAAGATTTCTCTTTTAACCCCCGTACCGGGGAACGCTTTTAAGGGCCCTATCACATGCCTTGTTTACGATGACGTAGCGGGACGTAGCGGGATGGCGCTGAGACTCCATTTCACCAGACGTGGTAAGAGCACATGCTAAGCCTCATACCAGTCCCGTGTTGATAGGTTGATAGGTAACCAGGTTTCTGATGAAAACTATCTGTGAAGTTGTTGGCTGCGCTCAGTGAGCAGTTGGAGCCAAACATGTTTTTCATTCATTTGTGCACAATTTATGATAAATCACAGTTTGTATGCATTCTAAATGCATAGCTCTACATCTGGTCTGTAAATCTATGCTCTACCCCCCCCCTCGCCGAATCAGGTGTGGCCCACAGAATAAAGAAAATGGCTTGCATTTCAGAAATAATAATGTTTTATTTATGCACTGAGTATTAAAGACGATAAACATTATGAAGCAGATAACGGCTTTAGAAGCGATCGAAGCAACTTCTCTTCGATCGTCCAATTCATCCATATTTGTAATCAGCGGGCAGAGTCACGCCAGCTGCAGCAATACGCGTCTCAGTTTCCGGCACAGCGACGCAGCGCTTGACGTGAAAAGTCATTTTACACACAAAATATGTCACTTTTTTTCACGAGAAATAGATTGAATAGGTCTTTTTTCATATAACTGGAGTAATCCCGTGTTTCCAGGTGCAGTACAGACTAAGTTACGGGTATAATACCAAACACTTGAGTCTTATCAGCTTCAAATAGTGAAATATGAGGTCAAATCAAAAGTATAGTCAAAACAGTGACTTTATACAATCGTCTATAATGACGTATTGTAATGGATTTGTTTTGTGTAATGAACTGATTGAATGGATTCTCGGTTGTGAAATTAGTTTGGTAAACATGCTCTTGTCTCCAAATATGAAAGAAATCCCCCCAATTTTTTATTTTTTATTTTTTTATGTGATTTTTGGTCCAGTGTGTTCTTCCAGTGCGTCAAAATGACTAAATAATTGTAGAATCATGTAGGTGAGGTTGTGCTGAAAAAAGGGACATGGAATATTCGAGGTAAACACTTTAAATACTGAGATATGAACGTAAAATCAACAGCGGTGAAAACAGTCAAATTGAGCCCTAGAGGCCAAAGAGTTAATCATCATTCATTCATCGTTGATATTCCCTTTGTTTTACTCTGTTGTTAGAGCGAGAGATGAATATGACAATCGGTGAAAAGCAGGACAGACGCTGCAAAGGTCCATCACAGGACAAAGTTAACTTACTAGTTACTGGAGAAACATAACCAGTAACTTAGGAAAGTAACTTTTGTGTTATTATTATTCCTGTTGGTATTAATAATGTGTTCATTTAATAATGTAGTGTAGCTGAGCTGTAAACAGGTTGTACGTCAAGTCTAATGTTGCTCCCGAGAGGATTTAACTTTAAGATTGATAATTTATACCTTCACCAGTTAAGATGAGTTTAAAATAAATAATAAGACTTAAGATAGCTGACTTACAAGTTAAGTTACCGTGACAGTGACTACGGCCTTGTTCACACTGCAGGGAAAAGTGACCGAATTCTGATGTTTTACTCACAGTGACTCACATCAAGCTGTTTTGTTTCCATGTTAAAGCTCCATTATGATGTTTTCCCACCAGACCCAGGCCTCCATCATATGTTTTACCAGTTCTGATATTTTTCTACACGTGACGGCTTCGTCATTGACGTCTGACCGACGTCAGGGATAAGTGCCGGAGGAAGCGGCTCCGCCAGAATAAAAGCTGTTAAAGCTGTGCTCGTCTTTTTACTTCATTCTCCTTCTTCTTTCCTCCTCGTGTTGTCTAGATTCTGTCGCTCGTGTTTAACAACCACTTGAAAGTAAATCTACATGTTGACCAGCGTTGCCAGATATGGTGGTATCCCCCAATTGGCGAGCCAAACTCTCTTACTGTTTAACTTTATTTATTTTGTTTATTTTGTGCATTTGTGTGTTTATGGCGTGTTCTTTATTACACATATGATAGTTTTATGGTTTTAACATGATTCCTACACAGGTTGAGATCTTGGCTGGTTTTTATTGAGGCGTCAGGGTTTTACCTTGTTTAGGCTGGAAACAGTGAGTCACAGCTGGCAACCCTGGTGCTGACCGGCGTGCTGCTCGGTGTGACTTCACGTTGTCTTCTGCTCTCTGAGGCCCGAAAACATCCGGTCCGATCACCTTCAGACGGCAGGTCGCGACTGAAATGATCAAACAAAAAAATCTGATCCCAGCAAATGTAATTGAGCATCAAGACCTGCGGTGTGGGCGGAGCCTAAGTTACTAATTTGATCATATTAATCAACTAGTCTATTAAGTCATTGATGAGACCAGGATGGAATCAGGAGTGAGTAAACTGCTCCGACAGTGATGGATGCCACGCTTCACTATTGTTGAACAATTTGAAAGAAAAAATAAATCTTAGCCTTGATCTCAGTGCAGCTTCTGTTTTATTTTATGTTGAAATGATGGACTGGAGACCAGAAGAAGACAAAACCAGATTATTAATATTTGTGGTTTTCCAGCAGCTAAAAGAGAGACCCCTGCCTCCAGGTGAGGAGCTCAAACTGACTCGTGCATCCAATTATGAAAACTAATCCTAAAAGCCCTCCGGTGGTCTTTTAGTGCTGCGTGTACTTTTACTTTTACTTTTTCAGTCTTGCTTCTTTTCAAAGAGGAAAGCAGAGTCTCTCGGCCTCGTGGCTTCATTCTTTCTCTTCCTCCTCACACACTTTTCACACTATTGTTGTATTCATTAAAGTCTTTCAGCATCCCCCTTCTCAGTCACACACACACACACACACACACACACACACACACACACACACACACACACACACACACACACACACACACACACACACACACACACACAATATAACACACAGGATCGATGATATGATAGATTATGAGGATAGAAGGATAAATCATCATTGAACTGAAGCCTCGGTTTAGTACTGTCAACGTCTGCTTGTAAAAACATTATTCAGATCATCAACCCACTGAGCAAGCAGCGTCCGTAGACATCTCAGACACGTCTGTCCGTCCAGGCTGTAATCTGGACGTCTATTCAACTTGTCAAATGACACATAAAAATAAAATGATGGACATTAAGACAGCCAGAATCAGTTGAAAGAGACGGTCACAAGCTGTCTGCTAAGTCCAACTGCCTGTATGATTATTGATTTGTCATTAAAATATTGATGGACGTAGATCATGACAGGCAAGAGGAGACAGAATGTGAAGTTTAATGCTCAATTCATTGTTTTGGTCTCCAGATATTGAACTTCACAGAGAAACTGGCCACTTTGATAACCTTTCATCTTGTCAATACAACTATGTACATGAGTAAGTGTTTTATCACCACTGGTACTCGTCATTGTCTCATTGCACACTGGTTAGTGCTTTGCTTCACAGACAGAAGATCGTTGGTTCAAATCCAGCCGGAGGTGTTTGTAGAGTTTCCCTGTGTGTGCATGTGTTTCCTCAGGATTCTCTGGTTTCCTCCCACGTTCCAGAAAAGTGCATGTAGTTGGTAAAGCGAACACGACTGTCTGTGTATTGAAGATTTTAGTCCTGATTTTTGGTGTGTTGCATGGTCAGGCCCCTCAATACATCACTGACTTGTTGTGCCCCTACACTTCAGGACCCTCCGGTCCTCAGGCCAGGGTCTCTTAAAGATCCCAGAGACTCATTTTAAAACCCAGGGAGACCTGGCGTTCCAGGCAGGAGCCCCCAGACTCTGGAATAACCTGCACCAGTCCCTTCGTGAGCTTGGCTGTGTGGACTCTTTTAAAAAGCATCTGAAGACTGCGCTTTTCAGAAAAGCTTTTAGTTAAATTGCCTTTTAACTTTTATTTTCTTTTATTATGTGGCTCCTGGTGTTTTAAAGTCACATATGTTTTATTATCCACTGTGTGATGTTGCTGCTATTGTCTTAGTTTCACCTTGTTGTACAGCACTTTGTGATTTGATTTGTGAAATCGCTTTATAAATAGAATTTACTTACTTGCTTACTTACTTACTTACTTACTTACTATTTTCATTGACGTCCATGTGACGTCCAGACAAGACGTGAATACAACGTCCAAGAAAGACGTCTAAAAAACTTTCATCCTGGCCCCTCTGAGGACGTCTTCTGGATGTATAGAGACGTTTAGACGTGTTTTAAGCCACTTTTTGCTCAGTGGGAACAGTCTGAAAAGGTTGCACTAAAAAGGACTGAAGTAACGAGACAAAAAGCTTTTAATCATACTTTTGATGTGGAAAAGAGTTCTGCTGTATGGCTGCTTTATTATTTAGTATTATAAGAAGGTGAAGAAGCTGTGCTGATCACCTCTGGAGGAAAAAGGACCTTTTTACAGTTTATGTGATGGATATACAGTAAGATGGATTGTTAAACTTCTAATATGCAGTATAATATTAGATTTTCTGATTTAAATGAATTTATTTGAAATTGAACGTGTCTTTCTTTAGGCCCTGATCCTTGAAACGAATTCAAAAAGCAACTTTATGGGAATTACAGATACAATTTTATGGAGGAATTTCTGAAGAACTGTTATATGTTCAAAATGTTGAAATGCCACAAACAGATCAGGGTTTTCTAAAAGATCTCGTGATATTTGTTGCTTATCAAAATATATTTGTTGTAGATATTATTTATCGTTTTTGGAGAACATGGAAAATCCATCAAAATATTAAACAATTATTGTATTTACTGTATAATGATGTATAAGTGACATTGATTTGGGATTTTGCAGTCTTTTATCAGATTATTTCAAATGATCAGTTTCATTAACAGTTTCTAATACTGTTCATTTGCAGCCAAAAACTATAAATTCTGTGTATTTAACAATATATGCTGGATTAATAAACAAGAGCAGAGCTTTCCAAAACATCCCAAATCCGGGCAGATTCCAGCAAAAGACGTTTGAAATCTGCTTCTTTGTGACGTGTTAAAGAAAAAAAACTAATCTGCAAGTGTGTCGTTGAAGTAAAGCCAATGTAATGCAAAGTCCAAAAACTAAATATAAAGGAACTTATACTTTGAAACAGCCGTGGCGTCAACAGCGCCGCTGCAGTCAAGTCAATAGTACTGTTACTGGAGGCCAGCTTGTACAAAATGCAAATATTTGATTGATCTGTGGAGTAAATTGTGATTGATGATTTCAGTATGTTTTACTATTAATTCTACAAAGAAGAAAGAAGCTCAGAATTCACAGTGTTTCCCATTCTGCTCTCCTTTCCAGTGGGGCTCCTCAGTCTACCTGTGTTATAAGAAGTCTGTGGCCAAAACCAACACAATCGCTTACAAAGCAGGTAAGCCTTTCTAATCCCATAACTACCAGTCCAAATACTGGGTGAACCTCAGAGGTATCGAATTACACATTCTCTGTCAGCGCTTTCCCTCCTTCCTCTCCTCTACTGACAATTATTGAAGTCTTGGTTTAGAGAACATTTTAGATTATCTTAGACAAGTTTAGAAAGTTACCTGCAGTTTTCTGAGCGATAACTCGGACCGGTCTCACTCATAGTTCATGAATATTTATATCATTAAACGTTGTTGTATTTGCAGTAAATCGTTTTTGTTGAAAGGAGGAGATTCAACGTGAGGATTCTGCTGCAGCCGGAGCTCACAACTTCAGGCCTGTAGTTTCCTCAGAAGAAGGCTGATCAGATAATCCTCTGCATGCTCTTCTAATTCCACGTCAAAGGGTTTACATTCATTGTGTATTTTCCAAGGTGATATCAGGGTTTGTTCACAATGAATGGACCTTCAGATTGTCACTAGCTGATGTTGCTGCTGGAGGTTTCGTTGAATGGAAAGATCCTATCTGTTAATGCTTTGGGTGACTCAGCACACAGAAATTAAGTTTTCAAACATGGCTGTCCAATTCAAAAAATAAAAAAAAAGGCTCATTTCATCCAGCAGTTCACCTCCTTCTCCTCTTCACCTCCTCCTTCTGTTCCTTCTGTTCTCCTCCTCCTGTTCCTGCTGTTCACCTCCTCCTCCTCCTCCTGTTCTCCTCCTCCTCCTGGTCTGGTCGCTCCAGAAACCTTCAGTGTTCTAAGTTTCTAGCTCCTCCTTGATTTTCTTCCATTTGAATATTGGATCATAGGAGCTGCATTCAAAATCTGCTGTGTCTGTGTGAGCTGGACTGGCTCCGCCCACACATGCCCATCTTGGGAAGAGGAGGAAGTACTTCCTCTGGTGGTGCCATGTGCCAGAGCAGAGCTGCCTAATTGTGGGAGGAGTCAAAGGGAGGGCCGACCTTGATTGTGATTGGCTAAACCCCCGATGACACTATATAGGGTTTGATTCCTGATTGGCTGCTTGGAGCAACACACTTTTTAAAACCTGAAACAAGCCAGGGAGAGAGAGGACAGACTGTCTTCACTTCTGGGACGTCAGTCCAGGTATGGGGACGATTAGTACTGCTGGAAAACCTTTAGGAAGGGAATTTTTATATAATGTGACCCTTTAATGAGATGTGGAGTCCAGGATCAGCCTGGTTTGTCCTGCTCATCCCACAAATTCTTGATTAAAATGATATCTGGGAAATTTGAAAGCCAACTGGCTGTTGTGTTCCTCAACTCATTCCTGAACCATTTCTGCTTTGCAGCAGGGCAAATTCTCCCGCTGACTGAGGCCACGGCCACCATGGAAAAGTTTATATCAGGGGTGTCGGGTTCAGCATGACGCGTCTTTTAAAATGTAAAAATGACACTGAAGACTGTTTTTGGTACAAGTTGTGTTTTCATAAGCGCAGCAGCTATGACAAGGTGACACAGATGAAGCATTAACATCAAAACCATCCGTTGGCAGGGAGAAGTTCGGATCTCAGAAGCAAACTGAAGCAGAAAATGTTGCTCTTAAATTGTAAAAAAGTCAACAAAAGACCAAATGAATTGAATTATTTTTGAGTAGTTCTTGCTTTGTGAAGTTATTGTTCAGACAAAATGCAGATTTTCAGTGTTCAGTTGGACTGAACGTCTGTGAGGAAGCCCTACGTACAGACGGAGGGAGAACAGACGCTCTGGGGCGGTGAAGCGACGGGGCGATCCCCTGCACCGCTCTGTCCTGCAGTCAGTCACTGGGTTGAAGTGCAGCAGCAGCAGCGCTACATCTGTGTGTTCAAGGACACGTCTGGTTGTGACGCATCACTGTTTTTATGGTTTAACAGCCAACAGTTGCTTTGCTTCAGAAAAACTCGACAGTCGGAGTTGCATGAAGTGCAAATGAAAACTTTCTTCTATTTCTATTAAACACACAAATGAAAATATGGACTCTTAAGAAAGTTCCATGTAAATCATAAAAGGAGAGAATAGAATAGATTTGAAGTTGTGAATAGGTGAAAGATGTTCATAGAACTTACTTTGTTGATAAAAAGAAATATTAAGCCAGCGTGATATTGTTCAAGGACATACACCTCTACTATACTTACACCAACGTCCAGCAAAATATCCAGGTGTTTTACCTCAATTAGATAAGAAAAATCAAACTCCCAAAGAGCAAGATGTTTTCACAAAGTGCATATTAGCTGCATCATCAAAAATAATAATTATCGTGATCATAAGTTTATTTTATTTGATGTTGTATTTAAATGATTTTGCATCTCCAACAATAATCCCCCTCCTGACACACAAGTAGAAATATGTTTCTTATTTCAACACAACAATTAAGAGAATTTGTGTTTAGTAGAATATTTCTTTGATTGTCAATAAATCTCACACATTTCTAAGAAACATGCATTTGTGGCATGAGCAACTGAACATCATATCTGGTTTCTGTTTAAACTAACAAAACTAAATAAAATGGGGCCAAATTAGACATATTCTGACGCATCAATTAGACTTTTTCATACAGGTCGATGAATTTGTTTTGGTCTCTCCGTAATGTTCCAGAAGATCCACAAGTTGTTCGTTTATTCATCATGTACTTAAAGGTTGGATGAAACACAGTGAACAGCATGGCATCATTACTTTGTTGTTTGTAGTTTGTGTGGGCTGATACGAACAGTCGCCTGCAGGCCTGCTGACGGAGCATCGCTCATTATCAAGTCAACCAATTCTTTGACACACCAACTCATTTTGAGCTCATTTGAAAGGAGATTTCACTTCTAATTTAGCTTCTAATTGGCGGTGGGAGGAGTGGGGATTGTCCTCAGCTGCGCTCCAAACTGAACCTTGTGTTTGTTTTGTCCCTGTTAGGTTTATTCAGCAGATATCCAGAGGAGGACTACGAGTCCTTCCCCCTGCCGGAGTCGGTCCCTCTGTTCTGCCTGCCCATGGGCGCCACCATCGAGTGCTGGCCGGCCAACACCAAATACTCCCTGCCTGTCTTCTCCACCTTCGTCCTCACCGGAGCCTCGGGAGAGAAGGTGAGGTGGAGGGACGGAGACATGCTTTCATTGTTTCTCGCTCACCCAGACGACTAACTTTCATCCCGGCGTGGAATGTCAGAGGCTGCCGGTGACTGTTAGACCTCAGCGCTGCACTCAAACCGCCATCCTCACAGCTGACATGACCACAGAGTAACGTACCACCGCGGGGCACAACAACAACCACAACCTGCCGCCTGCCAGGTCCAAAGTAGGTCAGGCATGTTTCCATTGTCTGGTGAAAACCTTGAAGCTCCACGGCGGATGTTTCCTCTCCTCAAGCAGCCAATTGGGATGATTGAACCCTAAATACATCAACATCACTTTAACAGTTCAGAAAAGATAACAGACATTTGATAGATAAATAAAGTCTGTTCTCTGTTAAGCACTCTCACACTCTCCGCCATGCACAATGATCCACACACATCCACACTGCATTCAAGGTCTGTTTTCACTTGTTCCACCTTCAGGGGCTTGGTTAGCTTTAACCCTTCCTTTCCTTCGGTGTTTCTCCAACCTGACTCTGATGACAGTCACTCAGTGCACGGTTGAAGATTGTGCTAAACTTTGAAATAAATATTGCATTTGTAGGGTTTCCAGAATTTTAGCAAATTTAGAAAATTCCCTATAATATTGTCCTACATTTCTCGGGGTGCCACAAATCCAGCTGTTTGGGTTTTTCATTCACTAACCCAGTCAGTGCACCCGACTGATGCTTTCAATATCAAAAACATCAAAATACAACAGCAATCAGAGATTTCAGACCTCTGCCAAGTGGAACGACATGGAAAGGAAGTGACTCATATTCCACATCCAGATCAGCTGCCTTTGTTCGTTTATTTAGTTTGGGGATTTTATTTCATAATTTGAAAGAACACAAGATAAGGCAATATATTACAAAATTAAAATTTTCAATTTTCACAATTATTTTGATCCGGATCACCACCCAAGTTTTAAGGGTCCTTCCTTTTATCAAAATGCACACGAGTACCAATTTCTCTGAAGATCAGCACATTACTTCTTGAGCTTTTTTGTTAACAGACAGAAGATTTTATAACCTCTTTGGCAGAGGTAATAATCCCGGCACATGCAGCGTTTTGTCAGTCTGAAACATTAAGGACTTGTTTCCACGACGGTTTCAAGTGAAAATGGAAAACTTTCATAGCGTTTGGTCTTTGTTCACACGGCAGCAGCAGACAGCACTCTGTCCTCATTGGAACGCCAAACAAAAACACGAAAACCAAAAGTTTTTGACTTGAAACGGCTACCAATAAGAAACTTAAACACATTGAAATAACTTTTGGGCCTTGAATACTGCAAAATAATTGTGGTTTTGGTCAGTTTGTCTATTTTTCAATGCATATGTTTTAATATTCATATATGACATGTAACCCAGATGTTTTCATCCAGAAGCCTTCAGAGTCGTTCTTGGGATGGAATTCTCATTTTAAACATCTTATCAGGGACCACTCTGTTCAAGCTTGATTAAGCTGCATAAGATGTAGCAGTATGCAAATACATTACTGCTGCAAGCCTTATTATGTTTTTGTTTATCATCTGTCCTGCTGAAAGAACTCAAACACAACGATGCAGCAAGACTTCTAAACTCAAAGCTATATGCGAACGCACTGCAGACCGGGCTGCAGACAGACAATCACTCACACGTACCGGCTATTTAGAGACACAGAAGCTGGATTTACTTGGAAAAAAACCCAAGGTGAATGTTTACCACTTCACAATCAGGTCATCAGAATTGTTTTCATATTTTTAGTTGTTTTCAAGTTATGACAACAATTTATTTCCCATGTTGGAATTTTTTTAAATATATTTTTTTAATGTTTTCGCTGTATTGGCATTCTGTGAACTGTCTTCTCTTTATTTTAAAAGGTCAAACACATATAACAAAATATTAGTATTGGATATTAATGACAGCAGGAAAAATTCAGCTTTCCCTTTGATTTGTTTGTTGAATATGGAGATATGGTTGCATCACTGTTGAGCTCCGTCGTCTGATTGGTTGATCCTGCCGGGGCATTGATTGGTCCATATTACAGACATAAGAAATTCTTCACAGGAGGAGAGTGAAAGGAGAAAAAAAATAAAAAATCTCGGCCTGTAAATGATAT
Organism: Lipophrys pholis; assembly: GCF_963383615.2. Taxonomy (NCBI): domain Eukaryota; kingdom Metazoa; phylum Chordata; class Actinopteri; order Blenniiformes; family Blenniidae; genus Lipophrys; species Lipophrys pholis. Next base: position 37,388,914 of record NC_137636.1, on the reverse strand, counting down.
CATCCTGATTTGATTGTTTCATACATGTATGTGTTTTAGAAGTGACACTGCTTGTCAGCAGCCACGTCCTTCCATACGGTGCAACTGAAAACTCCAGAAACATGCAAACATTCCGGCCAGCATGCAGTCAGAATAACACACTTCCAGCTGAAGTGTTGGCGTGCGATTCCTAAATTCCAGGAAGTAAAGCGCCCTGACGTCCTGGTCTGTGTGTTTGGAAAGGGTTCTGGTTGGAACGAGATCCGTGAAACACATTAGTGAACTATGTGGTGAACCACAATCAGAACCGGAAAGATGTTTAATATCAGCAAGAAGGTCAGTCCAGCAGTGATCGGCGGCGCCAAACCAAGCTGCTCCTGCTGCTGATGCTGAGTCTACTCGTGTGTGTGTGTGTGTGTGTGTGTGTGTGTGTGTGTGTGTGTGTGTGTGTGTGTGTGTGTGTGTGTGTGTGTGTGTGTGTGTGTGTGTGTGTGTGTGTGTGTGTGTGTGTGTGTGTGTGTGTGTGTGTGTGTGTGTGTGTGTGTGGAGGGCTCGCTGTAACGCGTGCTGCTGGGTATTTGGCGAGCATATGTTGTACGCTGACTCGTCTTTTACCGGCCGAGGTCAGAGGGAGGCTCAGCAGCACTCCGGCAGGCTGCAGACTTCATGTTCACATGTTCCTCCACACTGCGACTCTACACTCTGTTGTGAAAGTAAAATGTCACTATAACGCCACTTCTTTTGGCAGTGATGCTCTTGTAAGTAATTACTGTTCTGAAATTAGTAACCGCCGAAGTTTCTTGGTAAATTCGTGCAAGAGCTGCGCGTTTACTGTTCCTTCATCTGGCTCACAAGCCGACTGTTCAGCATTAGTAATGCTGTAGTCTTAGCAGTCATTATTTCAATAAACTCCTGTTTGCTGGAAGAGAAGCGCCTCAGTAATCCTGCTGAGGATTAAGGAGAAGCAGCTACAGCTGTTCTCCTTGAAGAATATGTTACCATGGCAACGCAACAGCGTTCTAATCTGAACAATCATAGATAAAATAATTAAATAAATGACACGAGCCAGACACTCATGCAAGCACATTTATAACACTGGCAAGTGAAAATTACAGACTTGCTCGGCAGATCCATATTCTCTGTAAACACCCTGCAGTTAAATAGTTCTGTTTGTCCTCCTCACAGTATTCACAGTACCTGTGATGCTATAGCAGCCTGAAGTACACGTGACTAAACATACTTTAAAGGAGAAATCTGCTGCCGTTGCAGCCGTTCTGTTCCTGCTTCCTCTTGAATGTGTTTCTTATAAGAGGTGCTAAAATCCACATTATAGAGCGTCTTTTTCCCAACAAGTGATTTAAATTTAGCTGAATTTAATGAGTGAAAATGTTAACACACTGACCCACACGGCTCCAACTGAGGGAGGAATATCGTGTAAACGGGACTGTATTGATCCAGTATGAGCCCGGACTAGGGGACAACCCCCCATTTCACAAGGTTTATAATCTGGTTTATAAAATGGTTTCATATACAGTCTAGTTTGTACTGTGCTCAGCGCTCGTCACTCTCTTTTCATACTGTGACAACCTGACTGCCATCTGAAGTGTCTGATGTGCAGCAACTGAACGACAAAGTGTCAATTCAACATTCGTTTTGCACATGTGGTGTTCCACTGGTTCAGTCAGGTATCTGCACATCAGATCCTGCTTCTTCTTTTTGTTTCTGTCCCCCGTGGCGTTGTTATGAACTGGGAATATCAACCCCGGAATATAAAACAACTTTCAGCTCTTTCAGACCTAAACAGAAGGCTGTTTAAATTCATATTGTTCAAAGTAATGAGTTCTTTATTTGTATCTCCACAAATTGAGGGATGTCACGTTCATGTTTTTAAGTTCTAATGGTGAGGAACTTCATTAAGCTTTGTTCAGTTTGGAGGTATTATTGGTGAAAAAGTGGAATTTGTAGGATTTTTTCTCTCCATAAATACAACACAACACTTACACATTCACAAATTCTTAATTCCCAAGAAGCACAAATCCTATTTTAGCAGTCTCAGATTAAAAAACCTTTGTTTCAGTGAATTTGGTGAAAAACACATTTGTGCTCCTGAATCAATGTGAAGTTCTTCCCGAGTCTCAGGTTCTGTGTTCTTCAACCACCAATCACACATCGCGGCTGAGATGTTTGGTGAAAAACTACCTGTGCGTTCAGACAATGTAGAAAAAGGCGGTGCTTATCTGAGGTGGACTGATTTCACAGCCAATCAGGAGAGAGGATTTTGTCCCGCAGCCAATCAGAGGAGTTTTTGTTTGTTTTGAGGCAAAAGCAGAAGAAAGAAGTGACGAGACGCTGCGTTTCTCAGCTTCGTGTTGGAGGAAATCTTTTATTCACACACACACACACACACACACACACACACACACACACACACACACACACACACACACACACACACACACACACACACACACACACACACACACACACACACACACACACACACACACACACAAATTCAATCATCAGAGGAAACTGTTCAAACGAGCAGCCGTTCAGCCGATCAGCCAGTCAGCTTTGAACTGAGCGTCACTTTGGGAAGCTCTTATTTTTCCAGGAAGCGGAGGGGATTTATTTGACCAGGATTCGTCTGAACCGCTGTTTGATTTGCTGCCGGTTTGCTCTCACAACACTGATGTTCAATAAAAGAAAAACGTCAGTGTTCTACTCTTGCCCACTTTATTTCAATGCTTATTGACGTTTCCTTTTATTTAGGAGTGCGGGGAAGTGGCAGAGGGAAGCGGAGACGTTTCTCCCCTGGCCAGATCATCTGGAAAATAGTTTGAGGATGACAAGTTTCAGTTACATTTCAGTCTGGTTGGCTTGGTTCTGTCAAGGCCCAACATTAAAGATTGGACCTTGTGGATGATGAAGATATTTGCTCTTTCGAAACAACTAGATGGAAACGAGGACAACCAGTTCCAGCTGATTGGCTTCTCAGTAGAAGCTGCATTGCTAAATACTTTGGTAGGCGAATAAACAAAAAATACTCAATAGTTGCAAAAATGTGACTTCCTCCATCCTTTTGGAGACTTTTAGAGATCGTCTTCGTGGAGAATTCAAAGAGTTTCATTTCATTTTTTTTGTTTCTTTCATTCAGTAAAGAAATGTTTACCACATGTGTACACCCTGCATGATCAGAAACACCTCCAAGGAAGGCAACAGCCCGAAGAAATTCAATTTAATATTTACCTGCGCTTTACTTAATAATAATGAAAATAAAATTTAAAAAAAAAGTAGCTTTTTTCAGAAGCCTAAACCTTTGACCCAGTGATTATAGAACACACAACAAACTAACAAACAAACAAAACCCATGCAGTATGAATTGACAGTGATCCAGTTTAAGTTTTCAGTCCAGAACAAAGCTTTCTACATCACGACTTTTCTTTTTTAAATTGACGAATATTATTGCAGCTGTTTAAATCCTGTTATATTATTATATTCCTGCAAGTTTCCTGCAAGTTTGGAAATACAAACCAGCGGAGCGGTACCGACAGTGGCTGTGGGGAATGTTGAGATGAGAAGTGACAAAAGAAAATGGCGGAAATGTTTAAAGATTCAGGTTTTTAAAAAAAAACTTGACAGATCGCCGCTGCCTGAAACGCGTCTCGGCTTTTAGCCTCTTTCTCAATATCAACATTATTCCTCCCCACCATTGTTGGTTTGATTCTTTTTCCCTGGGAACAAGAATTGTCTTATTGTTGGCATTTGGACGAGATTGATTGGTTGATTGATTGATTGATTGATTGATTGATTGATTGATTGATTGATTGATTGATTGGTTGGTTGGTTGGTTGGTTGGTTGGTTGGTTGGTTGGTTGGTTGGTTGGTTGGTTGGTTGGTTGGTTGATTGATTGATTGATTGATTGATTGATTGATTGATTGATTGATTGATTGATTGATTGATTGATTGATAAAAGCTTTTTCAAACTGTAACTGGCCTCGTTCACACTGCAGGGAAAAGCGACCCAATTCTGATCTTTTACTCTCAGTGACTCGTATCAACCTGTTTTGTTTCCATGTCAAAGCTCCATTCTGATGTTTCACACCACACCCAGGCCTCCATCACATATTTTTCTACATGCGACGGCTTCGTCATCAGTGATAAGTGTCGGAGGAAGTGGCTCCGCCAGAATAAAAGCTGTTAAAGCTGTGCTCTCTTTTTCCCCTCATTCTCCTTCTTTCCTCCTCATGTTGATTCTGTGGCTCGTATTTAACAACCACTGGAAAATGAATCTACCCGCGGAATAGAGTTGCCAGATATCTCGAGATCCCCCAATCGGGGAGTCAAACTCTCTTATCTTTTAACTTTGTTTATTTCGTGCATTTGTGTGTTTATGACGTGTTCATTATTACACATATGATAGTTTTATGGTTTTAACATAATTCCTACACAGGTTGAGATCTTCGCTGTTTTGTGTTTTTCCACATCTGGCAGCCCTGGTGCTGACCAGCGTGCCATGTGTAAATAGCATACTGCTCAGTGTGACTTCACGTCATCTTCTGTGCTCTGAGGCCCGAAAACATCCGGTCCGATCACGTTCAGCCGCGTTTGATATGATCACGGAAAAAAATCAGATCCCAGCAAAAATCAGAATTGAGCAATAAGACCTGTGGTGTGGGCGGAGCCCTAAGTAACAATGAAACACATACAATGATCCTTCAGCTTGTTTTCATACAGTTTGTTGTTGGTCTGCGCTGATGTCTCCGTCTCTAGTGCAGGTGTCAAACTCTGCATCCTGTCTCCTGCTGCAGGTCTATGGTGCTGCCATCCAGTTCTACGAGCCCTTCCCACTGGAGTGTCTGACCGACCAGCAGCGCTCCCAGCTGGGTCTGCTCAGCCCAGACCCTCAAAAGCCCCCGCCGCCCACCGACACGAGCACCAGCACAGCCACAAGCGCCACCGAGTCGCGCTCGGTCCACACCAACAAGTGCATCTGCCTGCTCTCCCACTGGCCCTTCTTCGACGCTTTCCGCAAGTTCCTCACATTCCTCTATCGCTACTCCATCTCCGGCCCTCAGGCCCTGCCCATCGAGAAGTGAGTTCTCCCCTGTTCTTCCTTCATTTTATCGACAATGCACCCAGTACACACCCAATAAACCTGGTGCAAGTCTAGACGGAACCACATCAGCCATGATATTGCCATGATCAACAGGTCACTGTTATTTCTATATCGGTGGATATATTAAGCAACAAATGAACATCTCGTTCTTAATGTTGATGCTCTCACTTACCGGAGATCCAAGAACAACAGAGAAATCCAGCAGGCCAACCAACAAAGACAGGCACACACACACAGTGGGAGGCGGGGCTGAGCAGACGCAGGTGGAAACACTGGAAGAAGAAGAATCAGAGAGGGAGCAGGGAGGGGCGGAGTCACAAGACACCAGAGATGTGAGAAGAGGTGCTCAAGCATCAACACACTGGAGATGAACTGAACCAAGGACATCGATACGAATACAATAGACATGTAGAGCAAAATCATGAATACAAACCATGTAGTGTCGACATGACAAACAAGAACATGAGACACAAAGTCAGAATCATCAAGAACTTTACATTTAACATTAAGCTACAGGAAACACAAGGAACCATGAAGGGAAGAGACCTGAGGTTTGTCAAACAAGGCCAATAAAGGAGCATAGACGATAGACCTGATCTACTACAGGGTTGTTAAACACAAGGCCTCCGGCCCAAAACCGGCCAGCAAGAGGCTTCAATCTGGCCCAACAAGCCGCCAAGCAAATTGTAAAGATTTCAAAGAAAACATCGATTCTCTTTTTTTTTAACTAATTTCCTCAGAGAGCGACACAACACTGAGACCTGAGCTGAGATATCGGTGATGCTGCCATATAAAACTCACTGCTATCTCACTCGTCTCACAGCCATGCTGCCAGGGCCCGTTTGTAAAAACACCCAGAATGCAACAGCTATAGGAGACATTTTTGGGACATTTCACTTTGTCCCAGAAGGTTTCATTAAAATTAACTTCTTTTTGAGATTGTTGTAGTGTTCCATAGTAATTGTTTGGTTATGTTAACATCTAGATATTTACATTACATATACTCTTTCCCACAACTAAGAGAAACTTTCAAATTTAAATGTATAGGTTATTTTGGCATTATTTTACTGGTCCAGCCCACTAAAGATAAAATTGGCCTCTGAAGTGAAACACCCCTGATCCACCAGATTGAAGATTAAAAACCTGTAACTAGCTAGAGAAGAGGTTTGCTTCCATTACCAAACGATCTCACCAGCAGTAAACTATTATATCTTGTGATTTGAAAAAGATGAAGGAACCGGGCATGTAACTGTAATTTACCACTCGGTGTGAGATAAATCGTGTTTGAAGCTCTGTTCTCATCCTCCCACAGTTTGAGAACCAATGAATTTACTAGAACCGGATATCATTTCATGTCTGAGAAGCAGAGAAAACACCCTGCGCTCCTCCTTATAGCAAAATGTTTTTATTAGCGTGAATTTTCAAGCATTCTTGCTTCTGTTTTTTATCGACCTTCAGAAACACAAATTTCAGTCAAGAGGCAGAAAAAGTTTGATATAAGTGAAATATAGGACCAGAGTTCACAGCTTTTAGGTTGGGACTTTACTTTCTGTCATGTCGGTCGTACTTTGTATTAGCACTGGAGCATTAGCATTGGAGCCAGAACTCTGGTGATTCATCCAGCTGCCTTCCACTCGGATTTCTGGACTCAGGTCCTTGTAATTCTTCTTCTTCTCAGGCACATCTCTCACTTTATGCACAAGGTTCCCTTCCCTTCCTCTCAGCGGCCTCGCATCCTGGTGCAGGTGAGTTTGAATTGCTGCACTTCAACCACTGCTTGTTGTACGTTTGTTGTCTTAAGTAAGAAGTGGCTGCCAAACCATTTTTCAGTGGAGTTTTCCTGCGGTGGTCTTTGTTCCATTATTGATGGACTGACTGAATGATTCATTACAGGCGTGCCTTTTTTTTTTTTTTTTTTGTGCTCGGTTGTCTTCATCTCACCTTCCAGCTTTCTCTTCCAGCTCTCCCCTCATGACAGCCTGATGTTGAGCCAGCCGGTGTCTTCTCCTTTACCACTGAGGTAAGAGCAGCTGCAGAGCCCCACTTTACTCAGTGAAATCTCTGTTTTGAAGGACGACAACTGCCTGCCAAAGTTTGACCACCTCTGGGCAAACGTCATATTCTGTTGACTTTTCAATTGCGAAAAAAGTAAGCACACAACCCCAGCAGCTGCTGTCCAACGTTACAGATCAGTGACTCTTATTGGATGATGTCAAACAGCTGAAGAAAACAAACAACGATTCGGACGTTCGACCTTGAGATTTGGCACACATGACAGCATGCAGATGATCTTTGCAGCCAGTCCAGGATTCACAATTTGGTCATTTCTCCTTTCTTCCAAATCTCTTCAAATCCTGGGAGGTTTTTTTTGTCTCGCATGCACTGAAAGTTTGAGATCCCCTCTCAGATTTCCAATGATCCTCGGGGCAAAGTACAGCGAGGGCAGCTTCTAAAGCTTCAGCCTGTTTTTCCTGGAGATATTTTTTGTGGTGGAGGACTTTAAGAGGCTTTAAGAGCCTTTGGTGGTGTTGAACTGAATGTACCTCCAGGACATGCTCCCTCCTGGTCCACAATAAATCTTTCTATCCCTGTAAGTGGGTGGGGGGTCATTATGAGGGGACGTGTTTAGTCTCTGACTCGGTTCATGAGATGATGAAGAGGTGAACTCTAAGCAACCACCACCTTGGAACGTCCATGGAAACAGCTGGAAAACTCACTCCAACACCGCCACATCTGGTGGCACGTTCCCAGGTCATGATGTGAAATGCACTTTGATTGGTTAAAAAATGGACAAGTCAGAAATTGAGGCTATTCAATAGATTAGAATAGAATAGAACTTAACTTATATAGCACCTTTCACAGTCATGAGTCACAAGGTGCGTTACAGTGCTGAAAACAGAAAAAATACAACTGAGATAAAATCATTAAAAATATAGAAGCAAGAAAAACACATAGTTCTACAAAAACGTTAAACTGAGCAGCTCCAGGCCAAAGGCCTGCCCGAATCAAAATGTGTTTAACTGCTTCATCAAAGTAGCACAGGAGTGGAGCCATCCCAGCTGAAGAGCTTCAAAGCTACAGTCACCTCGGGTTCTGAGCTTGGTGTGTGGAACCGCAAGCAGCTTTGGTTGTTCAGACCTGAGGATCTGTTTGGGGCAAACGGGTGAAGGAGGTTGGAAATCTAAAAAGCTGTTTGGCTTTAAAAGTGAGCACTAGTATTTTAAAAGATCATAAATGCAGTATTAACAGTTAACCTCAAATGCAGGTATTTGGACTGTGGGAGCAAACTCAAACTACCTTAGGAAAACCTGCAAACTTTACTAGGAACAGCACAACCTGGACTTGAACCGGACACCCGGTCACCGGGAGGTGACAGGGCTAACCACTACACACCACACAGCCCGTCAGTCTGAGTGGAACTTCTCCCAGGTTCTGGGTTCCCCGGCCACGGTGGAAGATTCAAGCTGCAGCCACTTGGATGTGTGTTTACAAACATCTCCACTTTAAATGCATAAGATCCCGTCGTTCTCAGATTTTTCCCTTTTTTTTGCTGCTAGGAGCTCGTGGTTGTTTGGTAGCGTACAAACCATGACGGCTCAGTAACATTTCAAAAAGACGTGTTTGCTGCTGGAACCCAGTCGTTACTTTCTACCTGACAGAAGACTGCTGCTCGGCAGCGTCCCCAGTCCTTCACAGTAAAGTCCACTCCACGGTGTTTCCCCCGATGGGGGAGCCTCGACCGTATCAATATCAGGATCATCATGTTTTCATATGTTTTCCACAGTGGGGGTCGATTTTCCACGCTGCTCCAGAACCTGGGACCAGAGAACGCCGTCACCTTGCTGGTGTTCGCCGTCACCGAGCACAAGATCCTCGTTCACTCGTTACGACCAGCCGTGCTCACCAGCGTCACCGAGGCTCTGGTCTCGGTAAGTTTACACGTCCACGTTCACACCAGACACCACCGGTTCCCGTCTGGACGACCGCTTCAACTCACATGTGCTGGCAGCAAAGTCAGCCTGCAATTTGTAAACAGGAACTGAGGGGATTTCCAGTGTAAACTAGAGGGGCTTTACAAAATAAAATAACGAATGATAAAAAAAACCACAGCACTGATAGAAAAGATACAGCAGGAAAGGAAGAAGAAGACATGAAAGATCACAACAGAGAAAATGACGAGGAACATAATGAATAGGACGACGACAAGTTGAAGACAAAGAACATTGACATGATGAAGAAGAAGAAGAAGAAGAAGAAGAAGAAGAAGAAGAAGAAGAAGAAGACCAAACAAAAGTAGACGATGAACAAGACGACAAGTACGTCAAACACAAAGATGAAAAATAAGAGAAGATGTCCAAGAACATGATGAAGAAATCAATGAAGGTGATGAAGAGGACGACGACGCTGACAAAGACGAACAAGATAGAAAATAAAAAGACGAAGTTAAAAAAAAGAAAATGACAAAGATGAAGACAAACCTGAGTCCGTTCCTGATTTGTAGCAGGATATAAAACCTTTCAACAGTTTTATTCTTCAGCCGTTCTTCAGTAAACGTGAAGATTTATGTGGTTTATTTTCTAAAGTCCATTTTTTTAATCTGTTTTCAAACCAAAGACAAAAAAAAGAACTCAGTTCAGTTTTTGTAGTAAAACTTGTGAGGTTTGATGTCTTTTCCTCTCTCCGGGACGTTACCTTCACTCCACTACATGTCAATCTGTCCACACCATCCAGCTCCGTCTTTAAAAGTCTTCCCTCGCTCCACCGTTTCTTCTTCACCTCACACCTCGTGTTCCTCCTCTTCGTCCTCCTCAGATGATTTTCCCGTTCCACTGGCCGTGCCCGTACATCCCTCTGTGCCCCCTGGCGCTGGCCGACGTGCTGAGCGCCCCCTGTCCCTTCATCGTCGGAGTCGACTCCCGTTACTTTGATCTGTACGACCCGCCGCCGGACGTGAGCTGCGTGGATCTGGACACAAACACCATTTTCCAGTGAGCAAACCTTGGTTTATTCAGATCACATGCAGATATTTACAGAACCCAATCTTCCTGCCCCGTCGACTCCTTGTGGTGATTATTGTATTATATTATATTGTGTGGCGGCTGGTGGTGAATCTCTCAGCTTGGCTCGTCATTATTATTCGATTTCATCCAGTGTTACCTTCATTTAAATACACTACCTTTATAAACCACATTACAACAAGCTTACCTTTTTTAGATTGAGAGAGCCCCCTAGTGGTGAAACAAAATAGTTCTTTTCAACAGCTAGTAAACAGAGAGCCCCCTAGTGGTGAAACATTAAAGTTCTTTTAAACAGCTAGTAAACAGAGAGCCCCCTAGTGGTGAAACATTAAAGTTCTTTTAAACAGCTAGTAAACAGAGAGCCCCCTAGTGGTGAAACATTAAAGTTCTTTTAAACAGCTAGTGAACAGAGAGCCCCCTAGTGATGAAACATTAAAGTTCTTTTAAACAGCTAGTGAACAGAGAGCCCCCCAGTGGTGAAACAATATTGTACTTTTCAATAGCTAGTGAACATAGAGCCCCCTAGTGGTGAAACTTTAGAGTTATTTTAAACAGCTAGTGAACAGAGACACATTAAGATGGCGGAGCAGTGCCCTGGCGCCCTCTATTGGCCAGCTGCCACTGGTCGGGTCCCAAAGTGCAAGGCCCCACTCGTGCTCCACGGCACTCCTGGACACAAGTTCAATATTGTTTCCTTCGTACAGTTTTTTGAACCAAAGCACACAGGTGCCAGGTCATGAGTTCTGAGTGTAGAGAGAGGCCCATTTCCTCAGATTGGGTGGTTTTGCATTTCTGTGTGCAGTTTTTGCCACGTCAGGTCAGGTCATTTGTGGTTCACATCACTAGCAGCCAGAATCCATCATGGCGGTCGTCTTGGCACGGCGGCGCCACTGCTGCTCTTGTTGGTTTTGGCCTTCTTCCTCGCTCAGCGTTTGCTTCTGCTTTTCCAGCAACGAAGACAAGCGAGCCGTCACGTGGAAGATCCTGCCAAAGAAAGCCTGCAAAAACCTCATGAATGTGCTCAACAATCTCCACCAGCAGCTGGTCGATGGTGAGGGTTTGGTTTGGTGTTTTTCATTTGTTTTACGTAAACGTTTGCCTCGTCGGCTGTATTGGTTTTTAACTCAGCTGAATGAAAGCTGACAGGAGGTTCTCTCAGACTGTATTCTGTGTGTAAACAACAATTGGAAAAAAGTAGAACAACAATGTTCCTACTTTTTTTCCAACTCATGTAAACCTCACAAATGATGAAAAGAAAACACAATAACCACGCAGAAAGAAAGTCTTTTCTTTGTTGTGGCTTTGCAGACCGCTCTAAACTGATTTCATTTTGAATCGTCAGTCATTTTTTACTGAACAAAGAGTGAGAACACAACAGGCTGTTTGTTAGTGTCAGACAAGATCCAGCAAATTGGTCATTACTGCAGCGCTCATACTCTGCTCTGCTGCTCATCCCACTAATACATTTTTAATGAAGTTAAGATTTATTATGAAGAAGCATTATTAAGACAAAGAAATAATCCACTAAAGACAAATGTCTATATTATGTGTCAGATTGTGTGGTCGTTCTAACTCCATTCAGTCTGTCTTGTGATCTAAACTGAACAAACTGAAAACCACCAATAATCCCACCATATCATAATGTCCTAATCACCCTTCTACCCCACTGTAGAGCTCACTGCTTCATCCTCAACTCTTCCTGCCGTTCTCAGAGAGACCGTGAAACCCGCCGCTTATTGAGCTGTAAAAACGCAATAAATTGACTTTATGATTCAGTGAAGTTGGAAATCTACCAAGCAGCTGCCAGAAGTGCTGAATGTTGATGCCAGAGGATTTTAGTCAATGTTTAAGCCCTCTTAGACTTTTGAAAAAGCCCAAAACAACTGCCAGTATTGAGTGTAATTATGTAAGCTGATAATCTTTTACGATACAAATACCAAAAGCAGTGCATGCTGGCAAAAGACAGTTTCGTACATGTATGTTTAATCATTAAGACTTCTTCTAAATCCAGAGGAAGCAGCGTTTTCTGCAGAGGCCACAGTTCTGAGTTCTGATCTGGTGCTTTCATGCAGCCAGGATCATGGAAAGTTTCCAGGTGGGAAAGTCCCGTTTCCCAAACAAGTCTGTCCTGTAGAAATCTCAAGACAATATGACAAATACAACAAGCCAACACAGGCATGAAATTATGTTTGTAAAGAAAATAGATATCGCTTCAACATGGATGAGAATATTGCTGCTTTTTGCTGCGCGATTTATCTTATATATATATATATATATATATATATATATATATATATATATATATATATATATATATGCATCTTCATATTGGTTCAGTTATGTGCTTTGTGCTAGTAGTCCACAATGTAGTATTTATTAGTCCACAATGTAGTATTCAATAGTCCACAATGTAGTATTTATTAGTCCACAATGTAGTAGTCAATAGTCCACAATGTAGTATTTATTAGTCCACAATGTAGTATTCAATAGTCCACAATGTAGTATTTATTAGTCCACAATACAGTATTTAGTAGTCAACAATACAGTATTTAGTAGTCCACAATGTAGTATTTAGTAGTCCACAATGCAGTATTTAATCATCCACAATGTAGTATTTAGTAGTCCACATTGTAGTATTTAATAGTCCACAATACAGTATTTAGTAGTCCACAATACAGTATTTAGTAGTCTACAATGTAGTATTTAGTAGTCCACAATGCAGTATTTAATAGTCCACAATGTAGTATTTAGTAGTCCACAATGTAGTATTTAGTAGTCCACAATGCAGTATTTAGTAGTCCACAATGCAGTATTTAGTAGTCCACAATGCAGTAGAATGCACCATTAATTTTTTCAATAAATTTTGAGATGAGGCCCCAAATAATGAGGTTTGTTCTTTGTTGGTGTGCTTCACATCTTTGGAAAAGGGGGGCGCTCTTCTCCTGGGAACTAAATGCTATTTCATGTACTCCTGACCTCGTCATTGGCCGACTGTATATCTGGATGTGAAGCGCAACAGGCTGAGACGTCCCAACTTCTGTCTGCAGGTCAGTACCGTCCCGACGGGCTGCTGGAGCTGAGCATGAGCGATTCCTCCGAGCTGAGCTGCGGGAAGAGCCTCCACATGCTGGAGCTGGAGATCCAGGAAGCCTTCCTGCGTTTCATGGCGGCCATTTTGAAAGGCTACCGCTTGTTCCTGCGCCCCATCACGCAGGCGCCGTCCGAGAAAGCCACTGACGCCAGCTCGCTCTTTGACCTGCAAGGTAAAAACCCCCACTGCCGTCGCAGCTGCGTGTGAGTCCTCAAACAGCAGGCGAGCGTCGGAAAGGAAGCAGACTGAACCAATGAACCCAGCCGCCCTGTTTCCCAGCAGCCTCTTCAGAACCGCTCGCAAAGGAAGTCCACTGCAGTGCAACGGGCCAGTTCCTCCCCTCAGGGAGAATCGTTTCTCCGAGACGATTTCCACTGAAGTGTTTACATAATTGCAGAAGCCATGTCACATCACCACAGCAGAAGATGGGTCTTATTGGGTGGGAATTATCTGGGGGTTTTCTGTGCTCTCCTCAAACAACAGGGCATTACTGTATAATTACTAGGCTGTCTCAGCTTATGTGTTCGGTCAACAAACAGAATATCAAGGGAGGAAGCCTAAGTCTGTTTTAAAAGGGCTTCCTAGAGTAAATGACATTAATGACTATTTTTCAGGATAAACCTCAGCTTTCTCTCTGGGGGAACTTGTGTACTCCAAACCTGATCTTAAAAATTTCCTTTTGTTTATTCTACTGTACATTTAGTTTTATCCTCACATATCTTTAAAAGGCTCAGTATTTGTTTGTTCGATGGTCCAGTATTTGGTACAACTCCTGCTAACCTCTTTGGGAAGCATTACATATATATTTTCATTACATATGTTTTCATTGCATATATGTTTTCATTACATATATGTTTTCATTGCATATATATTTTCATTACATATATGTTTTCATTGCATATATGTTTTCATTGCATATATGTTTTCATTACATATATGTTTTTTTCCTATTTAGTCCAAAGTGCAGTCAGCTTATATCCAAGTCAAGCTTCTAAATACCAGGATGCAGGCTCATATTTATTACAGAAACTTTGTCTTCCATGTGTATTAAGTTCTAAAGCAAACATCAGCTAAACATCCCATCGAAGGTTCAGACTGTCGTCTCTCACCTTGAACCAGTTTTCCTGTCAGGGACATCTTTACTTCCTCATGCTGAATTTGAAGTTTGTCTATTTGATCCTGTAAAAACGGTTTTGTCCCGGCGGCCTTCACAGCAGCTAAATGGAAATTACACTGAAGACACGGTAGTTTTCATGGTTACATTCCCGCTGATGGTGCAACCAGGGTTTCAAGAAGTAGCTCACATGAAGCAAAATTCCAATGAGGCTGGTGTCAAGTTACAAACGCCAGGTGCTGCATGTTGGTAAGTTACACTTGTGAAGGTTTATCTTAACAAAAACTAGAAAATGAACTTAAAGGGCCATCCTTACATCAACACTTTCTTAAGTCTGTCGGATTTTCAATTTAAACCTATGAATCTTTCAAATAATTGATTTAATTGTCAAAAAAGGTTAAAAACGAAGGATACCTATTCTGTTTGTGAGAATCTAAACCAATCAGAGGAGATTGTTCCTTCTATCTTCTGTGCCTGCTCTTGTCCCTGTTGGACCATGGCAGCTGACGTTGAGTAAAAGGCAAAGTCGACTGAGCCTAAAGTCTCTTTGGACTTTTTGAGATAATAAAAAAACAAGATGGAGAATAAAATGCAAAATGTGGAAAATTCATGATAGAATTGCTTCAAACAGGTTCCATCTCGCTCTGAGGGGACTGCAGGAGAGCAGATCCCCCTCAGTTAGAACAGATTCACCTAGAAGTCAAATATCAGCACAAATATCAACACATTTTCAGCCTCAGAACATTGAAGCGAGCTAATCTGTCCAGAATGGGAATGTTTTTTCCTTTCCACCACGTGTAATGAGGCTGTGACTGGTTCGGTGCTGCAGCAGTGGTACAGTGGCAGCGCATGATGAGCACTAATGACTCTCTGAATATATAAACTAACACTGTGTCATCTCTACAGCTGGCCCGCCTGGAAAACAGATGGAGTTGTTTAATACATGAGCTTTCATAAGTGTCTGAGTAAATAAGACAGAACTGGTTTGGGTGCGAATCCATGGAGTTTGTTGGAGACGCTGAGGTTGGCGGTTGAAGGCCGGTTGCCTGCTATCGGTCACACGGTGACCACCACAGCTGATTAAAACACTACACACAGTATCTATCCCCTGGAGCCCCAAACTGGCCTCTGGGCGGAAGCCGAACGCTGGTTGTGATCAGAGCGGAGGGGAGCGGTGGTGACGTCACGGCCGCTCTGCGACCAGCCAAGGTCGACTCCAGTTAGAGTTTTGTGGAACTGCTAACAGGAACGACTGCAGCACATTGCAGAGCGACTCGTGTGTCGTGTGTGAACCCCTCACCCAGTTCAGATGGGATTTTCATAATGAGAAAAGAATTACTTGTATTATTCAACTCATCTTCCCCTCGATATATTTACCTCTCTTTTCTCTCTGCCCCTCTTTCTGCTTCATTCTGACTGACTGCACAGCAGTGTGGTGTTTAACTCCCCCCACAGCCGCTCTGTCTTCAGTTCTAGTCCGGCTGCTCTTTGTTCCTCCAGTTGGACCGTGTGTCTCTGTGTTTTCCCCTTAAGTTGGATGAAGAAGAGGTGGATGATGGATGATCAGCAGGTTGTTTTACCTTAAAATATGTCTCTTTAACAGTTTTAAATGCAGGCCGACACATATAAACACTGAGGGACTCAAACCTGCAAGTTATTTGAAAAAAACAACCACTTTTACACAAGCTGAAGCTATTTACGTTGAAGAATTATGAAATTACAGCTGCCTACCGTCACAGTAAACCTAATGCACTTAAACAAAATCAATTATGTTTGCTATGTGGGGCTAAGCTGCTAATTCATCCAAAGAAGTGGCACCAATACATGTTTTAATTACTGTTTAACATTTATTGCATCTTTTGTCCTCCCGATTATAAACTGTGATTCAGCTCTTGTGACTTTGTGACTGTTCCCATTAGGCAAAACGCCAACGCATATGACCTGCAATGAATTATGGGTCCACGCAATGTCTATGCAACGTAGTTGATCAATCTGCTGGAGTCTGAGATTCTCACCCACTTAGATGTGAGCGTCACAAAATGTGTGAAAAAGAAGAAAGAGCGCTGCTTTTTTGGAAACACAAACCTCAAAGCCTGCAGACATTAAATCATCTAAGTGTTTCTATTTATTACAAATGGTCACAGTCATTATTGCAATAATCCTCAAGATCATCACATATCACATTTCCCCCTGATGGCGTGCAGCTCCAGTTCCCTCATTGAGTAGAAGCTTTTAGGGGCGGCTTGTGGAGGAAGTTCGATGTATGGACATCCAGGAGGTTCAGTCTTATTGACATATTTTAAATGGATTATAATTATTGTTGTTGTAGTTTCAAAAGATGGCCTTATTTCAATTGTCACTACATAGATGACTGAACTCAAATGGACATATTTGTGAGTCTGCTTATTAAGATATTCATTAAATACAAAAAGAGGAAATAATATGATCAGTTATAAAATTGAAAATTAGCCACTAGAAGTGACTTCAGTTATTGGATGAGTGGAAATCTCATCATGTCTGGTCATTTCAGAACTGTATGATAATTCATGCATCTTGTGCAAACCAAAGGAATACAAACCCAAAACAAACGTATTTTAAGGCCTTTGGAGGCTAATTAAATGGAGCAAAGAACGTATCTATTATGTTTTAGTGTTAATTTTATGACCAAACGAGAGGTTGACAAATGGACGAATCATTAACTTTCGATTAAGAAAGTCCCTCAGGACCCTGAGTGTTTCAGAGCGAAGTGGAAAGCAGCTCCTCTGGAACAGACGTGGGAACGCAGCTCAGTAAAGACACTGGCTGGAGTCTTGGTGTGAAACGGCTGCTGTGTTGCTGCTGCTGCATGTTGCTGCTGCTGCATGTTGCTGCTGCTGCATGTTGCTGCTGCTGCATGTTGCTGTTGCTACATGTTGCTACATGTTGCTGCATGTTGCTTCTGCTGCATGTTGCTGTTCGGGGTCACAAGTGGCCAGTGTCAGGATTAAAATATTTATCAGCTGCAGCAGGAAGTGCTTTTAGCCTCCGTCCTGCGGGCGGCGCCCCGTTTGTCCTGGGGGCAGCGCCCGTTTGTCCTGCGGGGGCAGCGCCCCGTTTGTCCTGCGGGGGCAGCGCCCCGTTTGTCCTGCGGGGGCGGCGCCCCGTTTGTCCTGGGGGCGGCGCCCCGTTTGTCCTGGGGGCAGCGCCCCGTTTGTCCTGCGGGGGCAGCGCCCCGTTTGTCCTGGGGGGGCAGTGCCCCGTCCGTCCTACTCTCAGCATGGTAAAAGCAGCAGCTTATTACTCAGCCAAGCTGCTTTCAGCGTCTCTTCAGGAAGCTTTTCAACATGATGCAGAACGTCCCAGATTGGCCATTATACTAATCACACTGTGGCATCCATTATCCAAACCATCGGAACAATGAAACAATGAGTAATGGATTCTTCAACCACAAAATGACACCACTTCGGAGGAAGGATGCAAATTCTACTCATGACGACTCGGATGTTTCTCTGGACATGAAAACATACGACGATGTAAAACAAACCTGTGTCAACAGGAGGAAGAACTTCCACAAGTTCCTTCATCAGAGATTGAAAATAAGTACTTGTAAAAGTATCCGTAGAAAAGTATATTTGAACAGACTAGTGAAATCTGATACATTTAAAAATAACTGAATCATAAAATACTTTTAAAATAAAAGGATGAAGATTTAAAAAAAAATCTATTTTTAAAAGAATGACTTGATGTTGGTCTGATTGATCTTTTGGCTTTATACTTTCACTCACTCACTATTTTCCTGTTTGCATTACAGCCTGTTTGCAGCGATACGACACTGCTATCCTCACACATCCATACCTGTCACATTTCTTCATATAGTCACAGGTTTAGGGTGGATTTAATGTAAAAGGAGTATAGTTTTGTCCATTTCATTGCTTCATATTTCATAATCATCATCATCCTTTAGTTGTTGGAGGGAATAAGTGCCACTCTGACGTACAGTCGTCAGGAAGGCTTCAGGTTCATTCTAGAACTGAGGAGGTCAAGGCCACCCAGCCGGTGTCACCCGGAGCTTTTATTAAGGACAGAAGAGAGGATCTGCAGTAACAGGAGGAGACACGGGGCTTTTGATAAATCTATATTAATTTACAGTCTTAGTTCATTCTTAAAGATGGAAAAAAAACCTCACTGCAGAGTTTCTTTGAGTTCCGGGAACAAAATGCTGTTTGAGTGGCAAAAGTTCAAGAAATCCTCCTCTTCTGGTCTTTATATTCTTCTGCACCTGGATTTGTGGTCGTTCACTCTCCTTTGGAGTCTGTCCTACTGGAGACATTAGGACATTTTCCCTGTGTGTGATCAGTCAAGTTTACTTTCTTTATATTATTTCTTATATTTATTTTACGGTAGTTTTGGCTCGGCCTGGCTCCTTGTGAATCCTTTCTCCACCGTCGTTCCTTCAACGCAGAACATTTCTCTGCTCAGGGTTCCTGAAGAGCCGCGACCGCTCGCACCAGAAGTTCTACACTCTCATGACCAAGACGCAGATGTTCATCCGCTTCATCGAGGAATGCTCATTTGTCAGCGACAAAGACGCCAGCCTGGCCTTCTTCGACGACTGTGTGGACAAAGTAAGGTCGTCGTCTGCTCGGATTATAAACTACAAACAAAAACTAAGAACGTTTTTGTTTGGTGGATTAGTTCTTTGTTTTAACAACGTCACACTATTGGAAGTCTGGTTTATTTCCTCTTTGATTAGTGCCACGTCTGTACAGAACATGCATTAGTGGGATGGCTGGCCAGCAAGAGCATGTGCGTTGTGTACAATTGAAACTCTTCTTTGCCTCTAAAAAACAGCTCGTCTTTGCTGTTTACTTTTGTTTGTTTGAAGAAATAAGACGCATCAGCAAGTTGACTGTGTTTACGTTGATCAAGCAGAAGCCTCAGCGGCCTGTGGACCAACGAATCAAACGCACCCTGACATGTCCTCCTGCCTCCGCACACACTGCTGAGGGACGAGTTTCTTCAAAAAGCATTTGTCCAGATTCTGCTGCTGTGGCTGCGTTCGACCATCAGAGTTACCAAAACCTCAAAAGGCGACTTCGCCTCAGAGAAACTTCACCTGATGCCCGTCCTGGCCGCCAATCCCACCAATGTTTCTCACAAAAGTGGCACCATTTGAATTGGATATAGGCTAAACAACCATGTTTATTTTCCTTTATTTACATTGAAACAATCGATTAAATATTTGTACTTTTTGTGTGTAGTCTCTGGTTTGAGTAGCTTTGGCTCTACTCTGTTTCCTGTTTCCGTCTCTCCTTCCTGCTCCCACACTCTGCTTTTCTCTCTCTTTCTTTCTGCCTCCGATTGTGAGCAGCTTTACAGTTCAGATCGGAGTGGAGACAAAGGAGGGAAGGTAAGATGACCATTATTCTCACCTGTGCTGGGCTGCTGTCCATGAGTACAACCACAATTTAAAAAAGAAAAGTTAAAGAAACTACTACGGTTCCTTCATCCCTCATCCTGATTGCTTTGGTTCAACTTTGAAATATATTCCATCACACTCATTGTTTTTTAATTAAGATTAGCTCCTTATGATCACCAAGACTTCCCTGGTTCCTAATGAATTTTTCAATATTCGCAACCAACACTGAAAGTGCTGCCATGGCAGTTTGCACACCGATAGTGGAAGTAGTTTCCTCAAAAAATCCATGAGCGCAGTTTTTCTGCAAAGATCTCTGCCCTCAGTTTATTGTGAGTCTGGAGAGGAAGGATCTTCACCGCACCGCTTCCTGGAGCTTTAACTTGGTGATCATGACTTCCTGTGTGGCAGGATGGCGTGGCGGCGAGGCCGTCGGTGGATCCTCTCCGCTCCACCGGGAACATTTTCAGTAGTTTGACCCGACTGCTCACAGTGTCGTGTTTCTGTGAAGGTCAACCGCCGTGTGTTTGTATTCTTAAAGTCCAGGCAGCTCCTCGTGTCCCACAGTCACGCCTCCACACCGCCGGTTTGTGAAGGTGTCACTCGTAATAACTTCTGAAATAGACTTGGCTGTGTGTGTGTGTGTGTGTGTGTGTGTGTGTGTGTGTGTGTGTGTGTGTGTGTGTGTGTGTGTGTGTGTGTGTGTGTGTGTGTGTGTGTGTGTGTGTGTGTGTGTGTGTGTGTGTGTGTTCTGGCTGTAATTGAGACATAGTGGGAGTGAGTCCAGGGGCCAGCATCCATCTCCAACTTTGTGCGTCATTTCTACAGACGATTAAATACTCCTGTTGTCTTTCTGCTCTGGAGCTGGAATACATTATTTTACCACTCAGCACACACACACACACACACACACACACACACACACACACACACACACACACACACACACACACACACAGACACACACACACACACACACACACACACATTAAACAACAATAAGGTTAAACTATATTGATCCCTGAGGTAAAGGAGTTTCCAGTAGTGACAAAATTAATTAAATCCAATGTTGGCACAACTTAAAAGACTCTGTAATCATACATATTAATGTGAATTTAATAAATGAAAAAGTAGCAAAAACATGAATAATAAAGCGAAACACTGAGCGGTAACAAATGTTTTTGTTTTTTTAACCAAATAAATAAATCATGAGCAGTAATAGTTAATGGGAGGTACTTTCATGTCAGTAAGCGTGTACACTTACTTACACATTTTATAATTAATTATAGTTGAATTGATAATGTTTTGGCAATCCAAACATTTAGAGTTTACTCCAGAAGAGCTGATCAGCTGACCGGAGGCACCGAGCAGGGGTGGAGGAGTGGAGGGGTGTAGGGGTGGAGGGGTGGGGGGGTGGAGCAGCTCAGAGAGGCAGGGTGGGGCCAGACCATTCAGAGATTTAAAAACATAGAAAATAATCTTTTAAAAGAATCCTAAAATGCACAGGCAGCCAGTGGAGGGAAGCCAGAATGGAGTCCTGTGCTCCCCCTTACCTGCTCCAGGTAGAAGACGGGGTTCTGGACTAACTGGAGACGAGCGAGGGACGACTGGCCGACTCCAACACGAAGAGCGTTACAGTAATCCAGTCAGGATGGAATAAACGCCTGGATTACTGTTTCAAAGTGCTGCTGTGCCAGAATGGTCTTCACCTTTACCTGCTGAGGTGGAAGAAACTGGACTGAACCACTGTCCTGATCCGAGAGTCCAATCTAAAATCACTGTCCATTCTAAAACAATGGACTCACTTCTGTAGCACCTTTTCACTGACAGCAGCCCCAAAGCGCTTCACATAGCTCATCACATTCACCCACTGCTGCAGCTGTGCAGCTGTCACTCCAATGGGGGGGGGGGGTTCGGGGTTCAGTGTCTTGCCAAAGGACACTTTGGCATGTAGGCAGGCAGAGATGGGAATCAAACCTGCAACCTTCCGATTGGGAGATGAGTGCCCTACCAGCTGAGCTCTGCCGCTCCCGGCTTCATGTGTGGAGCCGGGGGCCCAAGACTCTGAGACGCTTGGTCAGTACGGGCACTAATGCTCTCATCTCTTCTCATCTGTCCTGTACTTTTTCTCGGCCGTTACGTCTGAACTGACAGAACGTCTGCTCGTCAGACGGATCGCTCCTTCATCATCGCTCCTTCATCATCGCAGCTGTCTTTAGTCTCTGTGGAGGACAGAGTGAAGGCAGCAAAGTGAATATCCACTACAGAGATAAGAGTTTACAAACCGTCCCTGAAGTCATGTTGGTGCAGTTTAATGGTTTAGTTCCACATCTGAGAATTTGAATTGAAGTTTTTGAATGATTGGAAAGTTTTATCTTTAAATGGAGGGAAAACAGAAGTCATGAAGTTTGTTGGAGGTAAAGCTGTTTGTAAATCAAATCAAAAGGAATATATAGATGATACAGGGTTCTGCCACAAAATAAATCATAAATTAAATCATTGTTTTATCCTTTAAAGAATCCAAAATAAAGATATAAGACAGGAAAAAAAAGCTTCTCTATTGTCTTCGTCGTGGCCAAACTCTCCAGAGTTTTTTCCCAAATATTCCTAATGAGTTCAACACTGACAAAATTATACAAGAGCAACTAATCTGTAAAAAATTACATGTTATTAATTTATATAGACCATGTAACCGCCTGAACTCAACATTTCAACACATGGACGGGCGCGATGGAGCTCAAACTTCACAATATATTTGTAAAGGTGCAGTAAGATAGGTTCAAAGTTTTAAATATTACATTTAGATAACTTTGATTTGAATGAAATATGATTGAAAAAGAACATGCAGCTGGTAGTTTTATGTAGTTATAACTGTCTTGGGACGTCCCATTCCTGCAGTATGTTTGGTGTCTGTCCCCTTCCTGATTAGATACCTGAACCCCCCCGGCTCAGTGTCTACCTGAACCCCCCCAGATCAGTGTCTACCTGAACCCCCCGGCTCAGTGTCTCCCTGAACCCCCCCGCCTCAGGGTCTACCTGAACCCCCACCGGCTCAGTGTCTCCCTGAACCCCCCCAGCTCAGTGTCTCCCTGAACCCCCCCAGCTCAGTGTCTATCTGAACCCCCCCGGCTCAGTGTCTACCTGAGCTCCACGGCTCAGTGTCTCCCTGAACCCCCCCCCGGCTCAGTGTCTCCCTGAACCCCCGCCAGCTCAGTGTCTGCCTGAACCCCCCCGGCTCAGTGTCTACCTGAGCTCCACGGCGTTGTGTCTGAAGCTGCCACTCGACTTTCATCCCGTGAACTTCTCACCTCGTGCTTTAAAATGCTGACAGAGCGACTTCACAGATCTTTGGTTTGGGCTTGAGCCGTGCCTCGTTAGACAAAAGAGGAGTAATGGAAGCTTTTTCTCTTCAGTGAGCAGCAGAGGGGAGGCTCCCCCTCACTCCTCCGCTCACTGAGGCTGCTGATCAAACTTTAATTAACTTCACACTAACTAGACTGAATTATGACTCAAACCGGGGGATTCAACTCGCTGCCGTCCAACATGGATGAAACCATTGCCCGTGGCAGTAAAGCCTGTCATTAAGCTCTCCTCCAATCATGATGCCATCCTCCATGGCTGTTGATTTCTTTTTTAATATTTGCCATTAAACCCAGCCTTGGTGTTTCCAAATTCACTGTGAGTTTTAACTGTTTCTCAAGCTTTGCCGTTATAAAATCTGTGCAGTAATTCCAAATGTCACTTCAGTTGATGGGTGACTGCGTCTCACTTCTCCACCTGCACGTCTTTCATTCCCTTCCTGGCGTCTCCTCACCAGCGATCAGCCATCATTTGTGGGATGAAGCATTATAGCAGCAGACCAGCTCCTAGAAATTGTAATTTAATGCTCGTGCTGAGCTGATTACAAGCTCGTATCTGCAGCGTGTCAAACGCTGATGTAACGAAGCAGTGTGTCATGTGGCTGATAGGTGGTATATAAATAAATAACAGAGTTTGATTGCTGTCCTCAAATTATCTATATATGTGCTTTGAATATGCCACCATCATTATTGGATGTGACTCACTGTAGAAACTGTATTTCCAATATAATATACAGTGTGTGCTCTGTTTAAATGAAGTGAAGGACAGAAAATAGGATGGAATGATGTTTATTTATATTTAAACATTTATTTACTATGTTTCTTAATGTACTATATATATATACATTTCTGTAAATATGAACACAACCACTGGGAAATGAGATGATTAATTGTTGAGGTGGAGAAGGTGTAGGAGTAAATAAGCTAAGGCTTCATCCTACTCCTTTTCGGATTTGGTTGGGCAATTTTTATTTAATTCTATATTTAATTACATGCTTTTGGCGTTGCTTTGCTCTGTTATGTTTGTTTTATGTGATTTTGTTGTTATTGTTTTAAATATTCTCATTTGTTCCCCACATGTCCAAAATAAACTTTACATTCATTCATTAGGTTTAAATAACTTGGGCTGGTTCTCCACGATTCATCTCGGATGCGAGAACTGGCCTTCTCACTCCTTCTGTCCAGATCACTGATCTGAATGTTTTCAAGCAAACGCCTGCAGACTTCAGTCTGCCTCAAGCGTAGCAAACGCAAGACTCACTGCGAGCAATTTGTTTTTGTTTGTATCTGCAGCATTGAACAATCATAATTGAATGCAGTTGTGCATGCCACCATCAGGTTCCCCCACAGAGACCCAGAGTCAGAGCTTTCCCAAATCATAGTCCTTTTATTAAATAAACCAAACTCACAGACACTACTGCCTCTTTCAGGCTCCGTCCCTCCGCCCACCACCTCGTGTGTCTGGCGGCTCCTCTTATGGGCAGAGAGGTGGGGTAGCACACCTCATTCCCATCGGGGGCCTAATCACCTCCCTGCCACAGCAGTAATGTCTGAAACAGGTCTGCACTCACTGTGCTGGAGCTCAGGGGACCAGAGGGATGAGGCGTGCTCTGTCCTGGAGCCATGCTCAGTTTATCCAAGTGTCTGTTTCAGTGTAAGACGATGTTTTGCTCTGGGACGATGCAGTTTGAGTCAAAACTGTGGGGACATCATATAATGCAGGGATTTAGCACGAACACTGCAATCCCACCGAATATGACAGAAGATACACCATTCTCTGTTTGCCTCTAATATATCATCTCTTGTAGCATGGTTTCAGGTTGTTTTATTCATGTTATTCAGGTGAAAGCTGCAGAGGCAGTGAAATACACAGGTCAGCTTTGCCTTTGTGTGCAGCAACTGCAGGAGGCTGCAGCAAGCGAGAACAAGTCTGGAGAACAGAGAGAAAAGGCAAGGCTTGTTCACTGGGGGAATGTAGGTCACCTGCTGTCCTCCTCCTCCCTCACCTCCCCCAGATACTCGTCCTGCAGGAATCCTGTTCTCAGGGTGACGGCGACAAAGCTGTTTGAAAATCACATGAAACATTTCCAAAAGGAAACCCAGCTTCAGCCCGAGTCGTTCATCAGAGGGCGGTGATGTCCAGATGTGTGTGCAGGTTCTCCTCCTGGGTTCCATCGGTGTGACAGATGAAGGGTCACAGCAGCGTCTCTCCTCATGTTTGTGCTCTGCAGGTGGACGGCGACAGGCCGGAGGAGGCCCGGCTGATAGAGATCGATGAATCCCAGCGCAGTGAGCACACGGTCTTCATCACACCCCCAGAGCTGCCTCTTCTGCCCGACGGGGACGAACATCCGCTCTGCTACAGGTACAATCTGCACTCATCGGCCCGGGGGAGGGGTAATGAGCTTTTTGCTTTTCTGTTGTGCAAGATTGTGTTGTTCTCATCGTTATGACACCAGTTCTGATTGTGAAAAAAGAAGAAAGTAAAACTGCAATAATGGTAATATAATGCAAATGAACATGCCGGCGTAATTTACTTGGTAGATTTAAGGCAGCATCACAGCATATTACAGATTACACAAAAATATGGGTCATATGAGTGACATTATAAATGTGGTGCTTAAACTACTGAACTAAAACTATGCTGCACAGAATCCATTGTCTACTTTCTATACTTTTAATCAGTCACAGGAGTCTGCAGCCAATTTGTTTTGATGTTCCTTCTAAAACTAAATAATTTGGTTGAGATGCTGAAGGAGTCATATTATCCCGTTTTTAAACTCCTCCTGCTGGTCTGGTTGGTCCAGAAACCTTGTATTCAAGGTTGGTCTAGCTTCTCCTTGATTTTCCTCCATTTGAATATTGGATCATAGGAGCTGCATTCAGAATCTGCTGTGTCTGTGTGAGCTGGACTGGCTCCGCCCACACATGCAAAGTCTATTTTGCACAATATATCCCCTTTAAGGAAACATTAATGCTGGTTTCTCTAATAATTTTCTCTTAATTGCATTTTTCATTTGCAAATTTGAAAACAGAATTCGGTGCAAAGTGAAAGGCAATATATAATCAAGATAACATTTCATTTAGTGTTCATACCGTCCAGAATAGTGCGGACATATTCTAAATAACATTATTCATGCTGTTCATTCACTAGTTTTCTTGCTGAAAATAACAAAACATGCAGCAAATTGCCTCTCTAATCACTAAACTTGGATACATTTTGAAAAAGTAATATTCTTTACATGGAAAATGTATGTTTTGCTGTGGTCTTGTGCTGCTTCCCGTCTCGAATTCTGCACAGGACTCAGTGGAAACCAACTCTGATCGAACAGCAGGGAGAAAATGAAGCAATCTAAATAATACATTGAGTGAAAAGTTGTCTCATTTATTCTTGCGACAGATGATTGAGGACCAGCAGGAGTCCAACTCGTACTGAACCTCACTGCATGACTGCGTTGGTCTAAATACTTGCCATTTGTATTCTTCACAATTCCCTCTGAATAATTTATGGGGAAAGACTTTATTTTCCAGAACCACTTAAGTTAAGCTGCAATGATAATCTATAAAAACGGCAGCTTCAAGATCTTGTTTATTGGTTCTTTTTGTATTTGAGAGCTGCTCTCTCAGATTTCAATAAAATTTTGCATGTGTGTTCCTGAACACATATGCAAAGCTGAATATGTTAACAACAGAGGATTCATACAACCGACATATTAAAATATTGAGGACGTGTAGTAAATCACTGACCAATCAGCAGACGTCTCTTCGAAATCAGACCCGTTCTATGGTCCCGAGTACCTCGATGGAGGGGTGACTGAAAAGCGTCAAACTTTGGAGCGGTTATTTCCGGAAAATCCCAAATTCTTGTGGGGGAAACCCGAACCGTAACGGACTATACCAGACCATTCCTGCACTTTTTGTGCGGTGGAAACGGGGTTTAAGATACTCAGTGTAGCCAGAATGAATACTTTTACAAATGAAAAAAATCCCAGTTCAGTCTCTCCTTCTGCTGCAGCTGCATAAAAAAAGCTGCTTTTCCCAAAACTTGTGGGGGTTGAGGAGGGAGACAAACCTCAGCTTTTCATGGTCTTAAAAATAATATAATGGCAAATAACATAACACTGAATCCTGCCATGGAAGTTGTAGTGAGTACAAGTAAATTGTACCGGACCTCCGTGCACTTGGAGTGCTGCGGTGCGTTCAATGACCTCTTGGAAAAGTCCCTCTTGAAAATGGTTTTGACAATAAATCTGCAACCAAATCTCTTTATCGTCTCCTTCAGCCATTGTAGGTTGACTAAACCTCTATTAAATCAACCAACTATATTGTTGTTCATGCAGCTGCTCCAGAGGCAGTCAGCTAGCTGGAGAGTGAACTCTCTGACGAGCCAATCAGAGGGCTTGAATATGCTGACGTCACCCTAGGCCTTCTAGAAGGTCCTGAGTCGCCAATATCAAAATGTGATTGGTTGAAGCAGCAGCGTGACCAACGCTTGTTTTACACTGCAGATGCCTGCAGAACTGAAAGTGAAGGCCTCAGGCAGATTTCTTTACCCGGCAACAGGTGATGGCTGAACTGTGATTGGTTAAAAGCTTTAATATGGAAGTTCAGTCTGGAAGCAGCGCAGCCAGGAGAGAAGCTCTGAGAGGAAGCGAACAGATCTTTTTCTGAGGCCTGCAGAGAAGCCTTCAGGCCCTGACGCTCCGCCACCGCTGAAACCCTTCTGTATATTTCAAAGTAACAACAAACTACACACATCATTGGAATAGTAGTGGGCGCTATAGTTCCAGCAGCTCAATGAAAATGGCCTTGTTTCATTCTCACTTCATGAAACAACAGTCACCTTCATCTGGAAAGTACAAGAGCTATACTTTCCAATAATGTGTTTAGTATGTTGTTACTTTGAAAACTCTTCTGTACATGTTTGTGAAAAGGTCAAAACCCAGACTGCTCCTCGTCGCACCACAACCAAAATATGGCTTAAATCATTGTAGCTTGTTTCCATGGCAACCAAAATAAATCTTGACGTCCAAGTACTTATTTTGGTCTTAAATCATCAAAAGGATCACAAATGCAAAGTTTCATTGAAATCCACAGACCTGGACTTTGCAGCTGATTTTCTCAGTCGGCAGCTCTTATTAAAAGCCATATCACTACAACCTGGAATATGGTTTTTCTAAAATGCTTTTCTGCAGTGATTTTTCTCTCCTGATCGGATTTACAACCTGTTTAAGATCCATGTTTAGATTAAAGACGTCTTCTTTCTGTGTGAGCAGGCGAGCAGGGAGTAAAATGTGATGTTTTGGGTGTTATGATTGAAGAGAATTTGAGCTGGAAATCACACAGAAATTACACAAACATGAAAATATCAAAAACAATTGCTGTCCTACACAAAGTAAATGATCTATTGGATTACAAAGCTCTGTCCATGTTATCTCACTGTCTGATTGGTCCTTGTCTGACTGGCTGTGTTGAAGTTTGGGGAAAAGCATGTAAGACAAACATCCAGTCAGTCTTCATATTGCAGAAAAGAGCCGTATGAATAATAAGCAGAAAAGAATCCAGACCTCCTCCAAACCCTTTATTCCTTCAGTTAAAACTGTTGAAGTTCAGTGACATTGTAGATCACAGCATTTTACAAATTATGTATAAAGGGCATCAAAAATTCTAACCTGTAAATCTCCAGGTCAGATTTGCAAAAAGAGTCAGTGAGTGAAACTGAAAAGGAAAAGAAACCAAAGTTCAGGACAAAATGAAAGGAGCCGTGCTTTTCTGTGGGAGGAGTCACATTGTGGAACAATCTGAGCATTTAAAAGAATGTAAAGCAAATATAAGATTTAAACATCTAATTAAAACAAGTATATTATTAAAATACAGTGAACTTCTCTAAAGTACCATGATGTCTTGGGTTTTGTTTTTGTTTTTGTGTTGTTGTTGTTGTTGATGTCGACCTTCTGCTCGTCTGTTTTGTTCTTTAGTCTTGTTTTCTGGTTTGTTTAATTTTGTTTCTTATGAAAGATAAAGTTGATATGAATGAGTGTCGGCGCTTCCTTCTCAATCATCACAGACATTTTTTTGTTTGTTGTTTTCTCAAGCTGTTGTGAGCCGATTATTGGTACAAAGGGGCAGATTACATGAGATTATTCTTCCTTCTGCTTCCTTCATTCAGAAGTTTGTAAACTTTTGTGTTGATATTAAATAGATTTTTTCTTTTTTTTTAATGAATGGAATAGATAAAATAGAAATACCACGAATGTTCCTCCTCAGGTATGACGGTTTCCCCGTGTTGAGTCTGGACCTGTTTGACCCCTTGGAGGGCCTGCGGACGCCGTCGTCCCGCCTCGCCGCCAGGCACAGCTGCCCCACCAGCCCCGCCCCCATGTTCAGACGCACCAAGCAGGTGAGCAGAGCAGTCCATCACAGAGCGGCCTCCTCAGAACGCTCATACCACTGTGACTGTTTGAAAACACAGTATTACACTACTTCATGTGTATTCTATTAGAGTTGTCTTTGTTACTCTTAAATGTACACGGGGAGATAAATATACACTTTATTATTCTTGTGCGTATGTTGTATTTCTGAGTTCTGGCACGTGAAGCTGCTGGAGTGTGTTTGTTTTGAGGTAAAGGACGGAGGAGAAGTTTACAGCCTGTTTGTGTGGCGGGAGCTGTCCTGGTTTTAGTATTTTCTAAAATCTCCTTTCTCTCCTGATCGGTCTTTGATTAGAACAGTTCAACGTGAAAGTCAAAAAGTTTTTCTTTCATTGGGGAACAGAGTTTCATGCACATAAATGATCCAGCTTAACACAGATGTGATGAGATCAGCCCCCCGTCTGATTAGGATTACAGCTGGACTGTAGGAAGTGGTGTAATCCTGAAACGATCTGTCAGAGTTACTGTATGTGTGAATATCTGTCACCTAACGTCACCACCAGAAGTTTCACACACACACATAAAGAAGGATGGTTGATGCTGAAGACGATGCTGCTCTTGATAAATATTTAAGTACTTTAATATTGTTTACAGGCTCGACGGATGTAAAGTTAATAACAGGGACTTGTTTCTACATTGGCAGGTTTTCGGGTAAAGCTGAATGTGGGAATGTGTGCGTACATCACAAAGCATTATGGGAACGATCCCCTGACAGAAGCAGATGATATTCCCGGTGCATTTAATCCCACACATGAACCGATCACTTCATCCAGTGCTGCTGGAAACAGGACAATCAGATCAAACTACCATTTTCTCACCTAAACTCATTTGTCTATGATGAAAGGCCTCTGGGGAAAGCCGTTTCTATTGAAGCTGGTCACGTTGGTGTAAAATAGAATTTTTTTGACCACATTTTCTTAATCTCTCGTCAGGCAGCTGGTCATATTTACTAACTTCCTCATTTCACAGAAGAACCCGTTGAGATTGGTGCTGCTTGTGTGGGATTTTTAGAAGTTATGTAAATTAAGTTAAAACATGACACTTCTGCTTTAAACTTCTCGTATATTGTGATAAATATAAATCTTTTGCCTCTTTGCCTTTGTAAATCACCACTTTCTGGAAAGTGACAGGAGACACATTGGAGGCGCAGAGTAGAACTGAAACAATCAACACTTTGGAATCCCTTCATGAAATCCACTGAGACGTACATTTAATTCAGACAAATCATGAAACACGTCTCCTTTTGCTCAGTTTCTGGTCTTTTTCTCACATATTTCATTATCAAGAAATAATGTTCTACTATTTTATATTCGTGTGTAAAAATTGGCTCTTTACCTTCAAAACATTTTCCCAAAGAGATTTTAATAGAAAAGGTTTAAGTTTCTCCATTGTTTATAAATGATTTTTAAACTATCCTCTTACGTTGGAGGATTTGCTTTAACCTTCACTACTTTTGTTTTCTGAGTTACCTGAATCAGCCGTTGTGGTGTTCAGCAGGCTGGACGGTTAGAAACCATCAGCAGCTGCTTCTCATCCAGAAAACCGCAGTCGGACTTCAACATCATTTCTATGAAAGACGCAATGGGCTCTAAACACTTCTCTAATGTATCTAATGATGGATTCAGACCTTAAATGTGTGAAACGGGTTCAGGCAGAGTTCAGGTTCAAAGCCCTCGTGTTGTTCTGAAGCAGCCTTTACTTTCTCTGCTCTCCAATTTTGGAATAAACTGAAACTGTCGGATCATTTAAATCAGGTCTTAAACCTGTTTACATTAATCATCTCATCTGAAGCTGCTGTTTTTATTGTCTGTTCAATGTTCCACTGGTTTAGTTTATTGTTTTTATGACCTCCAAACTACTTTTAATGTCCTTCAGTGTTTCATTTTAATATATTTTAATGCATTTCAAAGAAACTTTATCTATTGTTGTTACATAATTGTCAGACCAGAAATGGAAATCTACTGGTTGTAAATTCCACAGTTGCTTTATGGATTCACACGCCAAGAAAATAGTTTTTAATTGGTTAAAGGAAAACGAAGAAGTTCTTTTTTCCTTATTTCCTTTCTTGTTTTCTCTTTTTCTTTTCTTTTTTTCAGTTCAGGAAGCAGTTCTCTGAGGCGATGCACAAACAAAAGTTGTTTTGTTCAGTCACATTATTTCCTGTGGGGGGTCTCGCATGTCCTCGAGGCTAAAATGTTGTTGTCCTCCATCTTTGTTGTTGCCCTAACTCTAAAGCTAACCCTAACCTTCTGTTTCCTAAGGAGATCAAATCTGCTCAGAAGATAGCCAAGAAGTACTCGTCCATCCCTCAGCTGTGGTCCAAGTGTCTGCTGCGTCACTGCTACGGCCTGTGGTTCATCTGCCTGCCTGCGTACGTCAAGGTGTGCCACTCCAAGGTGCGGGCGCTGCGCACCGCGTACGACGTCCTCAGGAAAATGCAGGCGAAGAAGCTGCAGCCGCCTGACGAGGTTGGTGACCCACAAAGCACCACCCAGCGCCGCTGCTGTTTTCCTGAACAATCCAACGTGTGCGTCCAGGTGTGTTACCGGGTGCTGATGCAGCTGTGTGGGCAGTACGGCCAGCCGGTCCTGGCTGTCAGGGTCCTGTTTGAGATGAAGAAGGCCGGAGTCCACCCAAACGCCATCACGTACGGCTACTACAACAAGGTGCAGTACCTGTTTATGATAACACACCCAAATAACAATATTTCTCCCTGATTAAACCTGCAAATGTACTCCCTCGTTCACTGGCATAAAGAGCCGCCGGACACGTAGAGTTGGATTAGATAAAAATATACAGTAACCAGGGTGTTTTCGCCGCATCATGAATATTCTGCTGATTCTGCAACAAGTTTGACTAATGCATGAACACGCGTGTGGCAGCCAGACACATCTCCAGGATGACTGTCCACTGGGATGCTCTTTTTGTTCCATCAACAGTGATGGATGAATATGCAGACCGAGTGCTGCAAGGATGACGAAAACACAGAAGGGAGAGTCGCCTCTGCTCTTCCCCAGACTGCAGCCCAATGGGAATATTCAAACGTGCATTAAATCCTGGGTACATGATAATCTGTTAATCTCTGAATTGGAAAAACAAGATTACATGTGTACATATTATTACCTTACAGCAGCAACGGGATCTTTTTTTACAGTTTGTATTCAGAAGTGAACAAACAGAGAGCGAGAACTGAAAGAACAAGAAAAAGGAAGAGGCACAATTTTGAGTCTTTTGAAAATCAAGATAGTGGGTGCTTCCTCATAGTCCCTCCTATCTCCTTACCGATCCACCTTTCCTTAACCCTGTGACATCATCCACAGGATTAAGGAGGGTTAAGGTGTTAGGAGGCTTCCTAAAGGAGTTAGTGAAAG
The DNA here is from genome assembly GCF_963383615.2 of Lipophrys pholis. NCBI lineage: Eukaryota > Metazoa > Chordata > Actinopteri > Blenniiformes > Blenniidae > Lipophrys > Lipophrys pholis. The sequence continues at coordinate 37,356,036 of NC_137636.1, read as the reverse complement.
GTCTTAGGAGGCTTCCTAAAGGAGTTAGGAAAGGTGTTAGGAGGCTTCCTAAAGGAGTTAAGGAAAGGTGTTAGGAGGCTTCCTAAAGGAGTTAGTGAAAGGTGTTAGGAGGCTTCCTAAAGGAGTTAAGGAAAGGTGTTAGGAGGCTTCCTAAAGGAGTTAGGAAAGGTGTTAGGAGGCTTCCTAAAGGAGTTAGTGAAAGGTGTTAGGAAGCTTCCTAAAGGAGTTAAGGAAAGGTGTTAGGAGGCTTCCTAAAGGAGTTAAGGAAAGATAATCATGTTGTTGTGACAGTCAGACCAAACTTCCACTAGGTGGCGTAATAATAATGCGACGGCGGTGAAGGTTAGTGACGTCTGTCGTGGTGAAACAAGTAGAAATGTATAAAGTAGTATAAAGGTGGTTCCTCTCACGTTCCTCTGAGGTTCTAACCTCTGATATAAAGTCAAATATCTCAGGTTTGAATGTAAATCAAAGGAAAAGAGGAACTAAAGGGAAACGGCTGCAGGTGAATAAAGAACCAATCAGAGTGAGAAGAGGCTGCACAGAAACTGGACTTTACTGTGTTGGTTCTACATCATCCAGAACATTCCTAGTTGGGATCTGGGTTCTAGATGATTTCAAGTTGTTCTAGGCAGATTATTGCTTTGGTAACTTACATGATCTGCTCCTTTTTCAGTCATCCTGAGTTTCCCTGAAGCTCCGATGAGTGGGTTCCTTTAAATGTTGTCGCATCAGTGGTTCCTAGGGTGAAGGAGGTTCTAAAGGAAACATCAGTGGTTCCTAGGGTGAAGGAGGTTCTAAAGGAAGCATCAGTGGTTCCTAGGCTGAAGGAGGTTCTAAAAGAAGCATCGTGGTTCCTAGTCTACAGGAGGTTCTAAAGGAAGCATCAGTGCAGGGCTCGACATAAAGGACTGTCCGAAGTTCCGGGGCTAGTAAAAGCTTTGCTCAGGCAAGTGAATCATCTGCCCACCTTGCCTGAACGGGCTAGTGGATTTTAGGGATGGAGTCGATCCGATCCTGGATCGTATCGGGTTCTGATATCAACATAATTCACGGATCGGGAAGTTTCCGCTCCAACCTGCGGAGATTTCTGATCCATGATCCTGGTCTGCTTCACTGTTGCTGAAATGACTCCACAGTGTTTCCCTGCTGCTGCTCTGCTCGCTGGCTGCAAACTGTGGACTGGATTTCCTGAAGGGAGGCGGGTCTCAATGAGACCAGGAGGAATGAGTCAGGAAATCCATTCCACAGTTTGCAGCCAGCGAGCAGGCTAGGGAAGTAGCACTGTGCTATCCAACTTTTCATCACAACATGTTGCTGTTTGGACTTACTGTACCCACAATGCAAAGCAACACAGCAACGTGGATGTTTGCAAAGCAACGTAGCAACGTGGATGTTAGCAAAGCCGTAGCACAGCGAGGCGGCGCTCTGCAGCCAGACGTCAGCGTTTTCAAACTCCAGCTCTCCGAGGAGAACAGCACTGACATCAAAACAATGAACAGCAGCTCCTCCAGGCTGTCAGCAGGCGATTCACACCTCCGTGAAGCTGCATCCTACTCCACAATAAACTCCCTGAAAATAGTCCCAATGGTTGGAGCTGCGTTAGAGCTGGAAACATTGTGTTGGTGCTGCCTTGCTAAAGAGTTTCCCCAGGGATTAATGAAGTCATTCTGAGCTTTTAAAGATAGAACTAGTTTATTATGAGATGATGACGTCACGCAGACCCCCACATTGTCCACATGGAACTAAAATACTTTGTACTGCTTCCTTTTCTGTCCTGATACTAACCTCACGTTGTCTTTTGAGAGAATACATGTATACATTAGTACATTTCATACTTTACTGTAGAGAAGAGTTTATTACAGCCTCATATAAAATCAACAATGATGATAATATTAATAAAGCAAACAGCTCTGGTATCAGAATAGTATCGTTATCAGCAGATATACAAATATACGTATCGGGATCAGATCGGAAGTTAAAAAACGTGGATCGTTGCTTCCCTACTGCAGTGTAGATGAGCAAGTTCCTGAAGCTGTTCCTCCATCAGACTCCTGAAATAAGAACATTTGAATATTCATGAATTGTGCTTCAATACTTGTTTTCAAAATATTTTAGTGACAAACTGGATCCACATTTCGTCAGTTTGTGTTCTACAGTACTGCACTCTGCCATGCATCAGTTTGTGTCTTTTTATTAGTGTACTCTAGTCACTGAATAATATTTAATGTATGATACTACAATTTACTTTTTGTCCAAAACTAGTCATTAATTCTCTGGTTTGCACAAGAATATAATTCTTCCCTTTAAATCATTAATGCAGTACTTGTATATAATACTAATTCTAAGTTAATTGAAATGACTCTGTTAATATGTAAATAAATTAAATATGTAAATGAACTCTGATAGGCTAAATGAATGTTTCAGTACTATGTCAGAATCTGCATGGATACTCTCATGGAAAGACGTGAAATCCTTTTATGTTTGTCTAGTTATTTTTTATTGGAGTCAAATGTACCTCAAGTTTATTCAAAAACACATTACAATGTATTTATTGGTCGAATTCATATATTACCCAAGCTTATAGATTTCCATTAAACTTCGGGCAAATAAAAATGTGTCTGGGTAAGTAAAAAGTTGAAAGCACTTGAGCCCTGAGGAGGTTCCAAAGGAAGCTTTGAGCCTCCTTTCCTTAGCTTAGTGAGAATTCCAGCGCTCCTTATCTTGGCCGCCTCTTAAACACTTCTGGGGTTAAGGAGAAGTGGATAGGAAAGGAGATAGGAAAGGAGATAGTAGGGAGTGTTAGGACGCACCCCCTTTCTCATCCTTTGAAATGACCTGAGTGACATTCAACCCTGATGAGGTGAAAAGTCTTGGATAAGAACATCTTCACGGCCCAGATGAAGCAGAATATCGACTGAAAGCAGCTCTGATGTTTTCCTCTTGTTTTTTGTTTTTTTTCTGTGTTTATGATTCACAATGGAGTTTAAGTAATAGTATCCGAGGTATTGCACCGCTGTGCTTGGGAGCTCAGAATTAATTTCCCCCCCGATTGATATTTACAAGCCGTTATACTTGATCACAGTAACACCTCCACACGCATTCAGCTCTCGCAACAAAAAGAAAAACATCAGCGACATTTGTGGCGCACAAACCCCCGGGGTCGTTGGACCCCCCCTCAGGTGTCAGGATGAGTGGGGACTGTTATTACTACCGCCTCTCCCTGATCCGGAGGAGAGAATTGGCTGACGTTCGCTGCCAGGAGCCAAGGCCACAGTCAAGGTGAGTCAGGTGACACCTGAGAGGGGCTTCTTCTTTCCTGGCGGATGAATCTGTGTGTTCACTGCAGCTGCAGGTGCTTCTTTTCCTTTTCATGCTCTTTATGGAGAGCTTTTGTCATTGTGCACACACAGCTGTGCATTAATTCCTCATTACATTCACATGAAATAATGGATCCTATTAGATTTGGATTTTTAATTCCATATTCGTCCAGATATAAGATAAGTGAGCAGTGCGTTGGCAGGATGAGGGTCCGGCTACTGGACATCGTTAAGCTGCTCAAAGGATTTAATGTTCTGCATCTCCAAGGCCTCGTTCACACTGCCGGGTAAAGCAACCCGATTCTGATGTTTTCCCCACAGTGACTCACATCAACCTGTTCTGTTTCCATGTTAAAGCTCCATTATGATGTTTTCCCACCAGACCCAGGCCTCCATCATATGTTTTACCAGTTCTGATATTTTCCTACATGTGACGGCTTCGTCAACGACGTTTGACTGACGTCATGATAAGTGCCGGAGGAAGCGGCTCCGCCAGAATAAAAGCTGTAAAAGCTGTGCTCATCTTTTTACTTCATTCTCCTCCTTCTTCCCTCCTCATGTTGTCTAGATTCTGTCGCTCGTATATAAGAACCACTAGAAAATGGATCTACAAGTTGACCAGCGTTGCCAGATATGGTGGTATCCCCAAATTAGGATGTCAAACTTTATTTAGTGCGCTTGTGTGTTTATAGCGTGTTCTTTATTACACATATGATAGTTTTATGGTTTTAACATGATTCCTACACAGGTTGAGATCTTGGCTGATTTTTATTGAGGCGTCTGGGTTTTACCTTCTTTAGGCTTGAAACAGTGAGTCACACCTGGCAACCCTGGTGCTGACCGGTGTGCCATGTGTAAGTAGTGTGCTGCTCGGTGTGACTTCACGTCGTCTTCTGCTCTCTGAGGCCCGGAAACATCCGGTCCGATCACCTTCAGACGGCAGGTCGCGTTTGATATGATCAAACAAAAAAATTGGATCCAAGAAAAAAATCTGAATTGAGCATCAAGACCTGCGGTGTGGGCGGAGCGTCAGTGTTAGAATGCTGCAGCCGTTTGCAACAGCTATATATTTTCCTGTTTTCATTAGTTTGATTTAAAAAGCAGTCCATAAAAACATTTATATGCAAAAGCTTTTCCCAACATTTTTATATTTATATTGAATAATACAAGGTCTTCTTACTGTTATTCCCCCTCATAACATTGTATTTTGTACTGTATTTTCCATTCTATTCAATCCATCTGTTTTAAGTTTTGTTTTGAATTCAGTTTTATGTAGTTTATTGTATATTTTATTTTTCTAGTTTTTCTTTTCCTAAAGGTATTTTTTTATCCCACTGTAGTTCTTCATTGCTTTGTTTTTCTTCATTGTTTCATATGAGCTGTCCTTACAGATTTATTGATATTTTACCAGCAGTTTATTTTTAATTTGACTTTTGTTATACAGTGCATGAGTGTTTTGATGTCACCAGGCTGTGATTGTGTTAATTGGTGCCCGTTCTTGCCTGTATGATCAATATAAACCCAGAGCCAGCAGGTGAGAAGTATTTGCTGAGCTTAAAGTCTGTTCCATGTTAATCTGTGACCTTAAGAGGTGTTAGCAGCACAAACTTTCTTTTTACACGACTGAATTCTAGTTTTGTTAATGTGAATCTTAATGTGTATCACTCTTTTGGAAATGCACAAGAAACTGTAGTATTGAATTCCAGTTTGCTTAGTTTTCCTTTCTTAAACTGCAAATGATATTGTGTATTATGTGAGAGAAGTTCAGTAACAATGCTGCGCTGGGATACTTGTGGGATTACTGCGGTGCTATTTTTAGCTTCTGACAGCTCAACCGAGAGCTTATAAACTTTATGACGGAGTGAAAACACCAGCAGAAACTCTGTTGCACAGAACAGTAAAGATGCACTGCAATGAGAAGAGACTGCGGTACGTCGTCTCATCCTGTGTTCAGTTCATTCTGATATTTCTGAGACCTTCTGAAGGAACCTGGCTCCGGTTCTTTGGTGCAGTCCACACATCAGATGATCACATTCTTTGCTTGAACTAAAGCTGGAGAGATCAGCGTTAAAAATACTAGATTTTGTGGTTGGAAAAGGGCAGGAAAGTATTTTTATTTATTTGGAAATATTTGAAGGAAAGTATTTGATTACTGCAATTTTCTTATGGAATAATCGTTCCTAAAATAAAGGTAAAATATCCAGTTTCCTTCGTCACTGGAACACGCTCAACGACACTGCTGATAACACCTCCAGGACACGCCGCAGAGCAGCCGGCACGATAAACCTTGGCTCCTTTAGTCTGGCAGAGCAGTCCAGCTTCTCTCCGAGGGGCTGCAGACGTTCATTCTGGTGGCAGACAGACTGTCCAACTATCCTAACTGTCCTCTATACCTGGGCGTTCAGGGTCTCTGATGACTTTTGTTCTCACGGCTTTGGTCCAGTTTGAGTTGAATTGAATAAAGTTGGAGCTGCATTCCAAGAATAGTCAGACTCCACATCTTGAGAAATGTATTTAGAATATAGACGCATGTACGTTATAAGTTGTGTTCACTGTTTATTTTAGCTGCTGTAGAACATTTAACGTGCAGCGGAAAATCAATCCCCACCCGTTTTCATCATGTTTAGACACTTGCCTCTTTAGCACATGTGAAAGCATTTGGTCTCATACTGAATCCGTAAATCCACTTTCTCAGTATCCCAGTGTGGTAGGCCCCGTTTACACGACAACGAATTAGAGTGTATCCGCAAAACGTTCTTCAATTTTGGGGGGTCCGTTTACACAGCACCAGTGTTCTGATCCTCTGTATCTGCAAAGTTTTTAATCCGGCTCCCAAGGTGGAAAGATTCTTTCACTGCGCAAATCCCTCCTGCAGAGACTGATGGAGGCTACAGAGCCTGAACTTCAAAGAGGTTATATTGTGCTAAATTAACTTTCTAGTGGTTTTCCAGCAGTACTAATCGTCCTCATACCTGGACTGACGTCCCAGAAGTGAAGACAGTCTGTCCTCTCTGTCCCTGGCTTGTTTCAGGTTTTAAAAAGTGTGTTGCTCCAAGCAGCCAATCAGAAATCAAACCCTATATAGTGTCATCGGGGGTTTAGCCAGTCCCAATCAAGGTAGGCCCTCCCTTTGACTCCTCCCACAATTAGGCAGCTCTGCTCTGGAACATGGCACCACGAGAGGAAGTACTTCCTCCTCTTCCCAAGATGGGCATGTGTGGGTGGAGCCAGTCCAGCTCACACAGACACAGCAGATTCTGAATGCAGCTCCTATGATCCAATATTCAAATGAGGGAAATGAAGGAGGAGCTAGAAACTTAGAATACTGAAGGTTTCTGGAGCGACCGGACCAGGAGGAGGAGGAGGAACAGGAGGAGGAGGAGAACAGGAGGAACAGGAGGAGGAGAACAGGAGGAGGAGGTGAACATCTGGATGAAATGACTCCTTTAAAGTCCAGTTTTACTCAGACTAATGTAACAATTAGATTTATGTGTCGTTCAAACGTACAGACTGAAGCAGGAAGTCAAGCAAAACTGCACCTCGAGTTCAAAATGATCTTATAACAAGTAATGTTTGTTTTTAGATAAAAATGTTTACGTAGAGAAGGTACATTAACAAAGGAGGTTATTAAAATATCTATGAAAACACAATGAAACCCACCCTGTCCGTTCATATTATTATTGCACATATTTTATATTTCTGAGCCTGACGGTTGTTTAAGTGATCTGCCTTCATCATCGCCGTCCTCTTCCTGTCCTGCTGCTCCTCTAGGCGGTGCTGGAGAGTACGTGGCCGTCCAGCACCAGAGGAGGATACTTCCTGTGGATGAAGCTGAGAAACGTCATTCTGGGCGTGGCGCAGTTCAAGCAGGCGCTGCGCCGCCACGCCCCCCTCACTCAGAGCCCTCTGTCAGGTGACTATGGCCATTTGATTGATTATTGATTCGTTTAGAGAGTGTGGCCTTGCCAAGTGGAATCAAGCCAGGATTTAATTCTTGTTTCCATAAAGGGGCTCGTTATTTCTTTGGGTTTTTGACATGAGCAAATGTAACTTGAACAACTTGAGGGATATCTCATGCTTCATCATGGGGGGGGGGGGGGTCGTGTATCTTTGGTTTCAATGATCCGATTTAGGAGGGGGAACTTGAATCCTAGTTTATCCTAGTGAACAACAACTCCCTGGGGTTTTGCGTTGAGTTCAGACCTCGACACATCCGCAGTAAATAAAGTTCATCCAGAGCTGTAGCCTGCAACAAAGTCCAACATCCACACACTCTCCAGAGCGTTCCTCCTTAAGTTTCCCTTCGGTCTCCCTCACCGACGTAAACACACGTCTGCTTCTGCACGCAGCTTGTTGAATGAGCCCCCCAATGCACATTCCCCGGGAGAAGTGCACCGGTCTGCAGCTGTGTGTCAGAGACGTTCCCTTCCAGTCAGCATTCCTGCTCTCCTTTGTTTCCGTTTCAGTCAAAAAGCCTCCAATAATAAGTGATTTTAGATAAAAAAAAACCTGAAGCTTTAATACACATCATTCTTTTTTTTTCAAGCATTGAAACCCTGAGCAGCTGTCAGCCCGGCAGAGCGGGATCCAAACCGTCATCCACCCATAAAGTTAGGATTTCACTTTACTTTATTGATTTGTGTAAAGAAAACAAAAAACCCTCCTCTCAAATTTGACCCCAATTTAGAACTCGTACTGTCTCTCTCATCACTTATGTTGAAACTACAGTTCATGAAAAACATCCGCAGTGTTGTGAATATGCCTATAATGTCTATATTATCCTTTGATTTCCTGTACTAGTATAATAAACTGTCAAAATGTATATAATAAATGTAATAGAATATTTAGTTTAGTTAGTTTTATTTCAGTTGCATTTATACAAATTTATTACAAAAAATTAACTGTCCAGCAATCCAGCAGTAATATAATATAATATAACATAACATAACATAATATAATATAATATAATATAACATAACATAATATAATATAATATAATATAATATAATATAATATGATATAATATAATATAATATAATATAATATAATATAATATAATATAATATAATATAATATAATATAATATGATATGATATGATATAATATAATATAATATAATATAATATAATATAATATAATATAATATAATATAATATAATGATGATGTTAAAACAAATTGTGAGAATACACGGTTTCATTCCAAGATCACAAGGTAACTAAACTTTCAAAATAAAATGCTCTGGTGATGTGATGAATTGCCAGCCCTTGTTAAAGGTGAAAACAGATACCTGCCCTCCAGCAGGTGGGCTTTCCTTCTCCTGCATGTCCATAATAACCCGCACACCCAGCACGTGATAATCCAAAACCTGCTCATCTCAGTTTTTTACAAATATTCCCTTAAGCAGCCGACGCCATGTTTTCCTCGGCGGTTCAGTCCGACAGAGATCGATAAGCATCGTGTAAAACACTCAAACACTCCTGCCCACACACACATGCTGCTGCAACATGTCCACAGTTTCTGTTTTTATTTGCTGCCGAGTCAACAACTTTCTGGTTAATTTCTGGAAATGATCAGGAAGAGTTTAAGTTGTAAAAACACAGATAATCAATAAATTAAATACATTTTCATTCATCCTGTATTTTTTCGATTTGATTACCATTTAATTTCTACTATTTATGTACAGATGGACATAACTTCTTCTATTTGAAATCACAGAAATTGAGATGGATCCATTCAATCCAGTTTCAGGACGTCATATGAAGAACTCTTTTTAAAAGTGCTCTGAATGAATCCAAATGTGACATTATTCTCCAGATTTGCTAAATGCAAACTGAAAAGATTGTCTTCCTCCATCATTTTGCAGTGATTCCCTCCAAATGCAGCGTTATATTCTGCAGTGAACTTGACGCAGATCTTCAGCTCCTGTACCTTGACCTGCACGGCGAGTCTTTACCGATTCACCGACTCCTTTAACGCCGGGTTGTTTTTGGGCAGATGGCAGCGACCTGGACGCCGTGAGTCACGGCAGCGTGGACAGCTCTGCCGACACGAACGCGGCCGAGCAGCAGGGCGCCGTGGCCAAAGCAGACCCCGCTGACGACAGGTCCAGCACAGGTACACTCCCCACAGCTGCTGCCATCTTGTTCTACCTCACTTTTTCTTTTCTCACCGTGACATTTCTTGTCCTTCTCCTTCCTCTTCATGTCTGCCACTCACCGACCGGACTCTTCCTCATTTCTACCCTCCTTTTTTATTTTTTTATTTCCGCCGCCTGTTTCTCCACCTCCCTTCCATCCTTTTTGTTTGCGTCGCCCGCCCCCGGTCTCTGCTGTGCTCTGTCCCTGACCCTGCCCTCACTCTGGCCCTGCCTGTGTTGCCCTTGCATGCAGCTGCCTGTGGGGGCGGCGGCGTGGGCGCCATGGGGCGGCAGGCCCACCCACTCTGGGGGGGCTCTGAGCTCAGAGAAGCCACCCTCCATCCAGGTAAACCTCTCTGTCAGCCGACTCGTCTGCCCTTTCTCTGGTTGTGTCTCATCCTACCTGCTGTCACACCTTTTTGTTTTCACACCTCTTTCGCTCATCAGTGCTGTGAAAGTTACTGCAAATGAAAAATGGCACCAGACCCTCTTTAAGAACATTTGTGAGTTACTTTTCTAAACTGTCTGTTCGGCTGCTCCCTTTAACTGGTGAGTAGCGTAATAAATTTTGCCATTCTGAATATAATAAAGCCACCAATATAATAGATAGCAGAAGACTTCTTGTAATCATGATTGAGAAAGTTAGAGTTTGTATCATCAAAGAATATGATGGCTCTCCCGTCCATTATACATATTTTTGATCAGCCAGCTGCACAAAACCTGCAAAAAAAAGCTTTTATTTACAAGACATGCAGTTTTATTCATGTGTTATTGCATTACTGGCTGAAGTTCTAACATTTTGAAAGGATTTCTTTTAATGCAATTTCAATCATGTAATAACTTATTACATTATTGGCAACATGTTATTACGATGATGGATGAACAACCTTATTGGATAGTTAATGAGTTATTGGCTTTATTACACAGAAAAAGGTCCACATTATTATAGTATGAACTGTTACACAGAGGTCCATTTTGTTCCGCTGGATGACATTCCTGCTGCAACTGGGATTCAAATACAGATCCCACACAATCAAGGTCAAGACTTGATTCACTTCACCAGTTGCTGAAAATAAAAATTATAAAAAAGAGTTACTTTAAGAAGTGACTATTGTGTTTAATCTAATTGTCTGGGCCTGTCGTCATAACGTAAACATACTGTAGCTGTATTATTGGAATAGCTTTAACACATCAGCTGAGAATAATTCAGTGCAGTTGATGTTGTATATCAGTTAGTAGAGGAAGATGCTCTATAATCTGGATGTTAGAGGAGGAAGATGCTCTATAATGTGGATGATGGATGAGGAAGATGCTCTATAGTCTGGTGTTAGAGGAGGAAGATGCTCTATAATCTGGATGTTAGAGGAGGAAGATGCCCTATAATGTGGATGATAGATGAGGAAGATGCTCTATAATCTGGTGTTAGAGGAGGAAGATGCTCTATAATCTGGATGTTAGAGGAGGAAGATGCCCTATAATGTGGATGATAGATGAGGAAGATGCTCTATAATCTGGTGTTAGAGGAGGAAGATGCTCTATAATCTGGATGTTAGAGGAGGAAGATGCTCTATAGTCTGGTGTTAGAGGAGGAAGATGCTCTATAATCTGGATGTTAGAGGAGGAAGATGCCCTATAATGTGGATGATAGATGAGGAAGATGCTCTATAATCTGGTGTTAGAGGAGGAAGATGCTCTATAATCTGGATGTTAGAGGAGGAAGATGCTCTATAGTCTGGTGTTAGAGGAGGAAGATGCTCTATAATCTGGATGTTAGAGGAGGAAGATGCCCTATAATGTGGATGATAGATGAGGAAGATGCTCTATAGTCTGGTGTTAGAGGAGGAAGATGCTCTATAATCTGGATGTTAGAGGAGGAAGATGCCCTATAATGTGGATGTTAGAGGAGGAAGATGCTCTATAGTCTGGTGTTAGAGGAGGAAGATGCTCTATAATCTGGATGTTAGAGGAGGAGGGTGCTCTATAATCTGGATGTTGGTGGAGGAAGATGCTCTATAATCTGGATGTTGGAGGAGGACGGTGCTCTATTATCTGGATGTTGGAGGAGGACGATGCTCTATTATCTGATGTTAGAGGAGGAAAATGCACTATAATCTGGATGTTACAGGAGGAAGATGCTCTATAATCTGATGTGAGAGGAGGACGATGCTCTATAATCTGATGTGAGATGAGGAAGATGCTCTATAATCTGATGTGAGAGGCGGAAGATGCTCTATAATGTGAATTTAGAGGAGGGCGATGCTCTATAATCTGATGTTAGAGGAGGAAGCTGCACTATAATCTGGATGTTGGAGGAGGAAGATGCTCTATAATATGATGTTGGGGGAGGAAGATCTTCTATAATTTGATGTTTGAGGAGGAAGATGCTCTATAATCTGATGTTAGAGGAGGAAGCTGCACTATAATCTGGATGTTGGAAAAGGAAGATGTTCTATAATTTGATGTTTGAGGAGGAAGATGCTCTTGCAGCTTTTTGAAAAAATAAACATTTTTAAAGATAACGTTAATGTAATGCTGCTAATGCACCGTAGCTACTAAATGTTAATTTTATGCTCCAGATACTTTCATGTTTATCAGGAGTGAGTTCAAGAATAATGAGGTGTTCCTTCTCCAGTCAACAACAGTTTAGTGAAACTGAGCAGCTGCAGCTCTAAATGATTACAAAAGTAGAACCCAACACTAAAACCTAGTTAGTTGTTGTACATACATGTGACATGGAGGTGATTAAGCCTCTGATGTGAATCAGGTGTGCTGCCTCACCTCTCTGCCACCCAGAGTGCCGGGGTGACAGGAGGGAGTGAACACACAGACACAGAAGAGCCTGAAAGAGGCAGTCGTGTCTGAAGGTCAATTCCTCCTCCATAAGAACAAGAAGAGAGTTCAGCAGTGCAGGTCCTGCTGAACAAAATGACCTCATTTCCTTCTTCCAGCTCCTTCTGGCTGAACAGATTAGTTTGGGCTGTTCCAACCGTCCTGGCTGAACTGTGTAGGAGCTGCTCTGCTGAAACTGCTGCTCTGCCGTGTGCTGCTCATGTGTTCCAGCTCGCTAATGACTGTCTGTCATATATTAATCATATTTAGCTTGTAACAGCGCTACTGTATGAGCCCCACAGCTCGTTAAAAAGTTGGAGAGCAGGCTTACGTGATGCACCTGAACGCATCACGAACAGCTGTCAGCTACTGTAGTCAGAACCAGACCAACATGGCGGCTCGGACAAAAACTCTCTTTATTACTGAAACAGTTCAGAGAAATGTGTTTCTGAAAACACTGGAGGACAGAAATAAACTGCAGTTAAACAGTTTAAATGCCGCATCACAGACACGTGTGGCTGCTGTGAGGGGGCGTGGCCTGCTGTGAGGGGGCGTGGCCTGCTTTGAGGGGGCGGGGCCTGCAAGTTTGGCAGCCTCTTATAGGAGTATGAACAGTCCTGGAGAGAAAGCTGTTTTTTCAGCAGCTGGCTGACGTCACTGCCGACTTTTCTTCTTGTTCTTATGGCTTCAAAAAGGGAGGATGAAGGAGCCTTCAGAGTGTGTCCTGATTTGGTTGTAATAAAGAATGGTTAACTGGAACCCTGACTCCACGCCTCTGAGGGTGAACCTGACGGTGGCATGCTCCACCGCCACATTAAACTAATTGGATATGCTTTCTAAGTAGTGAAAATGTTTCATTACACATGTTTGTGTCTCTCAATATTAAAACAATCAACCTTTTCCCCACTGAAATGATTTATTTAATTTTGTAGTTTTTGCAGTCCAGTGTGTTCAGCCAGTAGGTCAGAATGAGTAAATAATTGCAGAATCACATCGGTGGGAAAAAAGACACCAAACGTTTAAGTTAAACAGTTTCATGTTGAAATAAAGAGGTAAAAGTAGTTAAAAACTGCAAATGACTTCTATGAAGTTTTCTGTTTCTTCTAAAGAGCAGTGGCATTCCAGTAACGTGTTCCTCATAGAGCTGCTTCTGTCTGAGCTCAGGTCTTTTCGTGACATCTTCCCATCTTCATCACAGTCTGCTGCTCCTCTCCTCTTCATCTTCTTCACCATCGAGGGATTTGTCTTTGTCAACTGTGGCGAGTAATTTACCCAGAGGCACCTTCTTTTTGATTGCTGGACTCATTTTAATCATGGAGGAGAGACGGCAGGAGCTCTGCCGACTCTCTGAGGAGGGGCCACGGCTCGCCGCCCTGCAGGTGGGCGGGGCCTCGACGTGCGAGGTGGAGGTGGAGTTGAGTCACGTGGCGTCAGCCGCTCGTGGTTTCATTCTGTTTGAGAGCCGAGCTGTTGCAGCCTCATGGTTTATTTAAAGATGACGATCAGAGAGGTTCATGGGCAGGATGAGAGAGGAGGGCAAATCGTCATGCAGCCGGTTGCCATGGAGACCGGCGGAGTTTCAGAGTCAGACGGAGGAGTCGGCTTCCAGTCAAATTCATTCTCAGTTTGTTTTGATGCAGCGAACGTCGATCCGTCACAGCCTTTTATCTGTCTGCTCACTCTGCAACACGTTCCTCCCAGAACCGATCAAAGCCATGAAAAGCCTCGCTGCTTCTATTAACGCCACGAATGTTTCAGTCACACCGGTCAGCCACAACATTATGACCAGCAGCTCAATACTGTGTTGGTGCTCACTGTGTGTGTGTGTGTGTGTGTGTGTGTGTGTGTGTGTGTGTGTGTGTGCAGGTACAGGTACAGGTACATCTCAAAAAATTAGGATATCATGAAAATGTTCAATATTTGTTGTCACTCATTTCAGAAAGTCAAATCCAGATATGATCTCGGCTCATGACACAGAGTGAAATATTCCAAGCCTTTATTTCTTGAAAAGTTGATGATGATGACTTGCAGAGAGTGAAAACCCCAAATTCAGTGTCTTCAGTGGAGAAAGAAATAGAACTTACTTTTTCAAAAGAATGTGAGAAGTGGATTATGTTTTCTTCGAAGGAAGAGGATCCTGCCTCCCTGAGACGGCAGCAATGTGACTCCCTACTTAAAATGAATTTAATTCAATATGAAGACGCGTGTATGCCTACTATCTTCTGTTTGTTCTGTTCTTTTTATACTGTTTGGTTTGTTCTATGTTTTGGTTTTGTTGTTATATAATGTAAATATAGTTATAAAAAAAAGTGGAACACCCACATTTTGTAGTAACTGTTGCAGATCCGTTATACAAAATGTGACAACGTTCATTAGGAAATGCGTTCAAGAATTGTATCACAAAATGCAGCGTGTAATTAGGGCTTTCTTCACCTGTGAGGGACATAATGTGGTTAATCTGTGTCCATCTACAAAAACATTGATACTTTTTCACGGAACTTTTTTTTTAATGCTTTTAAGTAATAAACCGTTAAAAAGGAAGCATTTTGACATAACGCCGAACTGTTTGAAGGGCAGTAATGTTGAGAGAAGAGGAGATCTCTGTCTGCGTGTCCTTGTGGTTTACCAGCAGGTTTCAGCAGCACTTTTGTTTTATCTCATTCGCGTTTATTGCTTCTCTTGTTGTTTTCCAGGAGACCAGTCAGATCTGGGCTACAACTCGCTGTCCAAAGAGGAGGTTAGGAGAGGAGACGCCGCCACGCAGGACGCTCCTCCGGACAAAGACGACAAGAAGGAGAGCGACTGCAGCTCACGTCAGTATTCTGGCTCATCTGACACCTGATTTTCCCGTCGACCTGCTCAAAAGACAAACCCCAGCTTGGCAGCATGGTCACCACATGGGATTTCCCTTTTCCCTCTGCCTTGATCTCTGCGTCTGCGCCGGAGACAAATCATTCCTTTTTGGTTTTCAGGGACATCAAAGCATTTCCAGTTGTGTGTCGTCCTCCAGCGGATTGGTTGAAGAGCACTGTTTCATTTCAAGCTGTGTGTGTGTGTGTTTAAGAAAATAAGAAAAGAAAAAAGAAGGCCTGTTTTAAATTGCAATTTCTGTTTGTAGTGTCAGAGACAGAAAGCACGAAGGGAAGCAAGGACTGCCTCCCGCAGCTGGACCTGGAGATCAATGCGTCTTTCAAGCCGCGCGGCATCGTTCGCAGCAGTTGTCCGTATGAAGACCGAGCCAGTAAACCCAGGAGCTCCGCCAGCACAGGTAATCCTACTGCACACTGGAACACAACTGTAAAGGCATTTCACCCGTTTGCTGATTTATTTTTTTTCCTCCGTTCAGTTTTTAGTTGTCAGAGAATTTGACTTAAACAAGCAGTGACAAAGAAATATGGACTCTTTGATCTTTTTTGAGAATTTGGTTTGAGTGTGCACACTTGAGAGTTGTTTCTAAAAATACTGGAGGAAATAAAGGTAGGTGTGATTACTTACAATCTAATGAAACCAGCAAGTATAATCCAACATATATTTGACAACATGGTCGGGTCAACAGGACAGACAGACAGACAGGCAGACAGGCAGACAGACAGACAGACAGACAGACAGACAGACAGACAGACAGACAGACAGACAGGCAGACAGACAGGCAGACAGACAGACAGACAGACAGACAGACAGACAGGCAGACAGACAGACAGACAGACAGAACAAATGAACTTTATTAATCCCCAAAGGGAAATTCCACTGTCCAGCAGCTCATTAAAAGAAAAACATCAAACACACATCCATTTATACACCACTGTTTATAGATGTGAATCGATTAAGTTAAATAAGTTTAGAAAGTGCAAAATAGTAGGTTAAAATGACTTTAAGAACCGCAGACGAATGTTTTTGGAATGTGTGAAGAAAACACGGTCCAGAGATAATCAACATGTTGAACTCTTGTGTAGCTGCGGTCAAGACTTTGTGTTGACCCACAAAAATGTTTAATCAGTCTGACACTTCCAAACATGGCGGCCAGCATCGATAACCCATTCTATAATGTTAAATTTGTTCTATATGCAGTTAACTAGTGTTGATGAGTGATCCATCTCTCTGCCTTGTTGCAGGCCATGTTGCCGGCCTCCTCTTCACTACTTCCCTGGATGACATTGGCGAGTGCCGCACCAGCAGTCTGCTGAGGAGGCACAAGAGCGCCCTGGAGGAGGTGGTGGGCAGAGCCAGCAGCGGCTCGGCCGTGGACTGGCAGGGCGCCAGGGGCCACCGGCTGAGCGGTGACACTGTGGGCAGCAGTGGCAGTGGCACCACCGTCCTCGGCCTGGGCATGAGTCAGGGGGAAACCGACCCAGAGAAGCTCGCAGGCCACCTGGGCGCCGACGCCAAGATCCTCTCCTCCAACTTCAGCAGGAGCAAGAGACCTCACTCTCTGAGGCTCGGTGGGTTAGAGGAGGCGACTGTAAAGGCAGGGAATGTCAGAAGTCTTGATCCCAGGGAGGAGGAGGAGGAAGAGGAGGAGGAGGAAGAGGAAGAGGAGGAAGAGGAGACAACAGAGGGGCAGGACTCCAGTGATGAAGACAGAAGCAACACAGAGGCCATTTTTGATTTGGAAGATTTGGATTTAGGCAAACCGAACTCTCAAGCGAAACCCTACAACAAATCCCATAAGAAGTCGGTGGAACGCAGCGCCAGCTACGGCGGTGTGAGCAGTGCGACGCCCAGAGGGGCGGTGAAGCGAACCGGCATTGAGACAGGCTTCGACCCCCTCTCGCTCTTGGCAGCCGAGTCGCAGTTGGCGCATCATGGCGAGGATCAGTACTCGGAGGGCGACGAGGCGAGCGCGGCCAGTGCCAGCAGGAACCTGGCCAGAGAGATCGAATTGTACATGAACCACATTGGCAGCCCGCTGAGCAGCCGCACGCCCAGCCTGGACCTGCAGGACCCCGCCAGCCCCCTGCTGCTGCACCCCCCCTCGCTTTCTGCCCCCCGCAGAGCCAGCCTGCCCCACAACTCCCCCCTCCGGAGTGCTGGGATGCCACGTTCCCGCACCTTCCAGCCCCCGTCCCCCTCCCAGCCCATTGCACGCCAGCGTCTGTGGTCGTCGCCCCCCCGCCGGAGCTCCAGCACGACCCCCAGCCCCAGCCCCCGGCCCAGTCCCCGGCCCAGCCCCTACAGGGAGAGGGCAGACAGGATGAGCCTGGTCTCACCCTCACCCTCCTCTTCCTCCTTCGCTCTGGACACTCTGCTCACGCCGACGCTGGATGTGTTTAAGACCAGCATGTTCTCTGCTGGGAAGGGCGTGGCCGAGAAGGCCAGCCGCTGGTATTCACGCCTGGCCACCTACACCACACCCACAAAGGTACAGCTTCACTTCCAACCAGAGAACGAGCTATTTCAACAGGACTGAAGAGACAGGGAACATGAACTTCAGAAGTCCCTCACAAATTTACTTAACAAAGGAGGGATACATTTTCCCTTCAGATTTCTTCAGCTGTAGTTTCTTTACCAACAATAGCCCAACTTTAAACCTGTATTTTATATCTTAATAGAGAAAAGAGCGTTTCCTTCTCAGTGTTCTCTAATGTGTTGCAGAATTGAATTGTTGTGTTGGCCAAAGCCTGTTAAAGTAGAATTATGTGAGAACATTTTGACACTGCAACAAGTCTGTCTCTGTGGCCAAAATGGTCCGAGTCCAAAACGAGCTCAAAGTGAATGATGCTGCCACCTAGTGGCCTCTTATGGCCACAACTCTATTTCTTTACTTTACTCTCCAGAAAACAAATACTGTGCAATGTTTGTTTGCACGGGGTGTCATTGTTCTAGAAAACAAACAAAGAATAAGTTTATGATTGTTTAAAGTTATTTTTTGTTGTGCAGATTTCCTTATAAATTCTAGTTTTTGAGATCTGGCATGACAATTGCTGTTATTTAAAAAAGAATATATTTCATATCATATCATTTCATATCATTAGGGAGTAACATCTGTGTGTTTCATAATGAAGATGAAGTATTTCAATAAGAAAAAGTGCTGTTCCAGACCTTAGTTATCTTTCCAAGTTGTTTTTATTGAATCATACCAATGAACAATAATATCTTACAATGTCCCTTTCCATTGAAAGAATTTGCTCTGTCCTGTTATATTATGTCATTTCTTTCCTGCACATTCTGTCATCAATGTTCATAAAAAACACCACCAAGAAAATGAGAATAAATAGAAAGCTCAAAGACTAGAAAGTTTAAAAAATGCTTCTAAAGAAAGAAGACATGTACATAATTATAATACCGTGTGCATACAAATTCACATAATATTGTAAATTATGTCAAACAGAGAAAAATGACCTCTGAGATAATGTTTTTGGAATCTCTCATTGTATATATACCTTTTCCAATTTACAGTTCAGCAGCAAATAAGTTATAGAAATACAACTGATATAATATAAAGAAAAGTAAAAAAAACCTTTTTTTAAAAACCTCTCAGATGAAATACACAACCCTGAACAAAAAAGTTTTTCTTAGTATCTGCCAAACAGTAAAAAAACATGTCTGGCTCTTTAAATGACAAACACTAAGAATAAAGGTTAAAAGTAGTCGAATGTCCTGAAATATGCAACTGATGGTGCAACAGAATCTTCCACTTCCAAAGCAACACGTTCAAAGTGTTTCCTGTGACTGGAGGCTTCAGGTGTGATTGTATACTTTGCCATAAAAAGGTTTTAAAGATTCGTAACTACTAGTACAACTAACATCAGTGGCTTTGTGGGTAAAACTTCACAACAACCCTCACAATACTTTATTATAGATCAACCAATTTGCTCAAGTATTTCCTCAGTAAATGTTTTCATGTGAGACGTTCCCGTTGCTGAATTCACCTGTGGATGTTGTTTGGAGTTTTATGTGACTGCGATTTTATTTGACTGTCGGTAGTTTTATGTGACTGTAGGTAGTTTTATTTGACTGTAGGTAGTTTTATGTGACTGTGGTTTTATTTGACTGTTGGTAGTTTTATTTGACTGTAGGTAGTTTTATGTGACTGTGATTTTATTTGACTGTTGGTAGTTTTATGTGACTGTAGGTAGTTTTATTTGACTGTAGGTAGTTTTAAGTGACTGTGGTTTTATTTGACTGTTGGTAGTTTTATGCGATGGTAGTTTTATTTGACTGTTGGTAGTTTTATGTCACTGTGGTTTTATTTGACTGTTGGTAGTTTTATGTGATGGTAATTTTATGCGATGGTAGTTTTATGTGACTGTTGGTAGTTTTATGTGACTGTGGTTTTATTTGACTGTTGGTAGTTTTATGTGATGGTAGTTTTACACTCACTGGCCACTTTATTAGGTACACCTTGCTCGTACCGAGTTGGACCCCTTTTGCCTTCAGAACTGCCTTAATCCTTGGTGGCCTAGTTTCAACAAGGTACTGGAGACGTTCCTCAGAGACGTTGGTCCATATTGACGTGATGGCGTCACGCAGTTGCTGCAGATTTGTCGGCTGCACATCCAGGATGTGAATCTCCCGTTCCACCACATCCCAAAGGTTCTACTGGATGGAGATCTGGTGACTGTGGAGGCCGTTTGAGTTCAGTGAACTCATTGTCATGTTCAAGGAACCAGTCTGAGATGATTGGTGCTTTATGACATGGAGCGTTATCCTGCTGGAAGGAACCCTCAGAAGATGGTCCACTGTGGTCATAAAGGGATGGACATGGTCAGCAACAATACTCAGGGAGGCTGTGGCGTTGACACCATGCTCAATTGGTACTAAGGAGCCCAAAGTGTGCCAAGAAAATCTCCCCCACACCATGACACCACCACCACCAGCCTGAAGCGTTGATACAAGCCAGGATGGATCCATGCTTTCATGTTGTTGACACCAAATTCTGACCCGACCATCCGAATGTCGCAGCAGAAATGGAGACTCATCAGACCAGGCAACGTTTTTCCAATCTTCTATTGTCCAGGTTTGTTGAGCCTGTGGGGGTTGGAGCCTCAGTTTCCTGTTTTTAGCTCACAGGAGTGGCACCCGGTGTGGTCTTCTGCTGCTGGAGCCCCTCCCCCTCAAGGTTCCAGGTCTCACCCTCACCCTCCTCTGTTGTGCCTTCAGAGACGTTCTCCTGCAGACCTCGGTTGTAACCAGTGGTTATTGGAGTTACTGTTGATGTTCTATCAGCTCCAACCAGTCTGGACATTCTCCTCTGACCTCTGGCATCAACAAGGCATTTGGCCCACAGAACTGCTGCTCACTGGATATTTTATCTTTTTCTGACCATTCTCTGTAAACCCTAGAGATGGTTGTGGGTGAAAATCCCAGTAGATCAGCAGTTTCTGAATTACTCAGCCCGTCTGGCACCAACAACCATGTCACGTTCAAAGTCACTGAAATCTCCTTTCTTCTCCATTCTGATGTCTACATGCCTACATACCTAAATACATTGAGTTGCTGCCATGTGATTGGCTGATTAGAAATTTGCTTTAAGGAGCAGTTGGACAGGCGTACCTAATAAAGTGGCCAGTGAGTGTATATGACTGTTGGTAGTTTTATGTGACTGTGGGTAGTTTTATGTAACTCTTGGTAGTTTTATGTGACTGTTGGTAGTTTTATGTAACTCTTAGTAGTTTTATACGAGTGTTGGTAGTTTTATGTGACTGTTGGTAGTTTCATGTGACTGTTGGTAGTTTTATACAACTGTTGGTAGTTTTATACGACTGTTGGTAGTTTTATGTGACTGTTGGTAGTTTCATGTGACTGTGGGTAGTTTCATGTGACTGTTGGTAGTTTTATACAACTGTTGGTAGTTTTATACAACTGTTGGTAGTTTTATACGACTGTTGGTAGTTTTATAGGACTGTTGGTAGTTTTATGTGACTGTTGGTAGCTTTATGTGACTGTTGGTAGGTTTATAGGACTGTTGGTAGTTTCATGTGACTGTTGGTAGTTTTATACGACTGTTGGTAGTTTTATGTGACTGTTGGTAGTTTTCAGTAGTGGTTTGACGCTCCGTCTCCCTGCAGGACGGTCTCAGCGATGGTCTGAGCTTTGGAGATCCAGACTGCTCCTCTTTGCTGGATGAGGACAACTGCAGGGCATCTTCAGAGTTCCCCGTCATCTCCCCACAGAGGAACGGCCTTGCCGGCCCCCCGGGGCCCCGCCGGAGCCCCAGACGGAGCCCCCTGCACAGCAGCCTGGACTGCCCCTCTGCAGGGTCCAGACATGGGAGGCCGATGTCTCTGCTACCCGGTGAGCTCAGCTTCCCCGTCATCAACTAACAGTATTAGTGGAGAGAGTTGCTGTGTGTTTCATCTGCATCATGAGGTTGAAAGACAAAGTCTGTTTAAAGAATCATTCAAATGCAAAACAGAAAATCCTGGTGTCGTCAGTGATCATGCTTCTTTGGAATTTGTCACACTAAATCACCCCAAAGTGTAATTGATTAAAGTTCAGGGCCAATAAAGGTGATTTAAATAGAATCTGACGATCTTGAACAAAGCAGTGCTTGTTTATCGGTGTGAGAGCGGAAGCAGAGCTGTAGTACTGGATCACACAGGCTAGTATAGTGCATATCGTATCATGTCTGGTATCGTTCTCCTGGTTCTCCTGCAGGGGGCGCCCCCTCCCCGACCGGCTTCCCGCTGCCAGACAAGTCCGACCTCGGCTCTTCTCGCTACACCAGCAACACCAGCATCTTCAACAACTACGCTATGGAGGTAACAACACTGCAAAAATACTCAAATATATTGCTTTTGTATATCATCTTGATATTAACAGTCTTTCAATATTTTCTATTTCACATGTTATACAGTTTCTCCGTCTAAAAAGTCTCAATTTGAATAGAAGTTGATTCCCTTTTTTTATTTTTAACAAAAAATTTATTTTTGGTGTTTTAATATTGTGACCATTATTTGAACTATATTTCTGTTATTTCTGCTACGTTAAAAAAAACACTACAATAATTATCTTTTTGGTAATTCGATTTTTGTATATCTTACTTTGTCTTTGTCTTGAATAGAATAGAAATACTTTATTAATCCCAGAGGGAAATTCTTTTATTATCATTTTATTCTCGCTGTTCTTGTCTTTCCATCCACGTCTTGTCTTGGTGAGTCTTTCACTTTCCAGCCCTTCACGCTACTTAACTTCAATTTGTCTGCAAATACAAACATATTCATCTGGAGTAAATGTTCTCTCTTTACTTATCATGAAAGTATACAGTCACAACTACTTACATTTTTAAAGGAAATTCAAGTCGAAGTAAAAAGGTTTTGTCATAATGTTTGGAAAGATGGCTTCTAAAGGTGCGTTCACACACAACGACAAGTCACGAAATACACAAACCTCAATTCCTGACCGCGGATCAGGATTTTGACCTGAATGACATGATTCCATGCGGAGGCAGCAGGCGCCACGCACCGTCACTGACCTGTTATCATGCATTACAAGGAAGAGCACGAAATGGTGGCGGATCATCAGAAGTCATTACGCACGGTCACCGATATTGTTCCGCGGTGTTGCATCGTCACTTTCTCGCAATAATCTGTCATGAATGTGGCGAATCGAGAGAATCTAGTATAAACAGTGGTGGATTTTGCTATGAGCAATATGGGCAGCCGCCCAGGGCTCAATCTGTGGGGAGCGCACCAGGGGAAAAGAGTCACCCTGCCTCAGATGCGTCTCGTGGTCCCCCCCCCCCCCCCCCCAGTTATTCTACCAGCAGCTACTGAACAGTTCACACGCTCCAGATCGCTCAGCATTCAGAGAAATTCCATTGTTGATGAGAGAGGAGGATGCTGCAGGGAGCGAATGCTGTCACGCTGTAGAACACATCAACACACATCACTACTAATCCACACGCTCAGTTACAAACTCCACCAATACAGGTGATTCCTGATATTCTTGGAAGATTTATTGGAGCCAAAAAGATGTTCAGGAATGTCAGCACACCGACACGCCCATTTAAGAACCTTATTCAGATGCATTAATTCCCATAAAGAATGTCAGGAATGTGGCAGGAATTATGGGGAAATGATATTTGTAACTCGTCATGGCGATGTGTAAACGCACCTTTAAGCTGGACTGAGTGGAGCCTCTGTGTGTGGTTGTTTTCCAGCTGTTGATCTCCAGCTGTTCTCGCTGTAAGACCTGCGACTGCCTGGTGTATGACGAGGAGATCATGGCCGGCTGGACGGCGGACGACTCCAACCTCAACACCACCTGCCCCTTCTGTGGAAACCCCTTCCTACCCTTCCTCAACGTGGAGATCAGAGACATGCGAGGTCCCGGCAGGTACAGAAACACTTTCAGTACACAAGAGTTTCTACTTATATCTCGTTTGAATCCTTTTTAACTTTTACTATGCGTGAATGAATTAGTATACGATGTGAAATGCTTCGGTCAAGTTATAGTTTCATAGCTCCTTTGATATCGGGACAAAAGAAATGAACAGAAACAAGACAGGAGGAAGAAAAATAACTCCAGAGTTTGTATTTTCAATGGTGATTCAAATCATGTTTAATAAAGCAACTAATTCAATTATATAACAAATTATGATAAAAATGAACTAAAATAATAAAATGACCCCAAAACTGATATTAAAAAGTAGCTGAATTTAAAATGTTATTAAAAACTTAAATAAATTAAGTTTTAAACTGAGGACAATGAGGTTGAAAATGAAAATTTTATTAAATATTTTTAAAATCCAAAAGAAAATCTTCACGATAATATAACAAAAATAATCTAATTATACTATAGTTACAATAATACATGTTTACTGGTGGAAAGCACTTTGAAGGGTTTTTCCAGGGAATGACTCTCCCTCTGCTCTCCTCTCCACAGGCTCTTCCTGAAGGGCAGCCCCTCCGTGGACGAGGCCATGACGTCCTCCTACTCCGCCTCCACCGGTTTGGACACGGCGACGTCCACCTTGTCCACGCCGTGTCCCACGACCGCAGTCTCCCCCCCCTCCCCCATCATCAGTGTGCAGGAGTGCTCGGGAAGGTAAGCGCTCCATCTGTTTGCACGCTGAGGCAAAATGAGATCATTGTTCAGTTTGTTCACTGGAAATTCTTCTTTCTGTATCATTTCATAACTACAAGTTTATTTTTTTAATCATGAACTTGACGGTGACGTCCTGCGGGGCTGTTAGACAAACAAAACAACGTCTCGGGGAACAGAACGTTCAGTGTGCAATAAAGTGATCGGCCCTGAGGCAATAAGAAGAAAGAGAAATCCTTGTGAAACACACATCACCATACTGAAGTGAAAGAAAAGTCCCTCAGGTTATTAAGATGAGAGTGCAGCTGAATGCTGAGGCCATGAAGGTCAGCTCACTCATTATCTTTAACTCCATGTTGAATTTTAGTTGAAGAACATAAATAATACAGGATCAGCCTGCTTCCTGTATTTATCCTGTAATCTCACTGTAATTCACTTGTTGACGCGACATAATAAACCGTCACTGATGATTATGATCCTGTATGAGGATTAGATGCAGACACTTCAAGGATCAAGGAACCAACTGAAACATATAACAACAGTTAGTTCTGGTAGGTCTTTGCAATATGTCTCTTAATCTAATTGGTTGTATTTGTATTTGATTCATGAAAGAATACACGTTCTAACTATGACAGATATTATTTAAAAAAAGGCTATTGTGCTTAAAACTCTGGATAAGAGGAGCTCACCGCTCTGTGCAGGTCTCAGGCTACTGGATCATCATTTTGTCTTTAATTCATCTGATTCAGGAAAGAATATTGATCTGACGACTAAAAAACAGCTGATCAGAGAACTGTACCACGAACCCTGATCAACATATCCAGGATCTCTCTGTTTCCTGGTTAACTTATCCAGACGTTCTCAATCCTGATCACCGTTCCTACCAAGCAGGTTGTCAACTCGCTGTTTAACTCAGACCGTGGTGTGAGCGTTCACATGAAAGAGGCGGAGTTTACAGCATCTGACCAATCACACACTGAGAAATCCTGCAGAGCAGTTTACAGATTACTGAAGGAGCAGTTAATCTCTGAGATTATGAAGAATTCAAACACATCCAGCAGCTAAAGCAACACTGCTGCTGCAGCCAAAGCCAGAACCTTCCTGACTTGTTAATGCTGACTTGGTGAGATTATACCAGATTAATTTATCAGAGATGTAAATGGACAGCACGTCTGCTGATCACTCAGTTTTACTTTATTCCAGCTGAAAGGTTTCAGGCTGAACTTCCTCACTGATCTTCTTTTACTTTAGATTCTCCATCACTTGTTCTGAGGCCGAGTTTCTCTTGTGTTTTATGTTGGAATATTGATTACTTCATCGTGACGACAAGAGTAGTTCTGGTTCTATAAATACATGTTTCTGCAGTTCTGTCAGGTGTGATCATTAAGCTCATTATTCCAGATTAACCCTCGTGGAGATAAACAACCTGGAACAAGTCAAGAACAAAAACATCTTCAGAGCCTCAGAGACCAGGATTTATTTTATTATGTCAAAAAGATTGTTCTATTTAATTTATCATCTCCTCTCTGCTGCAGCTCAGCGCTGAACCTGCCCACCAATCACCATCATTTAAGAATGGGCGGGGCATTTTCTAAGAGATCTGATTGGTCAGGAGGCAGAGCTTAGCCTTCTTATCCAGAACATAACCTGCTCCAGAGCAGGTTAGACTTTCAACATAAGTTACCAGGTGATTTATCCTGGTGAGAAGTGAGCGAGCGTCGTAGTACAGAAAACCAGAGTTAATCCTGAAGTTACCTGGATAAGAGAAAATCCAGTAGTACAGACCTCTGAGCTGACAGTTATCGTCACCCTCAGATTCTAGCAGAAAGTCTGATTCAGATTGAAGTGAAAACAAACAAAACAAACATAATAAATGTCTTTGAGTCGCTCCTGCTGTTCACTCAGACGTGCTGCTGAATCACCTCAAATTTCTTTCTTTTTAATTTTTTGTAGCTTCTCTTCATGCGGCTGTCAGTTTGTGTGAACGCACAACGCGTTTGATGTCAAAACCTCAGGAAGCTGCGTGGAACACACACACACACACACACACACACACACACACACACACACACACACACACACACACACACACACACACACACACACACACACACACACACATCTGCATTGTAAAAGACCTGCAGCACCTGGTCCTAACAAAGCTGTGTGTGTGTGTGTGTGTGTGTGTGTGTGTGTGTGTGTGTGTGTGTGTGTGTGTGTGTGTGTGTGTGTGTGTGTGTGTGTGTGTGTGTGTGTGTGTGTGTGTGTGTGTGTGTGTGTGTGTGTGTGTCCTGTTAAAATAATGTCTGTCAGTGTTTTTTTACCTCCAAGTCCAGTGGAGAACTTTCACCAGTCATGAGTCTTCTGACAGTTACATTTATTTGATGTGTGTTGTCGGTTCTGTACTTTCTGAGGAAAGATCTTGACAAAATGCTTCTGATCTCATTTGGACTTCCTGTAAAATAAAGTGTTGTTAGAGCAGCTGATATTGTTATTGATAACATGTTGATTGTGTTACGGGGCCCAGGATGAGGGACTGCAGAACAAATACATCGTCACCCTGTAAAAGGTTGAGTAATGAGGAGAAATGAGAAGGAGGTGTAACACACGTCATTCCAAATAATTTACTTTGTTCAGCACTCAACAATCACTGTTATCGTTCACATTCAGTTTGTTTTAAAGTTTCTTATTCAGTTTCCTCATCAACAATTATTCAACATTTAATATTCCACTTTAACAAACAGGTTTAGTTATTACTGAGCTTCAATACACCTCCAGTTGACATGTGTGTCTCACACACACACACACACACACACACACACACACACACACACACACACACACACACACACACACACAAAGTAATTGTTATATATATATATATATATATATAGTAAGTAAGTAAATTTTATTTGTATAGCGTTTTTCACAGACATGGAGCCACAAAGTGTTTCACAGTAAAAACAGATAAAAACACATAAGAGAGAAAAAAAACATCTTAAAAACAGAACAAATGCCGAGAGTCAGTGGCAGCGTGAGTCGAGACGGGTCAAAGATCAGCCCTAAGTTCCTCAGCTTTGTTTTGGCTGAGAGGCTCAGTTCACCCGGGTACTGTTTGATAGAGGGGGTACCACTATCTGGGGCTATAACAAGTGTCTCAGTTCTGGCAGAGTTCAGTTGGAGACTATTTTCACAGAACCACTGCTTCACTTGAGTGAGACAGCTCATTAAGGAGCTCAGTTTGTGGACCTCAGAGGTCTTGAATGAACAGTACAACTGAAGATCATCTGGTAGTAGGACACGTCACTGAACTGCTGGATTATCTGACCCAGAGGAAGAACATACAACAAGAACAGGAGACGCCCCAAAACAGAGCCTTGGAACACACCGTACAGCAGATTGCCGGACTCTGACATTATATGGTTGACAGACACTCTGAAGGTTCTACCCTTCAGGTATGAAGAGAACCATTGGAGTACTGGACCCGACATTCCAATCCGGTCACGTAACCTGTTTATCAGGATCAGGTGGTCGACTGTGTCGAAGGCTGAGGAGACGTCCAATAGGACCAACACCGTGCATGTCCCCGAGTCTGCAGACATCAGGATGTCACTGGACACTTTCAACAGAGCAGTCTCTGTAGAGCGGTGTTTACCAAACCCTCTGTAGAGCAGTGTTTACCAAACCCTCTGTAGAGCGGTGCTTACCAAACCCTCTGTAGAGTGGTGTTTACCAAACCCTCTGTAGAGCGGTGTTTACCAGACCCTCTGTAGAGTGGTGTTTACCAAACCCTCTGTAGAGCGGTGTTTACCAGACCCTCTGTAGAGCGGTGTTTACCAGACCCTCTGTAGAGTGGTGTTTACCAGACCCTCTGTAGAGCGGTGTTTACCAAACCCTCTGTAGAGCGGTGTTTACCAGACCCTCTGTAGAGCGGTGTTTACCAGACCCTCTGTAGAGTGGTGTTTACCAGACCCTGATTGAAACACATCAGAGATGTTATGAGACTCCAGAAATGGAGAGTTGCAGTGGAACCTCTTATTCCAGCAGTTTGCCCAGAAAGGGCAGTTTAGAAATGGGCCTGAAGTTCCTGAGGTCTGATTGGTCCAGATTGGGTTTTTAAGTTTTGGTTCCACAATAGCGTGTTTGAACAAATTAGGAAACCTGCCTGAAGAGAGCGACAGATTAAAAATCCAGGTCACCCATGGTCCTGTTGTGTCAAAGGTATTCACAATGAGCTTAAAAGGCAGTTCATCTTCAGAACTGGAGGACGGTTTCATTTTAGCCACCAGAGCAGAGACGTCTTCAAGACACACAGGATTAAAAGAGGACCACAGTTGGGAGGAGGTTCAGGTGGAGATGGGCTACATAAAGAAAGGTGGGGTTTTAAGCTTTATGTCCCGGAACTTAGTGATAAAAAAGTTCAAAAAGTCTTTGCTGTCTTCCTCACAGAGGACAGGGATAGCCATTGTAGCAGGGGACACAATGGAGTTTATAGTGTCAAACAGCACTTTAGGATTTCTTCGGTTGGGTACAATCAGTTGTGAGAAATACTTAGTTCTTGCCTCCTTGATTGTTTTGTTTAGGGAAGACACCAGATCCACTAGACACTAGATACTAGATGGTAGAGTTCCAAAGGCACTCAATTTTGCTACAGGATCTTTTAAGATTCCTGATATTGTCGTCAATCCAGGGGCAGGACAGATTTCAAGAGACATTATTAGCGGTGCCACCTGGTGGAGAATAGAACCACATTGTGAATTAAAACAGTGCATCAGGTCATTAACATCAGCACAGTGGTTCAAAGCACGAGGATGAAACACAGCAGGACATGTCTCTGTAATGATCCTCCATTCTGTCCTTGTAGGAGCAGGCCTGGGCTCTGGAGGGACAGTCAGGTCATAAAACACACAGCTATGATCACTAAGGTGGACATCCTCCACTCTAACATTCCAACATGTAGGCCAAGTGAAAACACCAGGTCCAGGGTGTGACCCTTGCTGTGGGCGGGGCCTGATACATTTTGTTTGAAGTTCAAAGATCCCGTCATCGATAAAAGTTCTACTGCTGGACTGGAAATGTAAATGTCATTTACCCACAGCATAAAACTAATAACTGCTTTTCATTTCAACCATCAACAATGAATTATACACTGTCCTTAAATCATGCTGAATCTGCAATATTCACAGGCCACTGAACTGTATGAATCAACAAATGTCACATATTTAACAAATTCAAAAGTTGTAACGGATACATAGACAGTAAAATAATAATTCAAATTACACTATGCCCTTGTTGCTTTTATTATTACTGAACTCCAAGAGGATGAAGAGTAAAATAAAGGCTTAGAAGAGGCCAGAAGTAATAGTAACACTGTCCTATACACTGTACCTTATACAGTACTGTACACGGTACTATACACTGTACTTTATACACAGCATGTATGTGACAGAAAAGGTACTATTTTACAATAATGTTCTAAAGTTTAGATCATCATATAAATATCATGTACAAATCACCTTCCTGCTGAACCAGAGAGGAAACAGGGTCCTCCTCCTCCTCCTCCTCCTCCTCCTCCTCCTCCTCCTCCTCCTCCTCCTCCTTCTCCTGCTCCTCCTCCTTCTCCTCCTCCTCCTCCTCTTCCTCCTCCTCCAGCCATGACAGTCACAGCGTCATCAAGTACTCGTGTTCCAATTCTCCATTAACGCCGATGCGTCCTCGTAAAGTTGCATTTCCACACTTCCGAGGACGCCCTGCAGTAGTTCCTCATGACGTAGGCGAGTCACACTGGAGTTCTAAGAATTGGAAAACGGCCTTTGAAGAGATGGTGGGGCGTGCGCTCTCTAAACCAGTCCCCCCAGCAATCCCAATGACACAAAGGGTCCCCCCGGACCTCACTCCCCTCTCAGCAGGACATAAGTACACTGTAAATTACCTTCATGAACCAGAACTTACATTCAACCTGAAATAATACATGGAAACACTTTTAGGAGTTCCACAATTGTACCTGGTGAGACGAGCGCATCTTTCTTCATTGTGAGTTTTTGGACGTTGGTTGATAAAACCGTGTGATTGTTTCGGCTGCTGTTCTCAGGGTTCGGTCCTCCAGGGCTCACGGCATCAACATCCCCTCAGACCGCCGGCAGGGGGCGCTGTTCTCGGGGGCCCCCATGGCCCGCAGCGTCAGCGCCTTCGGTCCCCTGGACGAAGCTCCGGGGTTCAGCCGCTGCGGCGTGCCGATGTCGGGGAGTCTTCCCAGCCGTCTGAACGAAGCCACGGTGCGTCTGGAGAGGACAGGGCTCAGCCTGGAGGTAGAGCGACGGATACTGCCGTCAACACCAGCTGCTCACCTTCTGTACTATCAAGTATACTGATGAGATTTGACTGAACTCCTCAGAGTTGAAGTGTACCTAAGATAAAAACTACAAACTTCGTTCTTTGTGGGAAAACTTATAAAGTGTATCAAATAGTTATTTTCCCCGCTGTAACATAGTAGTGCTCTGGTTTGTTTAGGGTCTGTTCACACCCTGTTTGTTCTGGACCAGAGTCTCTTCAGGGACAAACCGTTTGGTTTGGGTGACGAGAACACGCCCGAACTCTGAACCGGATCTTGAAATCCTCAGTCTCGGTTCCTTTACAAACGATCGTTCTAGCAGGCGGGGTGAGAGGGCGGGACGTAGTGCGCAAAGCATTCTGGGTAGTGAACAAACAAAGCTAACCCTGCAGATCAGAAGAAGCAGACGCAGAAAGAAAAAGTTGGAGAATATCTTGCGGGCAGATGTGAAGTAGAGAGGAAGAAGTAGCGAGAAAGAATTATGGAGGAGGAAGTAGAGAGGAAGACGTAGAGAAGAAGAAGACTCTTTGATATCTGAAGACTTTATATCACGGTTGTTTGTGGCAACCCATTAGCCATGAGCTAACTAGCCTAGCCACCACAGGCTAAAGCGACTTCCTTTTTCATTCCAGACCAATCAATGAGCTGTGATTCTTCTTCACTTCCTCTCTGGTCAGGGTTTGTTTCAGGCCACAGCGCCCCCAAACCAGCAGCTGGTGTAACTGCGTGACAGATGACTAGAATGTTCCTGCAGTGTGAGGGTTCATCTCCCCAAGTCAGTCCAGTAATGGTTTAATTCCGTTCCTCCAGGACCCGCTGAGTATGGAGTGGCGGCTCCACAACCCCGAGCCGGTGACGGTTCCCTACCTGAGCCCACTGGTGCTGTGGAAGGAGCTGGAGACTCTGCTGGAGAACGAGGGCGACCCGGTGATCATGGAGGCCGACATGGTGGACCATCACCCCATCATCTACTGGAACCTGGTGTGGTACTTCAGACGCCTGGACCTGCCCAGCAGCCTGCCCGGCCTCATCCTCACCTCGGAGCACTGCAACCGGGACTCTCAGGTCCGGCGTCCACAGCGCCCCCTGCTGGAATAATGTCAATAAGCCCTGCAGGAAACAAGCTTTCCAGCTGCTCTAGATGCTTTTTAAGCCAATAAAACTGGATTCACTCTGTATTTTACACGATTATCGGCCACAATTTATGAATCAATTCAATTTTACTTTATAAAGCACCACATCCAACAGTCATTTCTAGGAACTTTTATCAGAGAAAAACCAACAAATCTAAATAAAGTGACTTTTGAATTAGTTATTGTGCCTCTTGCAGTATTTGGATCTGTTCCTAAGTCGGCCCGGTTCTCCTCTCGTCAGATCCCTCGTGACTGGATGTCGGAGGACAGCAAACACGTGTTGATCCAGATCCTGTGGGACAACCTGAAGCTGCACCAGGACCCCGTCCAGCCCTTCTACATCCTGTGGAACACCTACAGTGAGTCTCGCTCTCCCAGGCTTTGCTTTTCTGGGGGATTTAACTTTAAAGATGCTCAGAGGTACATGAGGGGAAGGAAACTGAAAAGGTTTTAAAGTCACAGAAAGAAAATGTTCCAGAGAGGTATCTTAATCAACTTTAAAGTCACCTTGTCCAGATGCACCAATTGATCGCATGTTTTTGACGGATCTACCACCATGAAATCAAAATAAATCCTCCTGCGTTAAATTGCTCAAGTTTTGGAAGTGAAGTTGACGTTTGTCCTGCATCGGATGGAAAAGCTCCGTATTATTGTTCATGGTACGTTCTAGGAAATGTGTCAGAATAAAAGAATCATTTTCAGTGTCGTGAGACTCTGAGTTCATCTTGAAAACACTTGAACTGGATTTGTGAATGAAGCGACTCAGACTGATTGATTTTCTTCAGTTCTTATTGAACGGAGGCAGTTTGAGCTGCTGGAGGAAAACCATCCTCCTCTAACGGCTTCTGTCTGCTCTCTTGTGTTTCAGGCCTTAATTGTACTCTGTTGTTAGAGCGTGAGTCTCCGCTCTCACACGCTGTTGGTGTTGTGTTCTGCTCTTCTCTTCTCTTCTCTTCTCTTCTCTTCTCTGTCTAAAGTCGTCCTCCACCTTTCATGGTCTCACCGTGTTGGAATGTCTGCAGTGTGAAGTTTCACCCAGAGTTTATATATATATACATATATATATATATTGGCTGTTATTTGTTTTGTTTCTGTGTATTTGAATGTGAGTTTCATGGTGACTGCTGCTGTGTTTGGTGGACACACACTTCTTTTCTGGAGCAACTGGAAGATGAGAGTTGCTGTAGTGCTTAAAGGGCTGGGTACCCAACACCACCCACATGACATTTGTGGGATGAGCAGCAGAACTGAGTATGGAGCCACGGAGCAACAGTTTAGTTTGATTCAGTATAGAGAGGGAAAATACGTAAAGTCATAAAAACAACATAATGATTACATTTTGTGTGTCTGCCGCACGCTGACAATAAAATACAATAAGACAAATGTCAATATATTACAAACAACCTGGAAATTTGCTTTAAAAAAAAAAAGAAAATTGCCCATAAATTAAGCCTATTATTGAAAACATCTGCAGACAGCTGTGTCTTAACATTTAATAGGACAGAAAATCAAACATGGAGCTCGTTCTGACCCTTTTTCAGACAAAAACCTCTCGATAGAGTTCATGTGAGATTTTGACAGGATGTTAGGAGCGTGCTGATTGGCCGCAGGAACTGTACATCATGGCGATCGCATAGCGTTAGCATAGCGGCTAACAGCTAAATTCACAGGGCCGGGTTTATAATGACAGCCTCCTGTGTTGACGAGAATCAAAACCTTCCATTGTGGGGTGCGCCCCCTTGTGGACGATTCTGGTTTGAACACATGCTCCCAACGGCACGACACAACCGGAAATCGTCAGATGAAAATTGATTTAAAAAGAAAAACAGGCGCCCAGGATAGTAATTTTTGCGCCTTAAAGAGGCAGGCAGACAGAAATATATAAATGTTTGAAGAGAATGAAAACTAAATGAAGTTTGATTCACTGGAAATGTAAAAGATGGCGGAAGATGTGTCTCATTTCAACAGGAAGTTTCATACTGAAGTATTACGCAGCCAAACTCCAGTAAAGTATAATAAAAAAAGATTTAGAAAACCAGGTTGAAGTCCTGATGCCAATATTATTACTGAGCAAATGTAAATGGGATTTATCTGTTGTATTATTGCTGCATACAGGAAAGTAGACGATACATTTATTCCATAAACATATTTTTAGGGCTGTAATGTTTTTATAAAGTTCTTTGTTAAAATGAACGCAGCTTTAAAAAGCTGAGGAATAAACATAATTCACCAAAACTTGAATGCAGATTATTAGTTGTATTTTCTCACCTTAGCTGTACAAACATGGAACAGTAGTATTCCATCAGTATTCACTATGGCAATACTTCCTGTATTTATAATTAGAATTCACGGTTATGATCTACTGCATTTGATATTCTGGAATTATCTCAGTTTTAGCATTTTGTAATTCAGTTTAATTCAGTTTTATTTATATGCTGCCAAACACAACACACTCATCTTATGATTAAATCCTGAATAAACTTACTTACTGTCTCTCTACAATATTTCCAGAAGTGGGTGCAGATACCCAGCCCCCCCAAGTGCTTCCCATCAGAGAGCCTGTCCTCTTCACATGATCCTCACTACTTCCTGTTTGTTTGTGAGTCTCCAGCCA
This sequence comes from Lipophrys pholis, assembly GCF_963383615.2. Lineage (NCBI taxonomy): Eukaryota > Metazoa > Chordata > Actinopteri > Blenniiformes > Blenniidae > Lipophrys > Lipophrys pholis. The sequence goes on along the minus strand of NC_137636.1, from coordinate 37,321,687 downwards.
GACTGCTGACCAGCGGTGTGTGTTTGCTCCTCAGACGTGGGCTACCCTCTGAGCCGGCCCGTCCTGGAGGAGGAGCGTCCGTTCAGCGAGGAGCTGCTGCAGAGCGTGGTGAAGAGCATCCAGAGGAACGACGTGAGCAGACCCATGGCTCAGCTGCTGCAGCTGCTGGGCCAGACGCTCGGGGTCAAACGTCAAAGGTCAGCAACGCCAGCGAGGGAATGTGGAGGTCATCACATGTTGAATCTCGGGTTTTGATCTCAAGTTTCCTTCGTCGTCGTGTTTGCAATCGGTCAGGTCGGCAGTGAACGGCTGTAAAATAAAACAAAATACTAAATTAAAGGGTCATATTATGGAAAATTCACTTCCTAAAGGTTTTCCAGCAGTACTAATCGTCCCCATACCTGGACTGACGTCCCAGAAGTGAAGACAGTCTGTCCTCTCTCTCCCCGGCTTGTTCCAGGTTTTAAAACGTGTGTTGCTCCAAGCAGCCAATCAGGAATCAAACCCTATATAGTGTCATCGGGGGTTTAGCCAATCCCAATCAAGGTAGGCCCTCCCTTTGACTCCTCCCACAATTAGGCAGCTCTGCTCTGGCACATGGCACCACCAGAGGAAGTACTTCCTCCTCTTCCCAAGATGGGCATGTGTGGGTGGAGCCAGTCCAGCTCACACAGACACAGCAGATTCTGAATGCAGCTCCTATGATCCAATATTCAAATGGGGGAAAATCAAGGAGAAGCTAGAAACTTAGAATACTGAAGGTTTCTGGAGCGACCAGACCAGGAGGAGGAGGAGAACAGGAGGAGGAGGAGACAGGAGGAGGAGGTGAACAGGAGGAACTTCTGGATGAAATGAGAACTTTAAAATAAAATGTTAGAATAATTCTACAGAAATGAGGGAGAGAAAAGATTTGATAGAGTTGAACAGTTTCCAGCTGCTCAGCGTCACAGTGAAGATCTTCTCTGCTCTTCCTTCACTAATAAACCAAAAGAGTGAAACGTCCAGCTGAAGAGCTTGTGACATGTTTATACAGCCACGAGTTCCATTATGACAGAGAACCAGCTGATTGATCCGCCGGTTCCCTTTGTCCTCATTCTGACTGAAAATATATTTATTATTCAGTTCATGTTGTTGAACTTTAAAAAAACACTTTGAATGAAATATTAGTGCTCAAATCAAAAACTTGAGTTTGAAGCTCTGGTCTGCTTGTTTGACTCTTCCTCTCAGGAGTTTGTACCGGGACATCCTCTTCCTCTCCCTGGTGGCTCTGGGAAAAGACAACATCGATATTGGTGAGTTGAACCTTCTGATTTTAATGTTTTACGTCTAATTGAAACTTTTACAGTCATTTTTTTTATTGCTTGTGTTTTATATTGTTTGTTGTATTTTATTTAATATTTTATTTACGTATGGCAAGTTGAGAGAGAGAGAGAGAGAGAGAGAGAGAGAGAGAGAGAGAAGGGTCACATATCAGGAGAACAACTAACTTTGTTCCATAAAACAGTCATTTGTTTGTTTGTTTGTTTGTTTGTTTGTTTGTTTGTTTGTTTGTTTGTTTGTTGTCCTTCCCAGATGTTAGACTTCATGTTCTCCACTGGGCTCACAGAGCTGGGTGGAGTTGATGCTGGCAGATCAGGGTTCTCTGTGTCGGTTCTCTTCATTTTGTTCACGTTTATAGCGTTTTGTTCTCTACCACACGTCTGTGTGGTTTCATTACAAAAACAAGCAACAGCGCCCTCCCGTGGCCCGGCAGACTAACTACGCCGTTGCCAGTCTGTCTGCTGCTGCAGTGGAAACACAACCCTGGCCAGAGTCGACCCTGATATTGTTTATCTCCTGATCTCACCTCCCCCTCCTCTTCCTCCTCAGACGCCTTTGATCGTGAGTACAAGCTGGCGTACGACCGCCTCGCGCCCAACCTGGTGAAGCTGAGCCACAACTGTGACCGCCCGCCGAGCACCGGCGTCATGGAGTGCCGCAGGACGTTCGGAGAGCCGTACCTGTAAATGCACCACGGTGCCGCACGGCGGCGTCCAGAGCAGCTCAGGAAACTGGACGGAGGAAGAGGTGGTGTCTTCGGCATCAATGTAGCCTGAACCCCCCCCCCCCCCCCCCCCCCCCCCCCCCACCCCTCCCCCCCATGTGAGAATTCTACAGTTCTGTAAATACAAAGCAACAGAGGATTTCTTTCTTGGAACTGCAGCATTTCCATTGTTTTGTCATGAAGACTAATATTAGCAGTATTTTAACTTGAAGTCAATTAATACAAACGCAGCTTTATTTATTGTGCCGTCCTCTGATTGTGTGACGTTCTTCCTGAAAGAGACTGAAGCAGAAAGTCAAAATAATCACTTTGGATCGGTTAAACCAAATACGAGCCTTTAGAGGCTTTAAGACACTTTTAAGGTTCAACTGAACAAAACCACCAGCGTGAGTTTATTTCATTTCACTCAAAGGTTTTTTTTTGTGTTTCTTGTGTTTCCTGAAACATGTTTCCTTCATTCAAAACAATAACAGGTTGAATATCTGCTCTCGCCAGCTGCAGCAGGAGCTCAACCGTCTTATTTGACTTCTTCTGGATGAATTTCTCGCAGCTGAAAACTGTTGCAGGACTTTTTTTTTATCAGGAGCTCCGAATGAACAAAGAGCTGAAAGTACACAGGAGTTTATACTTTTCACTTGGAAAAGTGTAAAACTCTCTTAAATCAGCTTTTCCTCTCTGCGGTTTTTATCTGCCCTCTTGAAAGTCTCAGTAAATATTTTCACGACTCAGCAGTCTGTCAGGTTCACCTCACATTGTTGTAGCTGGAATTTTTAAAATAACAGGAAAGATCTCCGTGTGTGTGAACGGGTACGTTTAATATGTGTAATTTATATAATTATAGTTTCTGAACTGACAATATTTTCCAAATGTAAAAACTTTACTTCTGTTCAATGACATGAAAGTTTAATTCTGTTAAATCTTCATCAAACTCAACTAGTTTTTTTTCTCCCAATATATTTTCTGTCCGTCGTTCTGTTCAAAGTCAATGCAGTATTAATGTTTAGTGTTTTCATCTTTCTACTTAAACAATAACAAACATCTCCTTTGTTTTAAGGTTTTTTTCTCACTTGAGAAGATTGAAGAGATTATAAAGGAACTTTTTTCTCACGATTGTCAACTTGGATCTGAAACTTTAATCTAAAATAATCTGATGGTACGAAGGCGTCATAATTCGATGTTTCAGGGTCTGGAAATGCCTTAATAGAATAGTACCTCATTTTTCGTCGAGACGTGAAAAACAAACTATCAGAGTTTTCAAAACTAGTTTCCCCCGTTAACGAGCCACCTTCAGCTAGCTGTAATACCGCTGGACGCCAGCAGGCGGTGCAGTGAGTCGCTTGAACGTTCCTCTGACACAAGAAGAAGGTGAAATTCAACGAGTGACTCACTGCTGCTATCTAGTGTTCAGAGGTGGGATTGGCTCAATCTTACACACTGTACCTTGAAAGTGTGTACTTTTAAGATGACACGAGAAAGATCAAAGTTATCTTTAACCATCATTTGGTACTTAAATACACTGTTATGAAGACTTTCTCAGTCTGGTCTCATTACAACACGCCCTGACGGCGACTCGGCTGCAAACATTTAAATCACCATCTTGTTGAACCATTTTGTCTTTAAACGTCCGTCAATCTGAAGCAACAGAGAAACATTTGTACCGACAGCCCAGAGTCACATCGTCTCCATTTCTTCTATTAAGATCAAAAATACCTGAAGTTTGTTTTTCACAGTGTTTTATTATGTAACAGTTGGTACCTATTAAGGCTAAATAGTTTATTTTAATTCCTGTTTTTGGAGAAAAACAACTTGAAGTGAAGACTGGAGGAGGTCATGAGGTCTGAACAGGACAGCTGTGTGTGTGTGTGTGTGTGTGTGTGTGTGTGTGTGTGTGTGTGTGTGTGTGTGTGTGTGTGTGTGTGTGTGTGTGTGTGTGTGTGTGTGTGTGTGTGTGTGACCCGACGGAGGACCTGAGCTCACCGAGGTCTCATGACTGTCGGCCATGTTTGTGGTTTGAGGCAAAAGAAAACCAAAACAGGAAGCGGCCAGTTGCACTTTGTTCTTGGGGGAAAAAGAAAAAAAAAAAAGAGAAATAAAATTTGTGTTGCTTCATCTGTGATTTCATGTCGTGCTTGAAGAAAACTGTACAAACGACTGGGAGGTTTTACAGAATCTCTGATTTGTACAAATCACATTTTCTATCAGGTTGTTTGTGTCGGAGGCTTTCAGCAGATCCTGGGACTGTAAATAAAACCATCTACGCTCTGATCACTGGCCTCACGTCTCTTCTTCTACCACCACAACCAGTTACGGTTGAAGAGCTGCAGGGCGGCGACCTCGCCCTCTTTTTCTACTGCCTGAGGCCATCGTCGTCTCAACAGTAACTAAACTGTTTACCAGAGGCTGAACCATCAATCCTGACGGAGTCATTCCTTCTGAAAGATCTGCTTCTGGAAGTAACACCAGCATCAGGCTAGATCTAGATCTAGATCTATAGATATAGATATAGATATAAATATATAGAGATATAAATATATATAGATATAAATATATATAGATATAAATATAGATATAAATATAGATAGCTCTAGATATAAATATAGATATAAATATATAGAGATATAAATATAGATATAAATATATAGATATAAATATAGATATACATATAGATAGAGATATAAATAGAGATAAATATAGATATGGATATGCATATATATATATAAATATAGATATAAATATAGATATAAATATAGATATAGCTACAGATATAGATTGAGATATAAATATAGATGTAAATATAGATATATAGATATAAATACAGATAGATATAAATATAGATATGCATATAGATAGATAGATAGATAGATAGATAGATAGATAGATAGATAGATAGATAGATATAAATATAGATAGATATAAATATAGAGATATCAATATAGATAGAGATACAGATATAGATATAAATATAGATATAGATATAAATATATAGATATGAATATAGATCTAGATATAGATAGCGATAGATATAGATATAAATATAGATATAAATATATAGATTTGAATATAGGTAGATATATAAATAAGGATAGAGATATATATAGATATAAATATAGATATAGAGATATAAATATAGATATAAACATAGATATACATTTAAATGTAGACATAAATATAGATAGAGATATAAATATAAAGAGATATATTGATATAGATATAAATATAAATATATAGCCACGTGTAACGTCTCTGCATGTTGGTCGTTCATCACCCCAATGTTTTTACATATACTTTTTTTTTTTTTTATATGATTAGGAAACTCCAAATCAGTGACACACATGTTTTCCAATAAAACACACATCTCCACCTCACTGTTAAAAAAAATTATTTATTGCAGCATGGAGTTCCATATGAAGTATTGATCACTCTCATCAGTAATCCATGTTTGCAGCCACTTCAATCCGACACATTTAAACAGGACGTGACCACGTGACGCTTTTCCTCCACAGGTACACACACACACACACACACACACACACACACACACACACACACACACACACACACACAGACACACACACACACACACACACACACACACACACACACACACACACACACACACAGACACAGACACAGACACACACACACACACACACACACACACACACACACACACACACACACACACACACACACACGCACACACACACAGCTACGATGACATTATTTTTTTTCCACATTAAAACTCTTTAATACGCTGAACAGACAGGAGTTTGGTTGAAATCAGAGCGAGACGCTTCAGGAAAAGCTGAACAAAGAAAAAGCGACGTCGAGTCAAAGAACCTGTAACAAACCAAACCTTCAGAATAACCAGCTTCAGTTGGTGAACCAATCAGTGGACCGCGGTCTGGAGCCGCCGCTGTAGTTGGTTACTTCCTCTTCAAGAACTCCCCAGGGATGCATATAGAGTTTGGAAAAAGGCTCCAGTTCAGCTCATTTCATTGTTTCTTAGTTTTTTTTACCAGTTAGCTATTTATTTACTGTAAGTTATTGATCATTCTAAATTGTGAACCCGCTGAGCAGCAGTGGTCCAGATGACGTCTCTCAGACGTCCTTTCCCTACGTCTAACAGACGTCTTCAGGGAGGACAGAATGAAACTTTTTTTGTACGTCTTTCCTGGACGTCGCATGGACGTCCTGTCTGGACATCGTATAAACGTCCAAACAAGACCTCTGGATGACGTGACGCAATGGAAAAAAATAAATAATAAAAGTAAAATAAAAATTTGTAAGCATGTCACTTAAGGCGTAAAATCGTATTATGAATCGATGGTTTCTCTGACACGTTTAATCACAATACTTTTTCAAGCCCGTCATAGATGAGTGACATGCTTACAAATGTATTGTGAGGGTTCACAGTGACACAAGTGCACCGTTGTTCTAGTGGTTCGGACTCGGACCCGTCACGATGGAGGTTTGGGTTTGATCCTGGGTGGGTTTTTTTCCATTGCGTCACGTCATCCAGAGGTCTTGTTTGGACGTTTATACGACGTCCAGACAGGACGTCCATTAAAGACGTACAAAAAAACTTTCATTCTGTCCTCCCTGAAGACGTATGGAAATGACGTCTTAGAGACGTCATCTGGACCACTGCTGCTCAGTGGGTTCCTCTCAGATGTTCCACTAGCACAAGACTCCACCTCATCGTGTGACGAGACGCTGTTTCATTCATTCCTCATGGTTGCATTTTTATTTTTTTTACTTTTGCTGCTATTAATCACAGGTTTGGTCACGTCTTCAACACAGTTTGCTTTGGGGAGTATTTTCTACTTATAAAGGCTTTGAAAGAACTTATTCTACAGTAACCAGCTGAGTTTGGATTTTTTTTCTTTAAGGAATCATTTAAAAATGACTTTATTCTCTAAGGTCTGTGTCATTAAAGACTTTCGACCCGCAAGAAAATGATTAAATCGACTCAAGAGTCTGTAATCTGTTGAGTTTTTGCCGCGCGTCGTGTTGAATGACAGAGATTTATGGATCATATGTAGAATAAAAACACTCTAATATCACAGAAATCACTGACCACACGCTCACACACTGTGGTCCTTATTGAAGAGATTACATCATATCTATCATCTATCACTTTAAATTATCATGTCGGTTGTAAATCTGATTTTAATTTCTTCTTCATTTCACATTAAATGACGTGAACTCAGGAGGACTGGCCGAATGAGAGATTTGTCGGAGAAACCAGAAAATCTTGAGTCCTGATGTGGCTGGAGAGAGTAGCGATGAACTGTCCCTTTAAGGGATGGAGATCAGGGGTGTGGGTGTGGCCGGCCCCCCTCACCTCCGTCAGATGGAGACAGGGCAGGTGAGGATTCGATCCTCCAGCATCACGCTGAGGACCAGGAACAGGAAGTACAGTACGAACATGGTGAGGCCCAGCATGCGGCTCATCTTCCAGCGGCAGGCGGCGATGGAGATGATGACGAAGAGGAGCATGAGGAAGAGCAGCACGATGGCGCAGAACAGGCCGTTGGAGCTGACGGCCACCGGCTCGCCGTGGTGGAGCAGCGTGAATATGAGCCACGGCACCGGCAGCCTGAAAGCACAGAGCTGCTTCACTCACTGGGTCAGAGGTCAGAGGTCAGGAGGTGAAGAGGTCAGGGGTCAAGAGGTGAAGAGGTCAGAGGTCAGGAGGTGAAGAGGTCAGGGGTCAAGAGGTGAAGAGGTCAGGAGGACAGGGGTCAGGAGGTGAAGAGGTCAGGGGTCAGGAGGTGAAGAGGTCAGGGGTCTGGAGGTGAAGAGGTCAGGGGTCAAGAGGACAGGGGTCAAGAGGTCAGGGGTCAGGAGGACACGTATCAAGAGGTGAAGAGGTCAGGAGGACAGGGGTCCAGAGATCAGGGGTCACGGAGACAGGGGTCAAGAGGACAGGGGTCAAGAGGTCAAGAGGTCAGGGGTCACGAGGTCAAGAGGTCAGGGGTCACGAGGTGAAGAGGTCAGGGGGACAGGGGTGAAGAGGTCAAGAGGTCAGGGGTCACGAGGTGAAGAGGTCAGGGGGACAGGGGTGAAGAGGTCAAGAGGTCAGGGGTCAAGCGGTTTTCACAATTTTCCACCAAACGAAATTTGTCTGAAGCCAGGAAACATGTAAACTATCAGAAGAAACAACGGCTGTAAATAAAACTAAATCATTTAACGAAGCGTCACCATGGAGACAGATTTCATTGAGATTTCATTGATATTTGTAACATTTCCCAAAGTTTGGAGCAGTTTTAGTCATACTAGACTTTTTAAATTTCTTTAAATCTCTTTATTTTTCATTATATTGATTTTGTTTCCCTTTTCTCCTTTATTCTTCTGCTTGTTTTCCTTTATTTCTTTTCCTTTTTATTTTTTTTAAATAATTTTTGATTTTCCCCTTTTTTCTTTTTCTTTTTTCCTCCATCCGTTATTTTTCTTCTATTTTCTTTATTCTTTCCCTTTTTCTTCGTTAAATAAATAAATGTGTCCAGGAGTTGGACTATTATAGAAACAGTTTATATGATGGACTTAAGTTCAATTAATATTCTTTTTTTTGGCGAATTTGCATATCTTAATGTATTGGTATTTTTCTTCTATGTTTTATGTGTTTTAAGTGTTTTATGTGTTTTATGTGTTTTAAGTTCGGCTTCGTCTGGAACCTTAATGTCTCGGCCAGGATGCTCTTGAAGAGATTGTTTTAATCTCAACAAGGTTATTTTCTGGTAAAATAAAGGTCATATGTAAAATATTATCTATTATAACTAATAATACAATCAGATAGTATTGGATAAAAAAAAATGGATGAAATAATAATTAAATAAAAACAGTGTATGAAAAGGATTTTCTTCTTATTTTGCCGTAGATTTTGATCATTACAGTGTATTGTGGTCATCTCGTCACCGCCGGCCGGCTGGACAGAAACACGGCTGGACAGACGGCTGGACAGACACATGGCTGGACAGAAGGCTAGACAGAAACACAGCTGGACAGACGGCTGGACAGACGGCTGGACAGACACATGGCTGGACAGACGGCTGGACAGAAACACAGCTGGACAGACGGCTGGACAGACACATGGCTGGACAGACGGCTGGACAGACGGCTGGACAGACGGACGCTCACCCCACAGTGATGTCGAAGATGTTGCTTCCCACCGAGCTGGACACGGCCATGTCTCCCAGGCCTTTCCGGGCCACGATGACGCTGGTGATGAGGTCGGGGATGGACGTCCCGGCCGCCAGGATGGTCAGACCCATGATCTCCTCCGAGATGCCCACCGTCTCGCCCACCTGCAGCCGTTACACATATTATTATTACTATTATTATTATTAGTATTATAGCATTATATTTTTCCACTTGTTTAGATTCACAAAATAATGAAAAATAGAACTTTCTTTTTTAGTTTTTTTAGATATTCATTAATTTGGTGGGAAAACCAGAAACATTAAAACGTTATGACAGATTATAAAAGAGAAAAGAAGAATATGCAGAATAAAAGACACAAAGCAAAGTTGAGTCATATTTAAAGAATGTTGTGGATAAAACCAAAGATCAGGATCTAAACCTTTTAAACTGTTTGTTTATTTATTCTTCTCACTGCAGAATAACTTTATCATCGTTCAACGTCTCAGAAGTTCAGAAGCTTTTTCCTTCGTGTTTCGTTATTTGTTCTATTTATTTATAACCTCAGAGAAAAACGGTTTTATGTTTACATGCAATTCAGTTTGTTTTATGCCCAATCTTTCTTTCTGATTGATAGATCTTTATTTTGAACGTGTAAAAAAAGAGAAACAAATCAAACAGAAAAAACATTGAAAAAATTGAAAAACCAGACGTCAGATTTTAGACGAAGTAAATAATGTGTTAATAATAATAACACTTTCCAATAACAATGATTTTATTATTTCTTATACATTTTGAAATGTAGTAAAGTCTGTAATGTTACTAACACTATTAAAATATCCTCACATTAATAATTACAATATTAATTTATAATTACAATATTAATTTATAATTACAATATTTAAGTAGCACTGAAAAATATCTTTAGAAAATGTAGATGATAATATAATAATACAAAGAATAAAAGGCTTTTTTTTGTTTTTGTAAAGGAGATAGTGAGAAGAACAACGTCGTCTTTATACACCAAATGGTGTCAATTCTTTTATTACATTATTAAGTTATTCCATTACGGGCTTAAACGGCCAAAGTTATTACATCATTGGTTGTGACGACCCCCCCCCCCCCCCACACACACACACCTGATGAGCCCACCACACCATCAGGTAGGAAAACACTCCGATCCACAGGATGGAGCCGACGAAGGTCACGGCGAAGAATCTCCTGGACGCCTGGAAACAAAACGGAGGAGTTGAGAAACTCACTGTTGGTCAAATTGACCTTTGGCTAAGCCCCGCCCCCAAACACAAACCAACCAATAGCATTCAACTACTGATGCCTGGGCTGGAGGAACGCTGTCGGCTGAGTGGAGAAGCCATCCGGTGGCCTGTTTGTTGTTTTCTGGGCCTTTTAAGACAACAACAAAATAAAATGGTGGAAGAATTGCTGGGTAGACAACAGTAACTAAAGGGGGCGGGGCTTAGCCCAAGGTCAACTGTTCCTGTGAAGTGGAGACAACATGACAGAGGAGGAGCTGGTTGTCATGACGACGGTGTGTTGTACCAACCAGGTTGCGGACGTCAGGCAGCGTGAGCCACAGCGGGAACACGATGGGCAGCAGGAACAGGTACGTGGCCTGTTTCCGCCGGGCGTCTGGCCACTCCAACGACAAGGGCTCGTTCTCCTCCCCCTCCTCCTCTTCCTCCTTGTTCTCATCTTCGTCACTCCCGCTGGAGTCGCTGCTCTCCTCGTCGCTGCTCTCGCCCTCGCTGCTTCCCCCCGAACCCTCCGATGCTGCCGCCGCCGCCCCCTGCTGGACAGACAGATGATGAAAGATCAGTTGAATTTGTATTTATGATGCAAGTGAAGGTAAATATCTATCTATCTATCTATCTATCTATCTATCTATCTATCTATCTATCTATCTCTCTATCTCTCTCTCTCTCTCTCTCTCTCTCTCTCTCTCTCTCTCTCTCTCTCTATCTTTTTATTTCAGGAGAACTTTTTTGCGTTTTCTCATACGTTTGTCTCAAAACCATATTTTTTGTCTTCATTAAAATTCTTCCAGTTTGATGTCTTGTGTAGCTAAATTCTTTTTCTATTATTTTAAACGTTATATTTATGTATTACTTTCATGTAAAATAATCAATGTTTATTCTGAAGTACAGTAGCAGAGTCAAATAAATTCCTATGTATGACTGCAGTAAAGACAAATGTGAATTTAGTGAATTAAAAAGTGCTGCTTGTTATAAATTCTATTTTAGACCCTGTGTTGTTCATTATTTTCACTGGTTTCATCCTGAAGGTAAATAACAACAGAAAGCATCAGTGTAAAGCAGAACTCCTCTACTGGTTAAACTCCTACAATCACACAACACAACGCAGGTTGAAAAGGAAAGGTGACTCCATTCAGCTGCTCTCTGTCTCTGTCAGTCCCTCTGCCGCCGCTCTGGTTCAAACTGTTGTCCCACTTGTCCAAAGGTCAGAGTCTCTCTGGTTGGACATCGACTGCAGCAGCAGAAACATCCAACCTGTTTCATTTCTTTACTGAACACCTGAACCTGATCAGCGCCTCTGAGCTTCTCAGTTGGATTGAAATAACAACTTGATTCGGTTCTAGAGCCTCAACGTGTGAGCTGCTGCTTCTTCTTCTTCTTCTTCTTCCTCTTCTTCTTCTTCTTCTTCTTCCTCTTCTTCTTCTTCTGCTTCTTCTTCTTCTGCTGCTTCTTCTGCTGCTTCTTCCTCTTCTGCTTCTTCTTCTTCTGCTTCTTCTTCTGCTTCTGCTGCTTCTTCTTCTTCTGCTGCTTCTTCCTCTTCTGCTTCTTCTTCTTCTGCTTCTTCTTCTGCTTCTGCTGCTTCTTCTTCTTCTGCTTCTTCTTCTGCTTCGTCTTCTTCTTCTGCTGCTTTTTCCTCTTCTGCTTCTTCTTCCTCTTCTGCTGCTTCTTCTTCTTCATCTTCTTCTTCCTCTTCTGCTTCTTCCTCTTCTGCTTCTTCTTCTTCCTCTTCTTCTTCTGCTTCGTCTTCTTCTTCTGCTGCTTCTTCCTCTTCTGCTTCTTCTTCTTCATCCTCTTCTTCTGCTTCTTCTTCATCCTCTTCCTCTTCTTCTTCTTCAATGGCTATACACACAGAAACTGAGGTGTCCTAGGTTTATTTAGATATATCTTATTTGTGTGGATATCTTCGCTGCTTCCAGCCTCTATTCTTCCAACTCTTAGAGCAGCTTTAACAATACGAGCAAATACTTTATTCTGTTTTCGTCATTTAAAAAAAATAAATCTTAATTTTCCTGCTTTTATAATTGTAATTTTTTCCATTTGTTCCTTTTTTCTTTTTTATTCACATCTTTTCCAAAATAATTTTCCAGTTTATTTTTCTTCCTTTTTTAGTTTTCCTTCTCTTTCCCCCTTTTTTTCTTTCTCTTTTCCAGAAAAAAGAAAGGTTGTACAAACAATTTTAATCACTTTAATTTGACAGTTTTTCCTGTATCTTTTTGTCTTTAATTAGTTTTTCCTTATTTATTTTAGCATTTTTAAGCAAATTCATCTGTTCTGACTGTTTAATCTGTTTTAAAACTCCGTGTGGAACGGAAAGAAACCAGAAATGAAAAGTCTTTATTTAATGGTGGAGGTTGGGTGGAGCCGCTCCAGAAGAGCTGCAGAGTCGCCGATTGAACATTTCTGCTCTCGGTGATATTTTGTCTTACCTCGGACTCGTCCCGCTGCTCGGACGTCTTCTGGTTCGTCTCTTCAGTCTTTGGAGGCTGTGAGGTGGACGCCTCGGGCGCAGCGCCCCCCGCTGGCCCGGAGGGGGCAGTAGAGGGCGGCTGATCAGACTTTGGTTTGTTATCAACGTCTAGAAAGAAGAGCAAGAGAAACGGTTTGATTCTTTAATTGTTAAAAGGTTTCGACGACGGTTGTTGGTTTCTTCTGGGACGACGTTTCAAATCCAAACGTCGATGAAACAGGATGAAACCAGTATTTTGTTTGTTCTGTGGGGAGACGTTGATCTTTCACAGGTCAAACATGAGCTTCACCACACAACCACACGAGTAATGAGATGAAGGCAGAGCACAGAAAAAGAAAAACACCTCCAGCCTCATATTGAAAGTAGATCTACTTTTGGGACAGAAGGATGTTTATGACACGTCTGGTAAATAATAATCAACTGCAAATTTAATGTGTCATACATCTGTTTAAATCTGAAATGTCATCACTATTCAACTCCAACTGTTTTGATTGATGAGCTTCCTGCGGAGGAGGAGGAGGAGGAGGAGGTGGAGGAGGAGGAGGAGGGAGAGGAGGAGGAGGAAGAGGAGGAGGAGGAGGGAGAGGAGGAGGAGGAGGTGGAGGAGGAGGAGGAGGGAGAGGAGGAGGAGGAAGAGGAGGAGGAGGAGGGAGAGGAGGAGGAGGAAGAGGAGGAGGAGGAGGGAGAGGAGGAGGAGGAGGTGGAGGAGGAGGAGGAAGATAACAAAGAAGTTAATATAGGAGTGTTTTGAATGTTCCATCTTATCTCAGTTTATTGTGTTTCCTTTTTCTTTTTGCTCTTTGATTCTACCTGCAGCTCTGTGGGGTTCAGAAGCATATCCACAATAAAACTATTCAGATTCCAGAGACACGCTGGAGACTGACAGCGTCAAGTTTCATCAAATGATTCAGAGAATCTGAAGAATCGTCCATTTTTAATGATTCGTCCACATTCTGCCCCCGGAGGTTCACGAGACCACAACCGGCAATAATGAGATTTTTCTTCTTCTTCAAATCAGTGTCCATCATGTGGAGCAGGCTGAAGTGGAGGGAGTGATTGGACACACACACACACACACACACACACACACACACACACACACACACACACACACACACACACACACACACACACACACACACACACACACACACACACACACACACACACACACACACACACACTGATCATCCCATCTGCATGTTAATCCTGGGGGCTGATTGGTTGTGTCTGTTGCCCCCCCCCAGCACCTCGGTGACGCAGGAACACGGACTGATTGTGGAGGACGACGTCGTTGAAAACCTCAAAAACATCTCTGATTATCAAAACCAAAAAACCAAATACATGAAGAAGTGAAGTTGGACTGATTCCTGCTTCCTGAAGAATTGTGAGGCAGTGGAAACAGCCGGAGCTCTAAACATGGAATACTAAAGGGCAAATAGAATCATATGAATCTACGCTGAACAGACTTAAAGGAATTACAGAGGAGGGCGCCACCTCATGGCATCACTCCTGGACTCCTATCAAAACACTCTGTGAGAACAATGAGAAGATTAAGGGATTCTGCCGGGTCCTCCCTGCTCTTCTCTGGTGGACTGAGCTTCCTGCCTGCATTCACACATGAAGGTTTTCCCTCTCGTCCTGCTTCACCTTTTATTTCGCCACGTCTTACCAGTACTACTGAGTATTGGAAGTGAGTATTCTAAAGTCTTAAAAAGTCAACTGATTCAAAATGCTGCAGCCAGAGTCGTGACAAGAACCAGCACCAGAGATCAGCTCACTCCAACACTAACCTCGCTTCATTGGCTCCCTGTTCAATCTAGAAGAGAATTTAAAATCCTCCTTCTAACTTAGAACGCTCTGAACAACCAGGTTCCATCAGATCTTAAAGAACTGCTAGTCCCAGATCTCCCCAGAAGAACTCTTGGTTCTCAGAGTGCTGCTTACTGGAGGTTCCTAGGTTTTCTAAAGTAGAATGGAGGCAGAGCTTTCAGCTCTCAGGTTCCTCTGATGTGGAACCTGATCCCAGTTTCAGTTAGGGAGGCTGAAACAGGCTCTACTTTTAAGGTTCTACTCAAGCTACAGTGAGGACCCCCCCCCCCCCCCCCCCCACCTCTCTCTACCTCTCTCTACCTCTCCTCCCCGAACCAGGGTGGGTTTCCAAGGTCTGTATCTCCTCAATCTATCTCTCTGTCTATCCTCTCCTTTCCTCTCCTCTATCCCCTCCACCCAACCTCCACCTCTCAGTCTGGTTCTGCAGGTTTCTTCCTGTTAGAGGAGTTTTTCTTTCCACAGTCACAAATAAATCTGCTGCTCATGTGGATTCGTTGGGTTTTTCTCTTTTCTCTGTTAAAAGCTCCTAGAAATGACTGTTTTGTTTGGTGCTATATGAATAAAGTTGAATTGAATTGTAGAGGACTGGATGGAGGAATGCTCGGTGTTTCCATACGACTCACCTTTGGCGCCGTGGCGAAGTGACTTGCCCTGTCGCGCTCCCGCCACCGGGTCGTTCAGAGGTTTTACTTTGTTTTTTGCTGCAATTAAGACAATGGTTGCTTATGTGACCCTGCTGTTTGTGTTTGACTCACAATACGAGCTGATGACCTCCCGCTGGCGGTTCAGCGGCAGAAACCAAACACAAACACAAACCACTGCACCGACCGAGAACACAAGACACTTTGTACTAACAAGACTGAATCCTTTTCAAATTCATTCATTTTTTTAATGTGAAAATATCAATTATTTTACAGAACAAAAGGAAAATTAACAGACGAATAAGTTAAGGATCGTTAGTAGGATTCGTCTATCATCTTAATATTGGAGATTATTCTAATCTAAGAATTGAAAAAATGACACACCCACACGAGTGGTGAAGATAATTTAAATATTTAAATATTCTTTTTAAATTCAAAGTACCTGTCTCAATTTCGAGTCTTAATGGTTACTATTTTACTGAACTGCAGGTTTTAAGCGCCTCATCCATTGGTAGTTCAAACTTCTAATTCTGGGAGCCGTCGGTTGACATAAACGCAAAACTTTTCTTAAATAAAAACACAAAAACGATGCGCTTTCACTGGAAACGTCGTTGTGGAAACGATGCCTCTACGTTTCACCTCATCTCTTTTGTTCCTGCTGCTTCTCTTTGTTGTGAGAACAAATACAATCGTGATCATAGAGCATCTTCCTTCGGCTCAAAGCGAACGGCTCAGCTCACGTGTCTCTGAAACATTATTTCAATATAGAGCCGTGTTAGTACTGTTAGTGAAGCAGGACTGACGCAGGAAAATCACTTCCATTACTGCAAGAGTTACTTCTGCAAATACTCTGTTACTTTTTAGTAGAGGAGTAGAGGAGGACGTGTAACTCGGTGCTAATTTAGACTGAAAGTTGCATGATTTTATCAGCAAACGCTAGAGGAACCTGGCTGGCTGTGTTGAACACTTTGTTAAGAACACTGCTCTTATTTTGATTAAAAGTTTCACAAACAGCATAAACAGTCTCACAACAAGCCAGACGACACAGATCAACATGCCGCCATCCCAGATCCAGACACACAGCCACCCACCGTCAACACATCGCCATCAGAACCAGACGGAGGACAACCAGACGCCGCCACGCCAAAACCACAGCCACACTTTTGACGCCTTACCTTTCCTCTGCAGCGGCACTTCGCCTCGCACTTCGCCATTAAACCACGTCTCTGATTGGCAGAGATGAACAGAAGACACCTGACGTTAACAGTTTCTTCCACTAACGTCACTCCTCGATCACAGATTGTTCCACTCAGGAAATTCAGAACCAGAACAAACAGTGACGCTGAACTGAGGAATCCTAACAGCACGTAGCGCCGCGTTGTGGAATAATGGTGCTTCAGGTAATAATGGAATCAATTTTGTAATAAAAGACTTGAACGCATTTTCTAATAAACTTTGCTGCATTTTGTAATAACTTGTTATATATTCCAACAGCCTTTACAAAATGTGGGTGTTCCACTTTTTTTATTAAGAAAATGTAACAATTTGGTGATTTATGTAATAAAATGTGTCCTTTAGCCGTATACATAGTTTTATGGTTAACTATAATTCTATGTCACTCTTTGCTTTTGTTCCCATCCTGCCAACACAGTGATGGTAGAACACAGGATCTACGTCAGGTTTGACTGTTTGGATCAGCCGCCATTGTGGCTGGTCGTTTTTAAAAGTACAAGACAATCAGTATTTCCACCAGACATTTAGAAATGAAACCAGATGGTAAGTGCCACTGAGGGCATTTAATCATTAACCTTTTTGTAATAACTGTTGTAATATGTAACTAGTTATTACAAAATGTGGCAAAGTTTATCGGAAAATGCCTTCAAGAATTTTATTACAAAATGTGTGAGATTAATACGAAACGCGGCATTATTTCATAATGCGGCGCGACACAGCAGCTTAAACTGAACTGAAGAGGGCCTCAGAAGGAGCCCTGAGGTACCTCGGGATGTTTACAGCAGATATTCTAAGGATGGGAGCTGTGATGAGCTGAAGATCCAAACACAAATAAATGACACAAGCATGCGGTGAGAAACGATGCGAGCAGCGTCGCCCCGCCGGCTCTTACCTCTCCTGGCTTTCCTCGGACTGGGAGTTTTAACGTTTTCTCTAAGAGCAGCTTCTAGGAGGGAAACCACACAGACCATTTAACCCTTTAGTCACCAGAGTTGAATTAAATTTGTTGTTTTGTTTAGTTTTTTTTGTTTGTTTCTTTTTTGACAGTTTTGTGTTAAAAAACAAAGATGTTGCATTCTGGAGTCCAGCACATCTGACTGGATCACAAATACAAAAAACACAAATCCCAGAATTAAACAGCTGATTTATCACTGCAGTCAGAAGGACTGGATGTTTCTGTGAGATCGTTCTGAGTTGTTGTTGTTGTGAATGAAAATGTGTGTAAAGCTGTTGGTCCTGCTCGCTGTACCAGCTGGTAATAGATGAATACCATCATTTCCAGACTATAAGCCGCTACTTTTTTCACATGCTTTGAACCATGCGGCTTAAACAATGACTCGGCTAATTTATGGATTTTGAGGAGTTATTGAGCTTCATGCCTGATACATGGGTGATGCGTTTAGGTGCATCACATAACGCCGACATTTATTTTTTTCTTCTTAAATCTGGTGGGCGTGGCTTATAGTCAGGCGTGCTCGATAGTCCACAAATTATGGTAGATGTGTAATATGTTAAATATCAGATCCTAATTCAACCTGGAAATGAAAAACAAACTCGTTTCAAAGCTGAACCGAAATCGAAGGACTTGAAAATGAATCATCACGTCTGGAAATGATTTGTCTTGCTTGTGACGTTCAGATCTGTCAGTGTGTGTGTGTGTGTGTGTGTGTGTGTGTGTGTGTGTGTGTGTGTGTGTGTGTGTGTGTGTGTGTGTGTGTCCTATAGACCCGCCGCCCTGCAGGCTTTAGCCTCTCCTCCTTAATGCCTCCACCTAATGAATCCCGAGGCGCTGCAGAAAGCCTCGCACCACTTGTTGCAGTCGAGTGTGTTGGAACGGAGGACTGGCTGAGGAATGACGTCCTGCACAAAACTCGACTCGGCGTCCAGATCGTCGTCACTGGACTCGTCTCATGTTGCATGAAAACACCAACAACAGGAGTCGGCTAAAGTTGAAAGAGTGGCTGCAGCAGCGCTGATGAAGAGCTCCAGAGCAGAATGGATCTTATCCAGCTTTTATTAGCCTGTATTGAAAAGCTGATTAAGGATCAGAGAGAGCGGGGGGGAGGGGGGGAGGGGTGGGGGGGTACTGAGGGCTGGAGGACAAGCTGAAGGACGATGTGGTTTTGATCACACCACGCTGACTCAGAGGAGGAACAGCGCTGAGTCATGTTCTGCTCCGCTGAGCAGTTCATTGACTCCTCGACTGGTGAAAAGAATAGACCTGCTTGTTTCAGCATTTTATATCTCAAACTAGTTTATAAACTTTAAAGGGGACATATCATGCAATATTCACTTTCTAATGGTTTCCCTACGGTACTAATCGTCCCCATACCTGGAATGACACTCCAGAAGTGAAGAAAGTTTGTCCTCTCTTTCTGTGGCTTGATTCATTTTTTCTAAAGTGTGTTGCTCCAACGAGCAAATCAGAAATGAAAGCCTGTGTAGCGTCACCAGGGTGTTTTACCCAACCCCAGTCCAGATAGACCCTTTGACCCGCCCACCACCAGGCAGCTCCGCGAGCACTCCGCTTTTTTCACCTCTCTACCGCTGCAGGTAAACAAACATGGCGATACGAGCAAAACTCGCCAGATGAACCGTGATTAATTGTATCAACGAGCAGTGGAGTCGATCTTTACTGTGACGACCCGGTGGATTCATTCTAGTTTTAATGGGAATCGACCAACAAGACTTCCCAAAGTTTGGTTTGTCGCTCCCGGCACTTCATGGAGGAGAGTTTTCATAACATCGGCCAGAACAACGCTGGATTCACTGCAAAACTTCTAATAAAGATCTGCACTAACTATCGGTGATTCTACTGCAAATGTGGGGACTGTAAGCACAATATTCTGATTTCTATGCTTTTATACTACTTTTCGAAGCACCGGGCTGGTTAGTTTCCAACAGCTGGGGGCAGTTTGTTGTTTTGTTTATTGTGTCTGATAGAGACTGGAGATCAAATGGAGGCTTTGCAGAGTCTGAGGTGTGTGTGTGGGCTTAATAATAGCGAAGTGATCTTTTTATTTATTTCTATGATTCAAAGGTGGCTCAGGATATTCTCATGTCCACTACTAATTATGATCATTAGTAGAGGATAATTCAATTATTCGATCTCAGTGTGGCATGCACATAGTTGGATGAGTGCATCGTCACTCAGGTTGGTCTGAATAGTCGTTTATTTGCTGTTAAAACAGCACATTTCTTTATTTGCTGTTAAAACAGCACATTTCTTTGTAAAGAAAATATTCAGAGCAGCTAATGACCATATTCAGACACCATATGTTTTGCTAACCTTCTGAAACGTCCTGCTGCAGCAGCAGAGGAGGAGGAGCTAAATTGTCATTTCAAACTGTATGTCATTTCCAAATGTACAGATTTATAACAGAAACTCTCAGACTTTATACAAGTTTTGACAGAAACTTGTGTTATAACTCCTGAATCCAGCTGAACTGGTATCTCCATCATGTACTTTATGTTTCACAGTTTCTGGACCTGTAGTGTGACGCTGCTTTGCGTTGATGCTGTGAGCAGACAGAGTCTCTACCTTCTCCCAGAGGGTCCAGAGTGTGGATCATCAGCTGGAAGATGGTGCTCCTCAGCGACGTGTTGTGGAGGGAGGCCGAGCTGCCGCCGCGCTGCAGGACGGGACGAACCTGCAGGTCAGAGGACCACAAGGTCAGAGACTCGCCGTCCACGTTCAGGAGACACATGACAAACTCCAGAAACAGAAACTACTGATCTGGATTAACTCTGACGACGTTTGGATCCTGACATGCTCCACATATAGGTGTCATATTCTGCAAACTTCACCTTCTACTGGTTTTTTACCTGGACTGACGTCCCAGAAGTGAAGACAGTCTGTCCTCTCTGTCCCTGGCTTGTTTCAGGTTTTAAAAAGTGTGTTGCTCCAACCAGCCAATCAGAAATCAAACCCTATATAGTGTCATCGGGGGTTTAGCCAATCCCAATCAAGGTAGGTCCTCCCTTTGACTCCTCCCACAATTAGGCAGCTCTGCTCTGGCACATGGCACCACGAGAGGAAGTACGTCCTCCTCTTCCCAAGATGGGCATTTGTGGGTGGAGCCAGTCCAGCTCACACAGACACAGCAGATTCAGAATGGAGCTCCTATGATCCAATATTCAAATGGAGGAAAACCTTCAGGTGGCGCCATTACAGCCCATTTCCAGCCGGCTGCCTAACACTGAAATGTGACAGGAACAACCTGACGGCCTGAGAACGTTCAAGCGGGAACATCATGGAGAGACTCCAGGGCTCAGTGCAGACTAAAGGGCGCTCCGGGATTCTTAAAGTGGAAGTCAATGTGCAGCTTCAGAGGAGTCTGGACCTGGAGACGATGCAAACTGAATACAATGTGTAGACAGGAACGTCCGCACTTTAAATAAAGGACATGACAGACTTTATCACAGATTCAATTGATTATTTAATGCAGCCGACACAACTTTACATTGTGGAGACTAAACAAATGTGTCTGCAAACACAAGATCTAACTTCTCAGGAACAGTCGAACTCTTTCAAAGGCAGCAGAGTTCACATTTTGAACAGACGGTTTGAGACAAGCGGGAAAACAAGAATCATCGTAATCCCTCCTCTATTTACATTGTTCTTTTTTCTCTGCTCAGGAAACTCAATAATCCTGGTCGATCACCAGCGGCCTCCAGTGAACCTCATGTGACCTCGTGTGGCTCCAGTGAGCAGAGATCTGATGACGCCACGTGGATAAACGTCTTCCAGCTGACTGGATTCACACAGAGAATTTACAGAATAAAATAGAATAGAAATACTTTATTAATCCCAGTGTGTGTGTGTGTGTGTGTGTGTGTGTGTATGTGTGTGTGTGTGTGTGTGTGTGTGTGTGTGTGTGTGTGTGTGTGTCTTCATGTTCATACCCTGAGTCTGGATTTGTCCTCTGGATCCGACGCTCTGTCGCGTTGAGGCGTGTCAGGAGGCTGCAACGGCTCTGGCTTGGATTTGTCTTCAGGTTTTGGTGGAGGAGCAGCAGGAGGAGGAGCAGGAGGAGGAGGAGCAGGAGGAGGAGCAGCAGGAGCAGCAGGAGGAGGTGCTTCACTCTCCTATAACAACAGTCGATGCAAACATTATTTCCGTGATGGATTAACTGGAAAAGAACAATCTGACTTCTGACCGTAAAAACAAATAATCTGTATTTTGTTAAACTCAGAATTTCCTACTGGGAAAGTGGGAATTTCCGAGGAGCTCCAAGAAGCAAATTTCGCATCATTTAACATGGAAGCTTGACTGTATCTGTGTGAGAATTTTTGTTTCATTTAATTAAACATTTTCTTCATCAAACGCCATCGTCAGACTGTGTTATCCTGCCAATCAGAATATAATCCTTCCCACTTGGAAGTGGGACTTTCCCAACAAGTAACTTCAACAGCACTCAATATTGTCAGCTCGTGCGTTCATGTATGGCGAGGAAAAAGGAAACTACGGACTGCTGATTGGGGAAATGAACCATAATACATTCAAATTTGACAGCATTGAACCGAGCGACATTTGTTTACCTACTGTAGAAGAAAAGAGAATTTCTTCATGTTGCCCTTCTGATGAGAATAAACTTAGAAGAACAAAGTGTAAACACTGTCCAACTGGGAATTTCTGATTGGGAAAGTCGAAATTTTGATTAAGCTCATTTCATCTGCAGATTTTGTTAGAACTGGAAAAAATTACCCGTGTGTTGTGGGCACTCCCAACTCAGAAGTAGGAATTTCCCAAACAGTTAAGAGTCTAATTTCCATCTGAAGAAAAGCACCATTAGAGAAACATCACAAGGAATTTAGGTAGTAATTACCAGTTTGTTCATTAGTGGAAATAACAGCGGATTCAAATCTTGTGCTTGTTTGGAGTTGACGGGTGAGAAAGCATAGTGGCGGGAGACACCGGTGGTCCCAATCGGACCTGAGAGGAGACGTTCCGGTAATCTGGTAATCTATTCAACGCGACCTCCCGCTCCACTTTCTTACTCTCAGCAAAACGTATGTGACTAATCTCAAACTGTGAAGGGAACCGACGGTTCCCTCATCGTGGCTCTTTATGTTGTGGTACTTCGAAATGCAACGCATCCGAAGGAGGAAATTAGCTCTAGTCATCGAAGGAAAAAATAAACTGGAATAAATCCACTGCAATGTTTTAAAACGTTTTACAAAGGAAATGATCAGTGCAATTTGTTTTGTGATGAAAGTTAAAAAAAAAAAAAAGTATAAATGTGGGGGAGAGTTTTCTGCATAAAACCAACAGACTGAGAAGCTTTTGTAACATTAGTCTCCAGAGAAACACTGTAGCAGCACAGGGTAAAATGACTCTTATTGTGAAGGTCTGTAACAGGACATCACCACATCATGCTTCATGCATGCTGACGGTCTCAAAGCAGATCTACTACCACTACTAAAACCACCACCACTACTACTACTACGACTACTAAAACCACCACCACTACTACTACTACTACGACTACCACTACTAAAACCACCACTACTAAAACCACCACCACTACTACTACGACTACTACTACTAAAACCACCACTACTACTACCATCACCACCACTACTATTACAACTACTACTACTAAAACCACCACTACTACTACCATCACCACCACTACTATTACAACTACTACTACTAAAACCACCACTACTACTACCATCACCACCACTATGACTACCACTACTAAAATCACCACCACTACTACTACGACTACTACTACTAAAACCACCACCACTACTACTACCATCACCACCACTACTACTACAACTACTACTACAAAAACCACCACTACTACTACCATCACCACTACTATGACTACCACTACTAAAACCACCACTACTAAAACCACCACCACTACTACTAGTACTATGACTACTACTACTAAAACCACCACCACTACTACTACGACTACTACTACTAAAACCACCACTACTACTACCATCACCACTACTACTACGACTACTACTAGGGCTGCTCGATTATGGAAAAAATCCTAATCACGATTATTTGGGGCAATATTGAAAACCACGATTATTTACACGATTATGTCTTTAAATTTGGAACAGCATTTATTAAACATGTTTTAGAAAAGACTCTACTGTTAAATATATAAAAATATCTTGTAATGGAGTAATGAAAAATAAACCGTTCAATCTTTGAAAACAATAAATAAATAAAATACAATAAGAGATAGATTTACTTCAATAAATATTAATTACATATTTATATTGCCTTGCCGCTCAGTAAAGCAGCGGCGGTCCTGCGCGGTTCCTTCTCAGTGTGGACGCAGCGTGGTGAGGCTGTCCTCTGGTCTGGCTGCAGGACGGAGGGAGGGACAGTCAGACTGACCGCAGGACGGGGGAGGGGCTCACAGCAGGACCCGCTGCTCGCTGACCACAGTGACTGCAGAACCATATTTGTTTTCACATCAGAATCGCCAAACACACTAGAAAGTCGCCAATAACACCAGAAAAAGTTGCTAGATTTGTCGCTAGTCGCTTTTCATTATGGCCAACAGGATCTGACAAGTCGACAGATTTAGCGAGAAAGTCGCCAAGTTGGCAACAGTGCTGCCCGTCTGAGAAGGAAAACACCACATTGTGGTGCTCAGTTAAGTTCAGAATTCACCCAGTTACTGTGGGGTGGTGGGGAACTTTATTTTGTAGAGAGGCGGGGTTTCTGGTCGGAAGTAATTTAGTGTTACACAACGTATGCGCTCTCATGTTGGAGAGAAAGAGAAAAGAAAAGAGCTACTGAGAAGTGTGGTTGAAAGGAGAATTAAGTTTGGAGTTCCTCACTGAACTCTGCCTCCGACTCTCGTTCATCGGCTCGACAACATCATCCCCTTTCCTCCATTATATGAATTCTGAGATCGTCTGGAGCCATAATCGTAATCACGATTAAAATTCGATTAATTGAGTAGCCCTAACTACTACTACTAAAACCACCACTACTACTACCATCACTACCACTACTAATACTACAACCACTATGTACTCCTCAGGTCTGATACCTAAACTTTGTCACACTTCCACCGATCAGGAAAATGAACCAAACCGTTATGAAGCAGCCAGAGAGGGAATATTGTCTCGTCACCAAAAACACATTTGATGTGCCAAATGTTTCATAAAAGATCAGTGACATAATGACAGAATACACGCTGAACTGAGTGAGTGAGAGAGTGAGAGAGAGAGTGAGAGAGAGAGAGTGAGTGAGAGAGTGAGAGAGAGAGTGAGTGATGGGTGTCTGCTTATGTTTTCCAACTTTTTCTTGAGGCTTTTAGTAGATTTTAATGTTTTAGTGGATTTTGTAGTGTTGTTAGTGGGTTTGATAGTGTTTTTAGTATATTTTATGTATGATGTACATCAGATTTTATTGTGTTTTTAGCAGATTTTATGACAGATGCAAGTTACGTTTTTAAAGTGTTTTTTGTGAATTTTTGTGTTTCCAGTGTAATTTATGTATGATGCAGATTTGATAGTGTTTTTCGTGAATTTTATGATGTTATTAGATTTGATGTATGACGTACAGTAGATTTTACATTGTTTTTAGTGGATTTTTGTGTTTTTATTGGATTTTATAGTGTTTTTAGTGCATGTACAGATCAGATGACACTTTTAAATTTCATTGTACGTATGACAGTGACAATAAAGATATTCTCTTTTGTTCTTTTTGAAGCTGAAAATGCATGGTTTCTGTAGGTTTGGACGCTTTCTGAGCTCGTGTTCTCCCACAGGCCAAAATAAAACCTTCATTTGAGGTTAATTTGTGACCGTACTGACGGTAGCTGTGATTCTGAGTGTGTGTGGTTGTCTCTCTTCATCTCATACCTTGATCTTGAGTTGGATAAAGTGGTGTAGAAGAGATTAATGGACAGTAAATTATGTTTTAGGGAAGCATTGGACACTGGATAATGAACACCAACAGTGTTTTGGCGGATGTTGGTGATTCAGACTGATTATTCTGCTTTCTTCCACTCATACATGCAGATTGCAGAAAGGCTTCAGGCAAAGTGGAGGACATGTTCATGGTCCTTGTGATGCAGGAAACACGGCTCTGCATGTTTATTACACGCACTTAGCTGCAGTCTGTCAGAGAGACATTCAATCTGAGAGAAACTGGCGCTTTTTTTTAATCCCCTCGTCCCTCCGAGCTCATCTGAAATGACTGTGAATGAGATGACGTGTGTCGTACGGTGGTATTTCAGAGTGACATTTTCCATCGGTTCGGCACCGTGTGCCACACCTGGAGTCCTTTCTGTTCGCTACCATCAAAGGATTTCTCACAAATACAGGCTGTCACCTGCTCAGAAACACAAATCAATGTCCCTCTTTCAGCCTGTCTGAGTCACAACTGGACGGCAAAACATCTGTCTCAGCTGGATACCGCCTGCGTGGGGTTATTAACGCGCATGCTTGTTTTTAGACCAGTTGGATAATTATTATTCATTCAATTTTTCAGATGCTGTTTTCAACTTTCACATCACAGATTTAACATTGAATGTTCAAGTTTTTTTTAATTTAATCAGCGACATTACACTTTTTCAACAATCTACATGCCATGTAAAAACTCTTTGGAAAGCTTCTCTGTATTCTATACTTTCCCATCAGCAGTTAATCTACATATATTAACATAAACATAACATTTTTACTTGTTATAAATACATGGTTAGAAAACATTTTTTATTTCATTGCATTTGAACCCATATTATTTTACTTTTTTTGTCACATTCGATTTTAATGTGTTATAACGGTTACTGTATGTCACATTTCACATGTTGACTTAAACTCATCGCTGTAACATAACCATTTTTTATTTTTTTTGAAAACTATCATTACATTTTTTGAAACCATTTCCGTACATTTTACGGCTGATCCATCCCACATTACCTGTACATCACAAATTCTAACTGCTTTTAAGTTATTGCATTACTTGTTTTCCACAGTTTTATTATCAGATTTGTAGTATTACTGGTATTTATTTACCCGGTGATGTAGTTGTAGTCTGTTGTAGCACTATTTAACTATTTATGTATTTGCACTGCCTGCTCCATGTGACCTTTTAATTGCCCCCAGGGACAAATAAAGTCTTTCATTGACTGATTTATTAATTGATTGATTGATTGGGGAAAGGGGCGGGGCTTCCTGGTAATATATATTTTTACTTATGAAAATTACAAAAAATCTCTGCTGGGTTTTTTTGTTGCAAAGATAAGGTTTAGTGATGAAGTTTATTGGTTCTGATTCTTTTGTGTCACCTGAACAGATTAGAGCAAGTCGGCCTGTGATTGGTTGAGAGTGGAAAAGTGGGTGGGGCAGATGAGCATGCAGTGGCCGCATGCGCTGTGTGTGTGTATGTGTGTGTGTGTGTGTGTGTGTGTGTGTGTGTGTGTGTGTGTGTGTGTGTGTGTGTGTGTGTGTGTGTGTGTCCATTTGGAGGAAGCAGCGCCCGGTTTTGTTTAATAACATAGGGGTTTGCAGACAAGAATCTCGTCCTGCTGGACGCTACAATAGTAACACTCCAATAGTAACGCTACAATAGTAACGCTACAATAGTAACGCTACAATAGTAACACTACAATAGCAACGCTACAATAGCAATGCTACAATAGCAATGCAACAATAGCAACGCTACAATAGTAACGCTACAATAGTAACACTACAACAGCAACGCTACAATAGTAACACTACAATAGTAACGCTACAATAGTAACGCTACAATAGTAACACTACAATAGCAACACTACAATAGCAACGCTACAATAGCAACACTACAATAGTAACACTACAATAGTAACGCTACAATAGTAACGCTACAATAGTAACGCTACAATAGTAACACTACAATAGCAACACTACAACAGCAACGCTACAATAGCAACACTACAATAGTAACACTACAATAGCAACACTACAACAGCAACGCTACAATAGCAACACTACAATAGTAACGCTACAATAGTAACGCTACAATAGCAATGCTACAATAGTAACACTACAACAGTAACGCTACAATAGTAACGCTACAATAGCAATGCAACAATAGCAACGCTACAATAGTAACACTACAACAGCAACGCTACAATAGTAACACTACAATAGTAACGCTACAATAGTAACGCTACAATAGCAATGCTACAATAGTAACACTACAATAGTAACGCTACAATAGCACCGCTACAATAGTAACGCTACAATAGCAACACTACAATAGTAACGCTACAATAGTAACGCTACAATAGCAATGCAACAATAGCAACGCTACAATAGTAACGCTACAATAGTAACGCTACAATAGCAACACTACAATAGTAACGCTACAATAGCAATGCAACAATAGCAATGCTACAATAGTAACGCTACAATAGCAACGCTACAATAGTAACACTACAACAGCAACGCTGCAATAGTAACACTACAACAGCAACGCTGCAATAGTAACACTACAATAGCAACGCTACAATAGCAATGCAACAAGAGCAACGCTACAATAGCAATGCTACAATAGTAACGCTACAATAGTAATGCTACAATAGCAACGCTACAATAGTAACGCTACAATAGTGACTTGGATAAGTAAATTTAATCTGATAACTGGTTTAGAAATGCTAATGCATTATATTACTTGTTACTGAAAAAAGTGGTCATATGAGAGTAACGCGTTACTAATTAACGTGTTCCCTGCATCACTGCTTGAGTCCCAGCAGGACGTTCACTGACCTTCTCGGGCTCCTCTGCCGTCCACACCTTCACGATGCTCATGTGCTTGTTGATCTGCGTCTTGACCACCTGCTCGATCTGACTGTTGAACTTCATGAAGCTGACGTAGCTGATGTAGCCGAGCACCAGCATGACACTCTCCCACCAGCGGATCACGTTGTCCAGGAAGAAGACGATGAGCATGATGAGGTCCAGGATGTAGAAGGTCACGTCCCTGAACAGGGGCCACCAGGTGAGGTGCAGCATCTCCCTGGAGAAGATGGCACACATGCCGATCACGAACAGGATGTTGAAGACTGCCGAGCCCACGATGGTGCCGATGCCCACGTTGCTGTGGGAGATGAAGACGCCGATCAGCGAGGTGAAGAGCTCGGGGGCCGAGCCACCGGCCGCCATGAAGGTGGCCCCGGCCACGTCGTCGGAAATCTCCAGCTTGATGGTGATGACCTCCAGCGCAGGGACGAAGAACTCGTCACAGACGATGGCCAGAGCCACGAACATGTAGATCATGCCAAGGACGTGCAGGACCACCCAGCCCTGCCGCCGCTGCTCCACCGAGAAGAGGTCCTCTGGGTAATCACCCTTCCTGTGCGGCGGCGGGGGCGGAGCTGGGCTGGGCGGAGAAGGAGAAGGTGGAGTTGGGGGAAGTTTGGGAAGTTGAGGATCCACATAGATGCACTGTTCGATATCCGTCCGGTTGACGATTATCACCAGAGGAGGTTTGTTGCTCTGAAGCGAGCCCTCCACCTCCTCCTCCACCGCCACCTCTTCCTCCTGCGTTCCATTGGTTGCCGTCACCTCCCGGACGTTGACCTCCACGACATCACCCCCGGCTGTGTCGCCCACCCGGGCGGAGGCTCGCGGCTCCGACAGCCTGGCCCTCAGAGTCAGCGTGTAGACGAAACACAGCAGCACACCCGAGATGAAGAAGACAACGCGGCCGCGCCGGAGTCTCCTCCTCGGAGGCGAGTGCACGTTCATCGTCTCAACTCCCAAAACGGCTCCAAGTTACGTCGGATGCATTGCTATTCCCTGGTGGATCCCGCGCTGCGATGTGGCAGGAGGACGCCCCCGACGGAGAAGAGGCACGCGCACAGGGGGGCTTTCATCCTCCACAGCAGGCAGCTTCAACCTGTGCTAGGCCTGAAAAACACAACATACAAGCAGATTTTAACCAGACAAAAAACAAAACATTATAAATGTGTGTGAACAACCTCTGTGTGCATAGTTGCAGTAGAAGTGGTTGTGTGTGATGGAGGATGCAGACAGCCACCTGTTACTATGGCTACATAATCACTCAGGCTTGGGCTTTGCACAAAACAGGAGACCAGTGAAAATACGTCAAACATGCTGCAAAAGCAAGAAAACCCTGCAAATAGCTGAAAATAAAGAGATTTTCTTTTCTAATTATAAACACTTATTATATCAAGAGCGCGTGCACAGTGGAGCGTGCCTTAATGTGCGCGCAGTATATGATGGGAAATCATTTAATTAAAAATACATTTTTAAGAAATTCGGGCAATTAAGGGTTTTAATGTTTTTAAAAACATTGAATTTACGAGTGAAACGAGCCAGTTGAGGTTTGGTTTTGGAGAAAGTGAATGCGGCACCGTAAAAACATGTAAATTCTCAGATTAGGATCATTGTAAAAGTGATAAAAAGCGTGAAGTGGTGCGGGTCTTACCTGTTGCTCCGCCGCTCGCTCTCTCTCTTGCTCTCTCTCTCTCTCTCTCTCTGCGCGCGCCTTGCGTCCTCCAGCTGTGCGCGTGTGCGCGGCGGACGCAGAGATGCTGACTCCGGTGTTCGCGGAGCTTCAAGGGCGCAGCACATGTCGGGGCATGACCTGCCGCTCAGCATAATGCTGCTAAAGAGGCTTACCGGAGGAACACCTCTCTCCCTCCCGTTCACACATAACGCTGTTATCAATACGCCAACGTTCATTCACGAGCTGTGCACGAGGAAAAAACCTCCGAGTCAGTCAGCGCCGCGCGAGACGTTCAGGTACCGAGGGAGGAGTCAGGGACAAGCCGCCTGGCGATTTTAACCAAGTGGAAAAAAAGTAGTGACACATTTCACTCGAGAGGTACAAGAACTTGTGTGTGAAGTACTTTTTGATTATTTTTGCAATTGAATGTTGGGCTGACTGTTTCGAAAATATCCCCCAAAAAACTACGAAAAAATGTCCCATGCAGAGCGGATGAAAGTGGCCATCAAATCAGATCAGCAACTGTTGCCATGGAGACGCGCTCTGCTCAGTGTTTCACACGTTGATGTGGCTACATCGATATGAGCTAACAGCCATCATGCTAGCGATGCTAACTCGGTTCCGCAAACAAATGTGTTGGCAAGGAGTGCGCTCTACCGAGTGTAGCTCTAATTACCTTTGCCAATGAACGTTGGCTGAGAAGGATATGTTTCCGTCTGTGTGTATTTGCGTGATTATATATTTTCATATAATTCATATATTATCATATTAATTTCTGTTGCTATTCATCTACTTACTGTCCACTTACTGCAGTAAATATGCAAATTTCCCCGTCATGGAACAAATCAAAGAACTAGAGCTCCACTCAGTAGGGCACAGACACAGCCACATTTGTTTGCCAAACTGAGTTAGCATCGCTAGCATGATAGCCGTTAGCTCATACCGATGCTAACCACATAGCTACATCACTGTGTGAAACACTGAGCAGGAAGCGTCTCCATGGCAACAGACGCTGATCTCCTCTGATCTCCTCCATGAGATGCCTCTGTTAACCGCTTTGCATGGAAATATTTTTTGCAGTGTTTTGGTATTTATTCCTAAACGATTAGCCGTTAACATCCCAAAATCTAATCGATTGGTCCTTGATGATTTGCAAAAAGTTGGTAAAATACATACATACAAACCAATAAATAAATGAATAAATAAATATGTGCAGACAAAAACATAACCTTCTTGGCGTTGGTCACCCAATTTTCGTGGCGAAGGTAAATATCTTATTATGGTAAATGTATTTCACTTCTGTAGTGCTGTTCAACCGCTTGCGCAGTTGACAAAGCACTTCACACCACTAATCACATTCACACACCATTGGAAGCAGCTGCCATGGAAGGAGCTTAATCCATCCACTGGGGTTCAATGCCTTGCACAAGGACACGTCAACATGTGGAGAGTCAAACCTGCAACCCTCCAGTTGAGTGATATATATTAGTGATACTGCTGTACCAACTGAGCCACAGCCACCATCGTATCTTACAGTAACAATAGTTTGCAGTCAGTGTGGAGTCACCAGACTATCCATCAACAATACAAATATCACAATTGAACTTGTATCATTGTTTTGTCCACAGCTGGAGAAAGTACTCATATTCTTACAGTAAAAGTACAGATAATTACTATGTAAATACTATGATACTATGGCAAAAGTCGAGTCAACTTGTGTCATTTCATGAACCTTTTCTTGAGGCATCTGGAATTATTAAAAACGTTTCTTTTTAAGGTATTATGTGCAAATACTTACATGCACTTACACAAAATATAACAATAGTTTGTAAAACCAATTTATTCAGCATGAGTAAATCATTTGCAACTCACATCAGTGCGCTTATCTCATGAGCTTATCTCTTGTTCAGAGGGAAAAATAAAGCAAAGGTACTTGTGTAAAAAAAGACTTTCATGTAAGTACTTACACCCAAAAAATATGGGTTTAAAAGAGTATACTGCTAAAAGTGTTCAAGTTCACAATGTCTTCATAGTGCATCATGAAAACACACACACACTGTAACTATTGTTATTGTAATGCTCTGCTTGTCAGGCAGATTCCAGTTGAATCATTAACTACACAGATTCAACTTGCATCGTAGTTTTCAGTTGAAAACTAAATTTCATTCAAAGATTTTACTCCTGAACAGAAAACTGTTTGCATTCGACCATTGTTGATGTAATTTGATTACTTTAACTTGATCAGCTTCAGTTTGGATAACTGTTACCATCGTCTTTCCCTGGAACTCCGTCCAGATATTTATCCTCAATGTAACAGTAATTAAAACAAAAATTCAAGTAGAGACACACGAGAAATCATCTTAAACAAAAGCAAAGACAAAAACAAAATACACCTAGTTGATAATCAAACTGTGTAGAAATCACTGTTAAACTTCTTTAAAACTTACATTTGAGGAATTATTATTTTGGCATTTTAATGAAAAGTTTAAAGGCATAAAAGACACCATTGTGTGATATAGAGTGTAAAATAGAAGTGTACTAAAACTTGAGAGTTGATGACATAATGTATAACAATACATGATGAGAATGATAAGTAGTAATAATAATAAAAATAAATAAAATAATAATAATTTTATATGGAAAGCACTTTACAGTTTTGAAAAATAACTCTACAAGTGCTACATGTGAAGTTTAGGAAGTAAAAGTCTAGAAAATAGAAAAATGAAAGACAAAAGCAGAAATCAAAAAGGATGGTAAAAGTGTGTGTGTGTGTGTGTGTGTGTGTGTGTGTGTGTGTGTGTGTGTGTGTGTGTGTGTGTGTGTGTGTGTGTGTGTGTTATTTGAGTTCTGAAGGAGTTAAAAAGCTGCAAGAGTAATCCAAATTGAAGTAAAATACAGATACTTGTCAAATCTATCCAGGTACAGTCACAAACAGTGCTGCCACAGATACCTTGAAAAAGTAATCCGATTACTGAGTACTAGTTGCTTCTTTTAAAAGTAACTTAGTTACTTTACTGATTACTTGTTTTTAAAAGCAACTAAGTTAGATTACAAGTAATTTTTTTAGTTACTTTTAGTAGCTACCGACAACACCCCCCACCTTCTCAAAATAAAAATGACAACTGGTTCTGCTAAAAACTGCTTCTCACTGCCTCCTGCACCATGTTTATACATATTTTAACCTTTGGCCTATATTGTTTGTTGTATTTATATCTGACTCATGATTTTATTATACAATGTTTTTACTATTACTGGCATTTCTTTACCCGGCAAAGTAATTTTAGTCTGTTGTTGCATCATTTATTGATTTATTTATTTGCACTACTTGCTCTATGAAACATTTTAGATGACCCCCCCCCCCCCCCCCCCCCCCCGGGGACAAATAAAGTTTCCCATTAATTTATTGATTGGAAAACAAAAAATTACAAAAATAATATTCCATCTCTGCACTTGAGTTATTGTTGCAATGACATGGTTCATTTATGACATTTGTTTGTTCCCATTCTTTTGTGTCACCTGAACGCACCGTTTGAGTGAGTTGGCCCGTGATTGGCTGAGAGTGGAGAAGGGGGCGGGTCAGGTGAGCGTGCAGAGTGTGTCTTTGTCTGTTTGGAGGAGAACCAAGGAGCAGCCGGATTCTGTTTGATAATGAAGCGGCTTTACAGACAAGAAACTCGTCCTGTGGGAAGCTACAACTGTAGCACACAGTGACTTGGAGAAGTAACTTTAATCTGATTACTGGTCTGGAAATAGTAACGTGTTAGATTACTCACTACTGAAAAAAGTGGTCATATGCATAGGCGTAGGAACCAGGGGGGGATGGGGGGAGGGTAATATCCCACCCAATACTGGAGACTTGCGTATTTGACCTCCCCCCCAAAAAAATCATACAACCGCAGAGAAGAATATATTTGAAGTAAAAATGTTTAACTGCCATTCTTTTATTTTGACGGTGCAGCACAGCGACTTGTCAAAGCCTCGCCCTCTCTCTCAGCGGCTCTGAGTGTTTTGGGGTAAGACAGCAGCAATGGACGGCGGGGTTTTTATTACAGGACTTCTTTTGAATGAGGTAAAACGGTCTGTAGGAAACACTGCCACGAACATGGCTCATTTATACCGTCATGTTGTCCGTTTACATTCATATTTTGGAACAAAATCTGTTGAATGAAGTCGCCTTAATCTTGGGACGGTCATTAGTCCCAAATTATTTCATTAAACAGGGCAAATATCACCTGTTGAAAGTTTTCCATCCTCTGTTTTGTTCAGTGTTCCTTTGGAAAACTTAATTTCCCATGATGCCCCCACCCTATTTGTGACGAGAAACTTCACGACACACTGCGACCTCGAACATTTTATAGTCACCAGTTAACCTCAAACACATGCTTTCGGACTTAAGAAGGAAGCTGCGGGACCCAGAAGAAACTAATGCATGCACAACTCATGCATCAATACAGTGTAGCCTACGTTTACCCCCACCCCGTCTTTGTATTTTATATACTACTCTGTATATGCAGTTGTGTGAGTGTGAGTGTGAGTGTGAGCATTCAGGCATTTATGTAATGTGATGTTCCTCAGGAAAACTTGTACTGGGGCAAATTTTTAAATCACCCCTAATGCATGAAAATCCACATTGCTGATTGGATATATATTCATGTTGCCACGTGCAAATCTGTGAGTGTGTCTGAATTTATTCAGCAACCATTCTCAGGGATGTCTATTCTCATAAATATTCTGCTTGACATGGCAACAGATTCTTACCTCCTCATTTACCTCAACCCTGGTCCTGGAGGGCCCCGGTCCTGCATGGTTGAGCTCTCCCAGTTCCAACACACCTGATTGCAATGAGGGACTCGTTATTGGACTTTTTCACAACCTTGGTGATGACATCATCATTAGATTCAGGAAAGCTGAAGCAGGGAGGACGTTACTCGGCCTGATGACTAGGGATGGGAATCGAAAACCGGTTCTGACTGAGAACCGGTTCCAATTGATCAATTCCATTGGAATCGTAAACCTTATATGTGTTCGATTCTTCTTAACGATTCATTTCCAGCACGACGTCAAGTCTCGTTAAGGTACGTTGGATTACGTCACACACTGTGCGATGCAGACCTCCTTCAACCAGGAGAAAACATGGAGAGGAAGAAGGTCTAAAGTTGGAGATGATAAACGACAAAATAATACGATACGGTAATACATGTTCACTCACCACGTCCTGAATCCACAGAGTCCACAGCCTCTCGCCTCACAGCCACAAGGTCCAAGTTAAAAAAAAAAGTCTCGGTGCAAATCCCGGCAGGAGCCTTTCTGTGTGGAGTTTTCATGTTCTCTCCGTGTTCTCTCCTACTAATGAGGGACTTTTAATAAATGAACTCTGCCGTCAATCTGTCCCGTGTAGTGAATGTCTGCTCCAACGAGCCGACAGCGTAGACATATGCTAGTAGATCTGCACTATATGTGTGAGCCCCTTGTCACAGTATTAAACGCTCTATTAGAGTATGTGTACTGTGTAGACATACACAATCTAGTAGAGGCATACTAC
The DNA here is from genome assembly GCF_963383615.2 of Lipophrys pholis. Lineage (NCBI taxonomy): Eukaryota > Metazoa > Chordata > Actinopteri > Blenniiformes > Blenniidae > Lipophrys > Lipophrys pholis. The sequence continues at coordinate 37,286,066 of NC_137636.1, read as the reverse complement.
TGTATGTCTATGTATTAGATCATTCTGTGTTGAAAACAGCATTCCCTGCAGACCGAGAGAACTCGTTGCTCCTGCTACGTCACTTCCTCATTCCTCTCCAGTCTCCGACCTCCCAGAAAGGGTTAACTTGTCAACAGCACAAAATTTGAAAAAGTGTAAATTCCAGGGGGCATCCAATGAAGGCAAATACACATTTGACACTTTTTTAAGGGAAAAATCATAATTCAAGTTTCAGCTTAGGAAAAAATTTAATTGTTCCTTTTGGTGCAGAAGACTGTAAAACTACTTTTCCCCCCTCAAAACAATACTCAGGAATTGTTAGAAGAATTGATCAAATCTTATCAATTCCCACCCCTAGTAATCTACCTGTTAATTCTCCTTTAAAAAAAATAAAAGAATAATAATAATAATAATAATAATAATAATAATAATAATAAAAAAAATAATAATAGAAAAAAATTAAAATAAAAATCGATAAGAGAACCGACAAAGAATTTAATTGTTAAACAGAATCGAAAATGGAATCGGAATCGGAAAAATCTTATCAATTCCCATCCCTACTGATGACGCTGTTTGGGCCCCCATCGCTTCTCGGCCTGATCGGCCAGCCAACGCTTATCGGCCTGAGGACGCTGCTCGGCCTGAAGACACTGATCGGCCTGAGGACGTTGCTCGGCCTGAAGACACTGATCAGCCTGAGGATGTTGCTCGGCCTGAAGACGCTGCTCAGCCTGAAGACACTGATCGGCCTGAGGACGTTGCTCAGCCTGAAGACGCTGATCGGCCTGAGGACGTTTCTCGGCCTGAGGACGCTGCTCGGCCTGAAGACACTGATCGGCCTGAGGACGTTGTTCGGCCTGAGGACACTGATCGGCCTGACGACGCTGATCGGCCTGAGGACGCTGATCGGCCTGAGGACGTTTCTCGGCCTGAAGACACTGATCGGCCTGAGGACGTTGTTCGGCCTGAGGACACTGATCGGCCTGACGACGCTGATCGGCCTGAGGATGCTGATCGGCCTGGCGACGCTGATCGGCCTGAGGACGCTGCTCGGCCTGACGACGCTGATCGGCCTGAGGACGCTGATCGGCCTGAGGACGCTGATTGGCCTGATGACGCTTCCATTTGAGGTAGAAAATGAGAGGATAATGAAGATGCAGCCATAAAATTTGCAACGCAGGCAACCAGAAAGCGATGCACAGACCAAACACGCACACCAACAAATAAACAAGCTCAAGATGCAGGATTTAAGCAGAAACAAGGAGCCCAACGAGGTACGGTCAGATAGAGAGAACAGCAATGGAAGAGAAGAGAAGACGGGAGGAAACAAGTAGAGGACGGAGGATCAACGTGACAGAAAACGAAAGAGAAGGAATGGAAAGGCTCAGGACAATACGGAGAAAGGGCAGAGAAAAGGAGGGTAAATATATCAAGAAGCTAATACAAGCTGACACAAAAGACAGAGAAAGAGAGAAAAAACACTCTTTTTTTTTTTTTTTTTTTTCCCTTGTCCTGTTCGGCAGCTTGGGCCAACAATATGATGTGATCTAGAACCTTCGGAGTCAGAACAGTTTTTGGTCTTGCAACAGGGAGAGACCTGGAGTCTCCTCCTGTTGCCTTCTCCGTCAGAAGTTGGCATGGCTGCCGTACACGACCGGGGGGGAACGCTCAAAGAGAGAGAGAAGAGAAGAGAGAGAAGAAAGTCGAGGGGGGAGGGGTGAGGGGGGAGGGGGGAAGGGGATAACATACAATGTCCTTGTTGTGCTACATATATTATTTGCAATAATCACACTCATCCAAATACTTTCCAACTGTTATTAGATTGAACCAGCCTGAGCAGCTCTATCTAGACAGTAAGATGATTTCCTAGATTTAACCAGCCTGAGCAGCTCTATCTAGACAGTAACGTGAAGCAGGAACATGAAATAACAAAGAGGCAACAACAAAAGAGGAACATGATTTTTAAAGTTTGAGCAAATGATGACAGACAACAAGCAACTTCAGAAGCACCTTTCGTGAGGAGTGAAAGTGTGTGTGTGTGTGTGTGCGTGTATGTGTGTGTGAGTGTGTGTGGCTTGTCCACTGGGTGTGGCCGGAACTGTTGTGGGGGGACCCGTGGTGACACCCCGGGGTCCGAGGCCACCGCGCCCGGACACCGCCACCCCGGCAGACAGAAGCCCCCCAGGCCCGGGGAGACCCCAGCGAACCACCCCAGAGAGCCCCGCCCCCGCCCAAAAAGCACCCGACGGAGAATGCAGAGAGGAATCCCCCCCAGGCAAGAGGGGCCCACAAGAGAAGGACAAAGGGCACAGGGCCCCAGGCCCCGACCCAAGCCGCCAAGCCGAGAAAAGGCCGGAGCAGGGCCCCCGGGCCGAGCGGGCCGAGAGCCCCCCCAACCCCGGCGGCGAGTCCCACCGCACCCCCGGGAACAGGCCCACCCACCGCCCCCCCCAACCCGGCAAGGCAGAGACGGCCCCAGCCGCCGCGCCCCGGACCAGCCCCGCCCCCAGACCCAGGAAAGCGAAGTCCGGCGCAGGCCCCGGTCGGAGAACAGTCAACTCTACACCCCCAGGAGCCTCATATTCCACCCGCCCCATAACCCCTCCCCCCGGGTCTTGATTGGGAAACCCAACCCATGACCCACCCCGCACACACACACACACACACACACACACACACACACACACACACACACACACACACACACACACACACACACACACACCCACACACACACACACACACACACACACACACACACACACACGGAACGGGGGGGGGGAGTGAGAAAAAACACTCTTAATGTCCACAGAAGGACACAGGGAGGAAGAAGTCACAATGATCTTCTCCAAAATTAAGGAAAGGTCTGGGTTGGGATTCTTTAGCCGCGTTCCACCGCACCAAAAGTGTAGGGACGGAGTGGAGTGTTACGGAGCAGCATGGCAAAGCGTAACCAGAGCCAAATCTGGTTCGTTCCCTCCGCAGAAGTAGGTTAAAATGTAGGCGGGGGGACTTCCGGTTATGGCGACCAGCTGAGAAGTGGCGTTTACTCCTGCTCTGTGGCTAATCCTGAAATTAACATTACTTAAACAATCCCAACCAACGGAAAATGTTATAATCGTAAAATACAGAGATGAAACAAACTAATATGTCGAGAAGAGAGAATAAAGACAAGCAAAAGGCAACCGAACTACGAGGTAATGAAGAACACGTTTCGGAAAGTGATATCAAAGAAAGAAACATGGCGCGGACAGATGATTCCGGTAACATTAACCCCTCCACTGTCAACATTCTGTAGGCTACACAGTCATTCAAACAGGACTTTCACAATGAAAAGGAGGGAGTGCTGGCAGCAATCAAAAGTGTTCAATCCGACATTAAAGAATGCAGCAGCCACATCTCCGAAGCAGAGCAGCGCATATCCACAGCTGAGGACATGATTAACAAGCTACAAGGTGCAGTGGAAAAACTGGAGAAAAGAGCAAAACTAGTTTCGATCAAAGTGGAAGATCTGGAGTGCAGCAGCCGACGGAACAATGTGCGCATATTAGGTATCCCTGTGAGAGAAGAAGGCTCCAACCCCCGTTCTTTGAGCGATGGAGAGATGAATCACGGACAATTTATAGATATCGCCACCTGTCCTGGAGAGAGCACACCGAATAACAAGACAAAGACCCGACAGAGCTCCGAGAGTGTTTATCATGAAGTGCCTGAACTACAAGGACAGAGAGAGCATCTTGAGAGCTGCTCGGGCAAAGAAAGACATTATTGTACAAAGTACACAAGATAAGATTCCTCCGACCTATCACCAGAAGTCCTCAAACAACAGAGGCAGTAGGATGACGTGAGGAAGAAGCTGCGGGACCGGGGAATCCATTAACACAGAGTCATCTTCCCTGCCAAGCTGCTGCTGACCAACAGAGAGCACAGGGCTGTATCGACACACCGGCAGATGTGGACAAATACATCACGGAGCGAAGAGAGACGGTACCTGAAGTCTAACAGGGAAAACTCATCTCATAGATTTGTTTACTGAAGAATGATGTTAAAGTCATAAAGTGACTCAATTGCTTCAGCTTGCAGATTGAAATGGCTTATTGACATAGAGCTCTACTGGGCAGTTTAATCATCCCTTATGTTCAAGTTCTTGACAGTGGAAAAACCGCTGCTGAGAACCAAGAAGCCACAGCAGCAACTGTGAGGAACTGGACATCGTATCACAGCAGTCAAGATGACGGGCTCGGTGACAGTAGACCAGTTAAAAGCTGCCCGAACAACAGCAAAACGTCCGTTCTCCTGTCTAGCAAACAACATAACCCGGCTACACACAGTAATGTTGGAGGATGAGCTCAAAGACAATTTCAAAAAGCTAACACTGGAAGCAGCTAAAGTCATGGAAACAAATGATGATGTTGGGGCACAGTATGCAGTTAAAAATGAATCAGAAGAGCTTACTGAACAGCAAAAGGCTGACCTAGGGAAAGCTGCCACGGACTGTGAGACAAAACTGAGGGAGCTTCGGGACCTCATCCAACAAACTTTGTGGGCCAATTATGGAGTGGAGGAGCTAGTTACGGCACTACAGAACGCAGAAACAGAAGCGGATAGAGTGTCTATTGAGCCAAGTGAGGATAAAGATGCGTTTTGCTTCCTGGTGGAACACCAAGGGCTCCTCATAAAGGCTGCAAAGAAGCTGTTTGTCAAATGGAAATGCTGGGCCCCACAGGCAGAACAGCAGGAATGTTCTTGAGATTATGCTCCCCAAGCTGACAGTAAGAAAGGCTGATTGAAGTCAGGAAAAAGTGAAGGAAGATGCTGACAGGGGGTTACAAGCAAGCGCTGCAAACATCTTAAGACCTCCACCTCAAATTAAGTTAAAACCAGCATCACTCCCCAAGTTTATAGGAATAAGATGTGTATTCCATTGGTGGAAAAGAGATTGGGAGGCCCTTCAAAAACAAGGAGAGCTGACGGTCTCACAGGAAATAAAAAAGTTTCAATTCCTCGACAGCATTGACGATAAGACCGCCAGGGATCTCCATTTGTCAAGCTACAAAACAGCTGCGGACATTTTCAGAGAACTGGAGAATCGTTTTGGGAACAAAACAAACATTACTATTGAGATAGTGGAAGACCTCCAGAAGCTCCCAATTTTTAAAGGATCAGCAACCAAAGAAAATTGTTTAGCTCATCCAGTTTGTGGAAAAAGCCCTCTTAGACCTAAGTGACCTTGGCAAGACTGAGGCCATAAAGAACCCACTGGTAACTTGAACGATTGAAGGTAAATTGCCTGATGGACTGAAGAAAGAGTGGCTCCTTCATGCAGCGCAAATGGGGGAGGCCACAGATGAAGAAAAGCACTTTGATGGTCTCCTGAAGTTTCTACAGAGTCAGGAAGCCATATATAAAGAGTTAGAACAACTCAGTGGCGACTCAACAAGACCCAAGCATTAACAAAGACACGCTCGCACTAAAACTTTAATTCAAGCAAATTCAAACAGCCAGTTTTCGGGGTCCGTTGTCTGCGGAGATAGAGGACACAAACGAAAGTTGTACTTCGGCCGAAAATTTCGCACACTCACGCTGGCTGAAAAGGGAGATGCTATGAAGAAGTTGGGGGCCTGTAAAAGGTGCTTGGAAGTTCATTCGGACGGTGGCTATTGCAGAAGTGAATTTCTCTACAAAAATCAAGGGTGCAAAGAAAGTCAAATGGCAGCCCATCACATCTACTTGTGTCCGAATAAGACCAAGGTCAATACAGTGGGAGGAGGTAACAGAAGCTACTCCGAAGCCCAAGAAGAATTTGTAAAGAGCCTTCCTCCTGACTTCGCAGAACGGTACCGCAACATGTTCAGTAATACTGTGGCCAGAACCTCCCTCATCTCAGGTCAGCAGAGCCTACTGGCGGAGTATGGATTGGAAGAGTGGCCAGTTGTCATGATGCTTCTTGAAGTCACAGCCAATGCTGGACAAAAAGTAGGCACTCTTATAGACTTAGCGTCCTATACGAACTACATAACGCACGAGGCCGCTGAACGTCTGAACCTGAGAAGTGAAGCTATTAAACTTGTGGTTCATGGTGTTGGAGGTATGGCGGTCACAGTTAACACAAAAAGATACATGCTGAATATATGGGTTCGAACCGAAAAAGGCACATTCAAATCATATCAATTGGTCTGCTATGGCCTTGAACACATTGCAGACATCCACCAAACCGTTTCGGTAGAACAACTGCATGCATTCTTTCCCGATGTGCCGAGCAGCGACCTCAGAAGACCAAAAGAAATACATCTCTTGATTAGCCGCAAAGAAGGCAGATTAGCTCTTCAAAAAGTTTGCAGCGTGGGGGATCTCGTACTGTGGGATGGACCACTTGGAAAAACGGTGGGAGGGACTCATCCTGAACTGTTCGAGAAAGCCACTGTTTCAGCTCACATGTCCCGCACCCATTTCGCCAGATCCATAAGAACCGCGGCTGTGAAGTACCAAGAATACACAGCACATCTACACCTCGACCACCACTCATGACTTCTTTGAATGGTGGAAGTGGGATAGCGTCGGCGCTGCCTGCGACCGAATATGCGGGGGAAGCCGTTGCGGGAACTGTCAGCCGGGTGGTTAAGACATGACCTTAGTTGAAGAACGGGAGATGGAGGTAGTAAAGGGCGGATTGTCATGTGCTGGTACTGATGAACACAGTGAAAGTCTCCACTGGCATGCAAGCTATCCGTGGCTCGAAGATCCATCCACCCTTCCAAACAACAGATGAGCTGTAGAAGCGACCTTCCTCAGGACAGAGAGGCAGCTGGCCAAGGACCTCCAGTGGAAAGCCGCATATACTGCACAAGTCCATGAAATGGTAAATCGCTGTGCTGCAAAGAAACTGTCAGAAGAAATTCTTCTTAGTTGGGCTGGACCTGTGTGGTATATTAGCCACTTGATCGATCTGAACCCTCATTCCGTTACGACCCCAGTGAGACTCGTCTGGAACAGTAGTCAAAGATTTCAAGGCCAGAGCTTAAATGACCTCCTTCTAAAAGGCCCTGACGTCCTTAACCCAATACATGGAGTTCTGCTCAAGTTCCGACGAGGTTTCTTTGCTGCCTTGGGAGATATCAGAAAAATTTATAACTCCGTCTGGCTGGAGGAACGTGAGGTCCATCTGCACAGGTTTCTGTGGCGGGATTTTGAGAATGAGGATGTGGGAGAGTTCGCTATCACCAGAGTTAACATCAGGGACAAGCCTGCTGGATGTATAGCACAGCTTGCTATGAGAGGGACTGCAAACCTCCCTCAGTTCAGCCATCTCAAGGAGGAACAGCAAGTGCTGCAGGAGCGTAGTTACGTCGATGACATCCTGACATCCCACAACGATCCACAAAGGCTCAGAACCATAACCACAAACGTGGAATGGATCTTACAAGCTGGTGGGTTTGCATTGAAGCCGTGGGTCTTTTCTGGCCAGAGGGAGAAAGACACTGAAGCGTTGTCGCCAAAGATCATTATCCTGCCAAACCAAATGAAAGATGAAGACAGCAAAGCTCTCGGACTCGGTTACAAGGTGCAGGAGGACAAATTGCCTGTCATGGTGAGAATCAACTTCTCAAAGCGGAAAAAGAAGATAAGACCTGCCGCTAGAGAATGTGAGAACAGGAACACCAGACCCGTTGACCAGACGAGAGTTAAGTCAAGTTGCTGGGCTATACGACCCGATCGGCCTAACAGCACCCACAAAGCAAAAAGGAACTATTATGGTGAGAACAGCTTTTCAGGAGGCCAAGCCGAAGAATGCTGCCGTGAAAGATACATGGGATTTGGCTCTGTCAGATGGACTTCGGGAAAGCGCTATTGAACTGTTCGAGGACTACGTCTGACTCAGCAAAGAGATGTTCACCAGATTCCTCACCCCGTTGGTTACTGTTGCTGAGTCTGTCGCAGCCACCTTCTCAGACGGCAGTGAGAGCTCATACGGGGCGGTGCTATACCTTCGATGGACATGTAAAGCTGCTACCACTGTGAGACTGGTCGAAGCTAAAGCTAAGCTGACTCCTTTTGACCACAAGGGAGACCCAGTCAAAGCTGAACTCTGTGGCGCTGTCTTTGCAAGTCGTCTGAAGAGATACTTCGTACAAACCTCCCAGATCAAAGTAAAGCGATGGTACCATTTCCTTGACAGCCAGACCATTCTGGGTGCCATACGTCGAGAGAGTTACGGGTTCCAGACCTTTTTTGCAAATAGGATCGGAGAAATCCAAAGCAGCACCAACCTGAAAGATTGGTGGTGGATCTCAAGCTCACTTAACATTGCAGACATCATCACCCGCGGAGCTGGACCAGACTAGTTGGATGAGAGGTCCGAGTGGCAGAAAAGGCCAGAATTCTTGAGTCTTCAGGAGACTGAATGGCCTATCATGTGTCTGCAACAGCACAAAAAAACATTAGCCAAATGCAGAAAAAGTCATTTGTGTCTTTGCTAACAAGAGCCCAGGCAAGACCAATTGCAGTGGTTTTGACTCAACAAAGACCCCATAGACCTCCAGCAGCTTCAGCTGTCAGAATCTTTGTGGATGAACGACGCTTCAGCCACTCATCCCGGCTTGTGAAAACAGTCGCATTGGTGTGGAGAGCCGCCGAGAAATTTGCTGGAACAAAAGAGACCCTGAAGTCACAAAAAGTGGGAGGCAGTATCAGGAAGTGGAGTCGTCTCTGTCGAAGAGTGGCAGGATGCCCTAAGAGACATATTCCTAGCGGTTCAAGAAGAGGTAACTTTTCCCACCTCCACAACAAACCGCTTGGTGGTCTACAAAGAACCAGACTCTGGGTTACTGCTTTGCGGAGGAAGAAGCCAAAGTTTTAACAAAGATTCCATAACTGTACCACTCTTGCCACAGGAAGCATGGATCTCAACACTGCTTGCACGAGAAGCGCATAATGAAGGCCACAAAGGAGTGGCTGCGACAATGTTGAGAATGCGAAAGAAAGCCTGGGTGGTCCGAGGGAGGCGAATTGCCAAGAAGGTTGTGGAGAACTGCCTCTTCTGCAGGAAAGCCAGAGCCAAAAGATGTCAACAAATAATGGCAAGCCTACCTCAAGAGAGAACCAGCCCAGCGGCACCGTATGAGTATACAGCTGTCAACCTCTTTGGACCCTATCTTGTGAAAGAGGAAGTGAAAAAGAGGGTGAAGATGAAGGCGTGGGGAGTTGTCTTCAGCTGCATGGCCAGTAGAGCAATTCACACAGACCTGGTGAATGCCATGTCAACAGAAAGCTTCCTGATGGCGTACATGCAGTTCACTGCAATCAGAGGGCACCCTAAGAGGATCTGGTCGGACCCTGGGATAAATTTCAGTGGGGCCAAACCTGTGCTTAAGGAGTTGTACCAGTTCTGGGAAAATCAAAACAAAGCATAATTGGAAGAAACCTCGGCAAAAAATGGCACCATCTGGGAGTGGAAAATACAACCAGCAGACTCACCTCACCGCATCGGAGCTAGAGAAGCTGCTGTCCGCATCGTGAAAAGGACACTCCAAGGCCTGGGTAGTGAGACCAACCTCACCTACAGTGAGTTTCAGACTACTCTACAACAAGCTGCCAATTAAGCAAACGAACGGCCAATAGATGCCAGAATACAACGTTGTGTGGATTTGGTCCAGTCTGTCACACCAAATACACTGTTGCTGGGACGTTCCTCTCCAAATGGTGATGTAAAGACGTTCGATTTTGAAAGTTATACCTACAATAGATTACAGGAAATGCAAAACGTGGTCAACAAGTTCTGGAGATCGTGGAGCCAACTTGCAGGTCCCAACCTATTCGTAAGGAACAAGTGGCACACCTCACAAAGGAACGTTGCAGTAGGCGACATTGTCTGGCTGTGCGACCAAAACACCATCAGGGGCCAGTTCAAACTTGGACGTGTCACAAGTACAAACCCTGACCCAAAAGGCATTGTAAGGGACGACCACGTAAGAGTCGTCTCAAGCTCCTGTACTCCAGCAGCAAAACCAAGACCAGGCCGAACTACCAACAGTTCCAATGGAAGCACTGAAACTACGACATTGCACAGAGATGTCAGGCGGTTGGTCGTTCTCCTACCAGTCGAAGAGCAAAAGTGACAGAATTATGGATGCAGCTCACAATCTGTCAAACGAAGCACATGAGAGATCGGAAGCAGAGAGCAACACGGGTGGCTCAATCAACGCGGGCAGTGCGAGCCAAAACAGCCAAAAGTATCTCGAGCGTAACAAATCAATCGTGCAGGCGAGCTCCCCAAAGGCATGTCAATAGACGTCTGAAGAACAGCCGGTTTTTCCACTGTCAAGTGCGTCTATATTTTTGCAGATTGTCTCCACTTGATAGGACGTCCCCCCATCCTGAAAGAACTGAGGGAATTCATGTGAGATAACAGCCAGCAGCTGAAAGGAATACAGGAACAAATCAACAAAGCCAACGTGAGAATAAGCTAGGCTGCAGAGCGAATCAACGCCACAGAAACCCGAATACAAGCGGCAGAGGAGACAGTTACCGAGCTGCTGAAACTTCAGCTACACCTGACCGCAAAAATGACCAACCTGGAGGGACGCGCAAGATGGAACAATATTAGAATTTAGGAGTTAAAGAGGGTGCCGAGGAGAACTCCGACTCAATGGTCACCTTTGTGGAACACCTGTTACGTGAAAAGCTGGAGCTCCCGGCAGCTCAGGAACTCCGAGTTGAATGGGCACACCGTGCCTTGATGACGAAGCCGCCTAAAGACGCCTCGCCGCGGTCCATTGTGGTCAAAATGGCAAGTTATTGAATGGAGGAAGAAATACTGAGACTGGCCTGGCAAAAGAAGGGATTCCAACACCACGGGAAAAAGGTGAACCTAGACCACGATTACGCACCCGATGTTCGGAAAAAGCGGCAGGACTATGCTGAGGTGAAAGCGGCGCTGAAAGAGAGGAAGATCAATTCCAAACGCCGTTCCCAGCCAAGCTGAGGGTTCACTACCAGGAGGGAACAGTGCTGTACATTTCTAGCAAGTTTTAGTGCAAGGATTCAAACCATCAAATTGTCAGTTTTACCCAGGCTCCTGTATTTGTTTATGTCTTTACAGGTAAAAATCCCAGTGAGTCAGTTTCAGGAATGGGACAAACAGATTTCACGTTTTGTCTGGAGAGGGAAGAAACTGCGGATTGAGTATGATACACTAACCATTAGTAAAGAAGGAGGCGGGATGCCTAACCTCAGAAATTACTCTGTCTCTGCACAAATGAAAACTGTAGTTCTTTGGTGTGATGATTAATATGAGGCCAGATGGAAAGAGATGGAAACACTTTGCAGAAACATCCCAATAAAAGCAATGGTTGGAGACCAGAAGCTGGCAGCTACTCTTCAGAACAATTTGAACCCCATAGTGTCCCATACTTTTTCCATTTGGTTTGAGGTCATTAAACAGTTAAACTTCCATCCATCCATTTTCTCCCGCTTATCCATTTCCAGGTCGCGGGGGTGGCAGTCTGAGCACTGTCACCCAGATCACATTGCACCGATTAAGAACCTTTCCTGCGGGTGGTGAGCCCATGGGAAGGTGGCGCCCGGCGTGGGACATGAACCCTCTACCTTGAGATTGCGAGTCTCTACCAACTGAGCTGGCCGGGGGCACAGTTGAACTTGTCGACTCAAATTAAAAAGTTTAGGTGGGTCGCTTATGATACCGACTTTAAGCCAAACAATATGGACTCTGGGTTTAAACACTGGATTGGTGGAGGGATCACTGCCCATTGTACAATAATAGAAAAAAACACATTACAAAGTTTTCAGACATAAAGACAAAAATACAAACTGGTAAAGGGTGATTTTTTTAGATACTTACAACTACACCACTACATCCTAAAAGAAATAGATAAAAGAGATATAAATACGGAACCCAATGAAATAATACAGTTGATCACACAGGTAAACACGGGTCGTTCCACATCCAAATGCATCATTTCAAAATTATATCAAGGAGTTGCGACGGGCAGGGGAACCTCCACCAATTACATTAAAGAAAGATGGGAAAAGGAGTTGGGTCAAACAATAACTACAGAACAATGGGAGAATATGTGTGAGGCTGTGTTGTCAACATCATGCTCTGCACTTATAAAAGTAAAGCAGGTCATGAAGAGGATAAAAGAGCTGAAAGCTAAGATAGTGATTCTACAGGAAACACGCCTGACGTCTAATGAAACAACGATGATAAGACGAAGGTCGCCAGGACAGGTTATTTCAGCCTCTTATGCTAATAACTCCAGGGGGGTAATGACACTCAAACACAAATCTATTCCACTACAGGTTGAAGGAATAATTAATGATCCCAACGGCAGATTTTTAATCATACAAGGGAGTTTCCTAAACACAAAGGTTAATTGAATTAATGTATATGGACCAAACAATGACAATCAGAATTCTATAATAACCTCTTCCTAAGAATTTCTTCTCTATCAGGTAAACATATTATAGCAGGAGATTTTAATTGTGTACTTGATCCAAGAAAGGATAAATCTTCTGGAGTGGATAATACCCATATAAAATCTAGGAAAACATTACATTGCTTCATATATGAATTGGACATGTTGGATATATGGAGACATTTGATCCCATCAAAGAGTGAATTTTCCTGCTATTCTAGTACACACAAACGTTATTCAAGATATTATTATTAGGCTAATCTCTTAATTGGAGATTTTCAATGAAGTGGATGAAGGACTCAAAATTTATACAGTTTTTGGGAGAACAAATTGATATCTTTTTTGAAATGAACATAACCCAGACCTCAGCTACAATTAAATGAGAACCCTTCAAGGCTTTTATTAGAGGTCAAACCATAAGTTACACAAGTAAAAAAACAAGAGCTACTCAGGAAAAATTCACAGTTTTGGAATCTCAGATTAAAGCACTTGAGATTAGGATCCACCAAGAAGGACATGACAAACAGGACATCTCCAAACAACTATTACTACTCAGAACTCAATACAATGAATTAACAGCCAATAAAGCGGCCGCAAATTTATTGAGGCTTAAACAGTCCTATTACAACCGAGGAGAAACGCCTGGTAGATTACTCGCATGGCGTATTAAGCAACAACAAACAGAAAGGGTCATCACTAATATTGAAGATGCAAATGGTAAAATTATTGTTAACCCGATGGAAATTAATACAGCTTTTAAAATGTTTTACGAGAACCTTTATAAGTCGGAACATGCTGGCAAAACTGATGTGCGAAACGTATTTGCAGATAAATTTAAAATTCCTCAAATTACCCAAGGAAAAAAAAAATCTGGATTTACAAATAACTGTAAATGAGGTATCAGAAGCAATAAGGGCACTGAAAGGAGGAAAAACGGCTGGGCCAGATGGCCTCCCGATTGATTTATATAAACATTCTAAAGAGAGAAGCCATGATTACTACACTAACTATACTATAACACTAAATGCGAAAACATGCGCCCCATAAGCCTAATAAATAGACCCAAAGATCCTCAGCAAAATCTTGGCTAAAAGGCTGGAGGGTGTATTACCTAATATAGTGGAGGATGACCAAATGGGTTTATTAAAGGAAGGCAAGGGTTTCACAATGTAAGACTGTCCTTAACATTCTACATAATCAAAAAGGAGGAAAAGATACTGCTCTTCTCTCGCTTGACGCGGAGAAGGCTTTCCATAGGGTCGAATGGACTTATCTATTTGACATTATAGCCCGGTTTGGGTTTGGGACTACATTTATTAATTAGATAAAACTACTACATCTCAACCCTGTAGCTGAAGTAATGACAAATGACGAAGTGTCCAAACCCTTTGGTATAACAAGAGGATGCCCTCAAGGGTCACCTCTGTCACCACTTTTGTTTACTTTAACCATTCGCAATTGCAATAAGAGCTCAATGTCAAATACAGGGGATTAAAATAGGCAACAAAGAACACAAAATGGTTCTTTTTGCAGATGAAGTAATTCTGTTTCTGAAACAATTAGACACCTCTATACCTGCATTGTTAGATTTAATTAACTTGTTTGGCAAACTTTCTGAATATTAATCGAATGCATCTAAATCAACACTTATGCTATTGCATGAATTGGAAAGTCGAAATCATGGTCATCACTTATCTTTATTCAAGATCTCAAACAATTTCACTTACAGAGGCATTACAATTACACCTCAATTGGAAAATATAACATCCATAAACTACAAACTTATAGTATACTCAACACACAATTCTATAGAACGATGGATGTCTTTACCCATTTCCCTTAAAGGAAGAATAAATATTTTAAAAATGAATGTGTTGCCTAAATTTATTTACTTATTTCAAAATATCCCATTGGCCCCGCCTGAAGGAATATTCACAAAATTCACGTCACTTATTAGAAAATATATATGGAACAAGAAAAAACCTCGGATTCACTGACCTCTGCTATACCTCCCATTCGATGTGGGGGGGGGCTGAAGTGCCCTAATCTTTACTGGTACTACCTCGCAGCACAACTGAGAACCATCATGTTCTACTTCTCTAATGAAATTGTTCCAGCATGGACTGATATAGAATCGTGCTCTTTCCATCTTCCCTTGCACTTATATCTGTATTCAGCTAGGCTTAAAAGTTTAAGAGAACAAACAGCTAACCCTATAGTACTTAATATGATCAACTTATGGCACGAGCTAAGGAAATATATGAATATATCTGAATCCCTTTCACAATTCAGTCCTGTTTGGGGCAACGCTTCCTATAACCAGGCAACCGAGATGCTGGATTTCACCTGTGGACAAACATAGGCCTAAGTAAAATATCTGACATCTATAAAGAAAAGGTTTTAATGACTTTTGAGCAGGTCTATCTAAATTATAATATTCCAAAGAAACATTTTTTTTTAAATATCTCCAGCTGAGGAGTTTTATATCCTCTATGCAGAATCAGTCCTTAGCAATTCCTGCTCTCTCTTCTCTTGAAGAAATAGTTACAAAAAACAGTGATAAAAATGGACTGATCTCATTAATGTCCAAATGGCTTGCATCAGATTCTGAAGAAACCTCAACATCCGAATTAGAAGCATGGATAACAGATTTAAATTAGAACATTTTAAATGACAATTGGAACACAGCCTGTACGAAGGCCCAGACACTATGGAAAAGTATTAGGGCCACTGAAGAAAAAAAGAAATCGGAAGTTAAAAACAAAAACAAAAACCTTCATGTGCTCCAGAAAAAGTTGAAAATCAAAGTCGAGATTTAAATTTTTTTTTTTTATCGGGGGAAAAAAGTTTTTTTACAAAGTCTGTCCATCCACATGCCAGCGCGTGTGACGTCTTCTACAAAATGCATCGCAGGCGGTTTAATGAAGTGGTGAAAAGATGCTTCAGGACAGAATTTAGCTCATAAACACGGTGCAGTTATCATCAGTATCAGGACCAGAAGAGACAGTAGCAGCCTGCTGAGTTGTTCTGTAGAGGAAGTTGGTCGAGTACGAAGGATAAAGACACGGATCCCAGGGTGCTTATTTAAATGTTCTTATTAATCAAGGAAATCCTGTGTAAAATGTCCATAAGCAGTAAGCAACACTATATAGTCACAATTAAGTGATTTAATGCGATTTCACATCGGCAATGAGGGATGGACAGACGTGTCTCCCTGAAAAAAAAAATCTTGACTTTGATTTTTGACTTTTTCTGAAGTGCATGAAGGCTTTTTTTTTTTTACCTCTGGATTTTTTTTTCCTTCAATGGCCCTAATACTCTTCCGTAATACAAATTTAAAATTCCTACAGTACAACTGGTTAATGCAAACCTATATAACCCCGTAAAGATAAATATATATAATTACAACACACCCGGCGGCGTGCTGGCCTGGGCTTGCTTATTGCGTCCCTACGCCTTCGGGTAGGGGACAGGTCTCTGACTGTTGTCATGGCCTATGGACCAAACAGCAGTACAGAGTACCCGACCTTCCTGGAGTCCCTGGGAGGGGTGCTGGATAGTGCTCCAACTGGGGACTCCATTGTTCTACTGGGGGACTTCAACGCCCACGTGGTCAATGACAGTGAGATTGGAAGGGGGTAATTTGGAGGAACGGCCTCCCCCATCTGAACCCGAGCGGTGTTCTGTTATTAGACTTCTCTGCTCGTCACAGTTTGGCTATAACCAACACCATGTTCGAGCACAGGGGTGTCCATAATTGCACTTTGCACCAGGACACCCTAGGCCGGAGGTCAATGATAGACTTTGTGGCATCCGACCTCTGGCCACATGTCTTGGACACTTGGGTGAAGCGAGGTGCAAAGCTGTCAAACTGATCATCACCTGGTGGTGAGTTGGATGCGCTGGACGGGGAGGAAGCCGGACAGACTCGGCAGGCCCAAATGTGTCATGAGGTTCTGTTGGGAATGCCTGGCCTGGTGCTCGGAGCTGTGGTCACAGTGTCTCTGGTGCCTGTCGTGGCGGCAATCTCCGAACCCGGTGGTGGAAATGGGAAGTAAGGGACGCCGTCAAGCTGAAGAAGGAGTCCTATCGGGCGCTGTTAGCTCATAGGACTCCCAAGGCAGCTGACAGGTACCGGCAGGCCAAGCGTACCGCAGCCCGAGCCGTGGTGGAGGCAAAAACTTGGGTTTGGGAGGAGTTCGGGGAGGCCATGGAGGAGGACTATCGATCGGCCCCATGGAAACTCTGGCAAACCGTCAATCCGCCTCAGGAGGGGGAAGCAGTTTTTCACCAACATTGTTTACAGTGGAGGTGGGGAGCTGCTGACCTCTACTTTGAGGACCTCCTCAATCCCACTATCACGTCTTCCGCTGAGGAAGCAGAGACTGGGTTCTCAGAGGCAGAGTCGTCCATTACCCAAGCTGGAGTCACCGAGGTAGTTGCTAAGCTCCTCGGTGGCAAGGCACGGGGAGTGGATGAGATTCGCCCTGAGTTCCTTAAGTCTCTGGATGTGCAGGGACTGTCGTGGCTGACACGTCTCTGCAACACCGCGTGGCAGTTGGGGACAGTACCTCTGGAGTGGCAGACCGGTGTGGTAGTCCCTCTTTTTAAGAAGGGGGACCGGAGGTTGTGTTTCAACTACAGGAGGATCGCACTCCTCAGCCTCCCCGGGAAAGACTATTCCAGGGTATTGGAGAGGAGGATCCGGCCGTTAGTAGAACCTAGGCTCCAAGAGGAACAAAGAAGTTTTCGTCCTGGTCGCGGAACACTGGACCAGCTCTATACTCTCCACCGGGTGCTCAAGGGTTCATGGGAGTTCAGTCAACCAGTCCACCAGTGTTTTGTGGATCTGGAGAAGACGTTCGACCGTGTCTCTCAGGACGTCCTGTGGGGGGTGTTCTGGGAGTATGGAGTCCAGGACCCTTTGCTAAGGGCTGTCCAGTCCCTGGACGCCCGGAGCAGGAGTTTGGTTTGCATTGCCGGCAGTAAGTCAGACCTGTTCCCAGTGTACCCTGGCCTCCGGCAGGGCTTTTCTTTTCACCGGTTCTGTTAATAACTTTTATGGACAGAATTTCTAGGTACAGCCAGTGAACGGAGGAGGTCTGGTTTGGAGACCACAGGATCTTGTCTCTGCTCTTTGCAGATGATGTGGTCCTGTTGGCTTCATAAATCTGGACCTTCAGCGTGCACTGAAGCAACTGGGATGAGGATCAGCACCTCTAAATCTGAGGCCATGGTTCTTGACCGAAAAAAGGTGGCTTGCCCCCTTCAGGTGGGTGGAGAGCCCTCCAGGTGGAGGAGTTCAGGTATCTCAGGGTCTTGTTTATGAGTGGAGGGAAGATGGAGCGTGAGATCGACAGGCGGATCGGTGCAGCGTCTGCAGTTATGCGGTCGCTGTATCGGTCCGTCGTGGTGAAGAAGCAGCTCAGCCAAAAGGCGAGGCTCTGGATTTACCAGTCGATCTTCCTTCCTCCCCTCACCTATGGTCATGAGCTTTGGGTCATGACCGATAGAAGGAGATCCCGGATACGAGCGGCTGAAATGAGTTTCCTCCGTAGAGTGGCTGGGTGCACCCTTAGAGATAGGGTGAGGAGCTCAGTCACCAGGGAGGAGCTCGGAGTAGAGCCGCTGCTCCTCCGCATCGAGAGGAGCCAGCTGAGGCTCGGGCATCTGTTTGGGATGCCCCCCGGACGCCTCCCTAGGGAGGTGTTCCACGCATGTCCCTCCAGTAGGAGGCCTCGGGGCAGACCTAGGACACACTAGAGGGGCGATGTCTCTCCGCTGGCCTGGGAACGCCTTGGGGTCCCACCAGAAGAGCTGGAGGAAGTGTCTGGGGCGAGGGAAGTCTGGACATCCCTGCTTAGGCTGCTGCCTCCGTGACCCGGCCCCGGATAAGCGGTGGACAATGGATAGATGGACGGCAACACACCCGATACATGTTATAAGTGTAATGAGGCTCAAGGCACATTCATACACTGCATTTGGGAATGTGACAAAATTAAGAAGTTCTGGAAGCAGGTGATCAGTCAGATGGGAGAAATTCTATCTGTAAATATTCCGCTAGATTCTAAAATGATACTTCTACATTTACACCCAACAAATCACAATTTGAGATCCAAACAAAAAAAACTCATTGACTTTTCAACACTGCAACCAAAGCGATTAATAGCTTTTTACTGGAAGAAAACCTCTGCATCTATAATTAGTGTTTGGATAAGAAATATGGCACACAGGTCGTGACCCGGAGGGGATCTCGTCTTATCGTCCCGTCTCATTGTTGCCTCTTGAAACCAAACTTCTAGGGAAGATTTTAGCCAACAGACTAACTGGCTTTATGGCAGGTAGACATGTTTTTTAACTAGCGCTGTACTCTCAATATTCTATATACAAAACATCCTGAAGAAGCTGCTATTATTTCATTAGATGCACAGCTCACGTTTGACCAAGTAGAGTGGCCTTATATGACATACACGCTGGGTGATTTGTAGATTAGTTGGGTTTTCTCTATTAAAGTACCCTGTGCTTGTATATAAAATAAAGAACAATGACATGATTTATGGAAGGTTTTATTCTTTTAAAGTTGTCATAGGTATTTGTTGAAGGTTTGTCATGGACATTTACTCCTTCCTGCTGAAGAAACTACAGTTGTTCTCCATTCTTGTCGTTTGTTTTGCTTCATGCAGCCACATTGTCACTGGATGAACGAAGGAGGCAGATCAGTTTAGTAGCTGACCTCTGACCTCTGACCCCGAGGCTTCACTGTGGTTACAGCTGATCTCTGACCTCTGACCCTGAGCTTCACTGTGGTTACAGCTGACCTCTGACCCTGAGGCTTCACTGTGGTTACAGCTGACCTCTGACCTCTGACCCTGAGCTTCACTGTGGTTACAGCTGCAGTGTGTTGCTGAAATAGGCTCAGAGAGAGTTAGACAACTTTGTCAATCATGTCCGCAGCAGGTGTATACAGAATAAACCTTTGTTACATGGCCCACCGACATTTTGGGATATAAATGTAAATGTAATGCCGAATTTAGAATAGAGCAGAGTGGAGTTAGAATAGAATAAAAGCATAAACCATTATTTCAGGATGTCTGAAATAATTCTGCCTCGTTTCATTGTCAATAATTCTTTTCCAGTAATACATTATTGCCTCAAATAGCAATGTTTGTAGTTATTCTATCTGAGCCAGTCAGAGGCTGTTTTTATGATGATACTTCAATTTTCAAATCCTCCGCACAAACATTTCTAAAGTTTTCATTATTTACAGTAATAAATGATTTAAAGTAATTCAGCATTTTGTTCTCCTTCACTATACTTTTTGGTTCTAAGTATTCTTCCCCATTCATCATGAGAGGGAATCTTTTTTTTTCTAGGCTGTTTTTATAAATTGAATGTGGAATAAGATGGTTTTTTCTCCTTCCTCAATCCACTTGGCTCTGGACCTTATAAATACTCTCTGAGCTTTATTCAGATAAAATCTACCTGGATGTACCTTCCAGTGTACTTGTGCTTCTGAGAACTGAACATGACCCATGAAGCCATGACGTAACTTTAGCCACTGACGTTATTTTGCCTTTTAAATATGGCGACGACCACTTACAGGTATGTCGGCGCCCATATGCCGCCATTATTTGATACCGCACTGGCGGAGTTTCAATTTTGAGAGTAGTATGGCGCTGAACATGAGCAATTATGGCGGCAACCACTAACAAGTATGTCAGCGCCCGTAAGCCACAATCTTGATACCGCACTGGCGGGGTTTCAATTCTGGAGGACGATCGCACTGCGGATTATGTAGTCCTGCCTCCCACCGACAGTGGCGCTGTGATTGTGCTTAGGAACAAAATGGCAACGACCTGCAGGAAGCGGCCATATTTCATGTACTACCGTCTACCGAAAAATGTGGTGGCGATCACAAGGAAGCAGCCATATTGTCGGGATCTTGGATTCCTCACTGGCAGCTTCTCGGGTCCCGGGGTACGTCCTGCCTCGCGTCTGCTCTTTAGGGACCAACATGAATGTTGTGCAGTAAAGAAAAAACTAAACAAGAAAACCAACCAGTGCAAAGCTGAATATGTTAACAACAGAGGATTCATACAGCCGACATATTAAAATATTGAAGGTGTGTAGTAAATCACTGACCAATCAGCAGACGTCTCAAAATCAGACCCGTTCTATGGTCACACACACACACACACACACACACACACACACACACACACACACACACACACACACACACACACACACACACACACACACACACACACACACGTTTTAAGAGTTCATTACAGCGTGTGTGAAAAAACATTTATTAAAGTCTTACTTTTCTAAAAAAACAAAACTGAAGTGTTTCTTCTTTGTTAATTTAGTTTTTGATGTGAACCGTGGGAAGGTTATCCGCTCATCCACAGCTTCAAAGAAATGTGTTAAAAATCAATAACTACGCTGGTATACAGCTTAATTCAGTAAAATGAATAACCTTCCTTCTCAAACTAACATTTTAGCTCCTGCAACTTTTATCAATCTGTTTAGTGACATAAAAGATCTGACATGTTTAATTGTATTTTCAGCTAAACAAAAGAAACAAGCACTTTACAACATTATAATTAAACTTTTTGAATGAGTATTACGTCGCTCTCATAATGCTGGAAAATATCAGAATATCACAAGAAGAAAACCATCAAAAACAAGTTCTCCACCTCAAAAATACCTTTTTATTCTTTCAGGAACATCATGAGGAATAAAACCAGAATTTATAGTCAAACATGGCAAAGAATACAACAAAAAGACCAAAGTACTCACATGTGTAGCTCTCAAAAAAGAAACCAGTAAACGCATTTTCAGTTCATACAAATAAATTAAAAAACCAAAACAAAGAAAGGCTCTTAAATGGTGATTCAGGTAAATAGAGGAAAAATGGTGAACAAGTGAAGAAGAAAAGTGAAGTTATTCATGTTTGGATTTGTGTTGTAAAAAATAAAACAGGAAGTGGACGGCTCATCAGGACTAAAAAAATAAATAATCAAAAGAAGCACTGGATTTCTTAAAGGACATGGTTATATTTCTTATCTCATAAATGATCCAGAAATAACATGACGAAATAAGTGAAGTTGACAAATTTGAACACATTAAAGGTTGAATATGTAAAATCTAAGTAATCCCAGCGATCTACATTAGGAGGCAGCAGTGAGTCACATTAGCATCCATGCCACCTTCGATTGCAGCTCTTCTTGGGAGAAATTCAGCTTTGTAGCATCACAACCTCTTGTCTTTGTTCCCATCAGCAGAACATCTCCGTTCATCCCTGTGACGTTTCAGTGTTGCTGCGTGTTCATATCTTATTCCCTTCAAGCATCAACAGGAAGCGTCTTTAAGTTCTTGTGGTGCATTCAGGTGCTTCGAACAAATGAGCAAAAGAATCGCAAACTGAGGATAAAAAGAGTGTTCAGAACGACCACAGACTACTTCAGGTAAACCTTTTGAGAAATAACAGATAAGATGATAAACTATTGGGACAGAGAAGCATCTTTGAATATAAACAACAATCTGGCTGGACTGTTCTGGTCTGTTGACAGTTTAACATCGAAATCGTATGTGCAGGACTTGTAATGGTTGATACGGTAAAAGAACCGTCTGATTAAATCAGGATTTCAGTATTGAAATATACCAAAAAATAACCTAGAGTGGCTAATAAAATGTTTTGTATCTTCAATTGTAACTTCCAAAATTAACCATACGTTAGCAGTTTGTAGAAAATATCAGATTTCAATTAAAAGGTCCCATAATATGCAAAATTCACTTTCTAATGGTTTTCTAACTGATGGGTAATATGTTTCTCCATGGCCTGTATTTGAGGCCTCAGAAGTGAAGACAGTCCATATTCTCCCTCGCTTGTTTGCTCCACTTTTTAGTGATTGTGTTCATACAGGCGAATCACAGATTTTCCCTTCATGACATCATGCAGGGAAATAACCACTCCCTCTGGTAGGGGACACTCACATTGACCCTCCCACAAGCAGGTAAATGCTTGCAAAGATTACTGATGTACTGAATAATTTCAGTATAGAATGAAAAACCGTAACAGTTAGCAGACGTTTGCGTTAGCTCCTTGGTAGTAACCGTAGCAACACGCTAAAGACTGTGAAACGTCCTGCTGCAGCCACAGAGCCTCTCCTTCTGGGTCAAACTGCTGTGGTTGAAAAACAGTTTCTACCCGCCATAGTGACAAATCAAACGTAAACATTAGTCTTCTCCAGAGTTGCCAGATCTGACTCACTGTTTCCAGCACAAACACAACGTAAAACCTGCCCACTCAATAAAAACCAGCCCAAATCTCAGCCTCTGTAGGAACTCATGTTGAAACTGTAAAACTCTTATATGTGTAATAAAGTACACGTCATGAACACACAGCTGCACTAAATAAACAAAGAATGTGACATAAACAAGCTCCAATTGAGGGGAAACCTGCCCAATCTGGCAACACTAATCTCCTCCAGACACAGAAACAGCCCGTTCTCAATAGAACACACTCGAGGGACTTTAAAGGTGTGTTCACATTCCCCTGTTTGATCCGGACGAGAGTCTCTCCAGGGAAAAACCGATTTGTTTGGGCGATGTGAACAAGCCCACAAACTCTGAATGGCTCCGCCCCCTCCCAGGTGAACTGAGTCCCGGTCTATCCCATTGTGAAAGGATCCTTAGACTGAAGTTCAGGACCAAGGCTGGTTTGGGGAAACACACTTTGACTACAATGTTGTTGGACTTCTGACGTCGATGTGAAATTATTGAAAAACATATAATATAGGACCTTTAAATCCTGGTGAGAACATGACCAAGAGTTAAAACGTGGTAGCATGCTGCAGCGGTGAAGCAGTGGACGGATCATTGTATTTTATTGGACAGTAGAATGACACGAGACGGCCGTGTTGTTGTAACAGACTCTATTTAAATAAAGGGGATTTGATTGAATTGAAGTTAAACCCGACTCATTGAGGTGGTACAGAAACATTTGCAGGATTCAGTTCATCCTGTGTGTGTGTGTGTGTGTGTGTGTGTGTGTGTGTGTGGGGGGACATGTAAAGGCAATCAGAGGGGACATTTTTGCTCAGTTAGTGGACTTTCCTCTTCCTGGCGCGGTATCGTCTCCGTCTCTGCTTGTACAGATGTCGGTAGTTGATGAAGAGTCCTGAGGAGGGATGAAGAGCTTCAGTCAGTAATCGGCTCATTAACACGATTCTTCACAACAAACCGAATGTCTAGTTTGTTCGTGTTGCTGTAAAGATGAAGCGATTCATTAGCCTGGGAATCGTGCTGGATGTTGTTGCTAATTATTAAAAAAAACAACAAAGAAAAGCTGCAGACTTCTTTTTACTGCTTGGTTGCGACAGAAAATCCATTTTAATGCAGGAATGATTAGAATTTGGTTTGAGTTTCATTCATGCCTAAATGTCTTTTTTCCCTCTTTGACAGTTCCAGCAGTTAGAAACCTTTAGGGGGAGAATGGGGCTGATGCTTTGGCCTTGCAACACCAAAATCACAATATTTCACAGACTTCAGGCCTTTAAGTGAAAATAGTTTGCTTATGTAATCCGTTTCCATCTGAAAGAGGAGAACTCAAGCCTTCCAGATTGTTGTGATCATCTCCGACACATTCACTGTCTGCATACATTTGCATGTTAACATTCTGCACAACAAACTACTGCTTCATGCTTGTTTGCTGGAATAAATAAAACAAAGTTGGAGCAATTAAAAGTTACATGCATTTATTCCGACGCAAAACGTTTGTCGCATCTTTTCTCAAGTCAGCGAGGCCTTCGTTGGTGATTTTCGATGGTGGATGTCTCACCTAGAAACATGAGGACCAGGAAGATCTGCAGTGTGTAGGAGAAGCTTAAAGAGCGTCCCAGCATGGCGGGCAGCGGCAGGCTGAACAGGCGGCTCTCATCAAAGACGGGCAGCGACTGGATCACCGCCACCGCTGGGGGAGAAGCAACAAGCACCGCCTGGTGAGCGACAACACAACTATCTCCAACGTGTGCTGTGAAGCCGAGGAGGAGGCACTGACCTTCAGCTACGACCCCCAGCGGGTAGAGGGGGATCCAGAGGCTGTACCTCAGCCACGTCAGCAGCCTCCACTCGCTGCCCAGGCAGGCCAGCATGTAGAACGGGTATCTGGAACATGGAGGAGGGAGAGGAGACACGGAGGTCACGGCGGGAAGCGTTCTCCAGGAGAGCGGAGGAGCTTCACTGGAGCAAACCTGAAGATCTCGATGGTGCTCCACAGGTAGAACACAAAGAAGACCACGGGCTTGTTCTGCATCTCCTCCAGGCTGCCGAAGATGACGAACAAGATGACGTTCCTTCCTGCGAGCTGTGACATCAAACACTTCTTTATATCTTGACATTTATACATTTCTTCAGGAAAAGTTTTTCTTTGAGTGGTTTTTATTTTACTATATTTGGATTGTACCAGACTCATTTCCAGACTATAAACCGCTACTTTTTCCACAAGCTTTGAACCCGGCAGCTGAAACAATGAAGCAGCGAATTAATGGATTTTTATAGGTTAACGAGCGTGACACATGGGTGATGCGTTCAGGTGCATCACGTAACTCCGAACTTTCTCTTTTTTTTCTTTACATTTGGTGGGTGCGGGTTATATTCAGGTGTGCTCAATAGTCCAGAAATGATGGTAATTTCATACAGCTTGCATTAGGGCTGAGCAAAAAAATGTATTTAATCAATTTATTGAATTTGCGGCGAAAAACGATTGTTATTTTGCAAATTCTAATCCCCACACAGTTTTTCTGCATTTTCCGCGTTCCGTTCTACCATTCCTTGTGGGTTTCCATAGTTGCTGTTGCACTTTTGCTTCAACCTGGATAAAGTTGCTTGAATTTGTTGAATGACAGAGCCTCGTGTACTTTTTATTTTGGGATTGTTTATATGCATTTCAACTCTGAGGACAATCACAGTAACAAAGTTGCACTTTCGACAATATATCTGATGTCTGCAGTCATTTTTAAGTTCGAGAAAAAAAAAATCGAAAATCAAATCAAAACTCGAATTTATCCTTAAAAACAATCCTTTTTTTTTTTTTTTTTAGGCCGAACCGCCCAGCCCGAGCGTGCATATGGGATGTTTTGTGAATTGATAATAAAAGAGTTCAGCCTTATAGTGTGCGGCCTATCCCTCCACGATTCTCCTCAAACTGACTCTCCTGGATGTTGGATCACGTTTGTAGGCTCCCGTCTCCGTTTTACCTGGATCATCGCAGGAAAAAATCCAGTCTTGACCAGGCCCAACAGGGGATTGACGACCTCGAGCACGGCCATCATCTGGCAGAAATACATCATGTCAGCTGTGGTGTGGAAAGTGTCGTAGAACGAGTCTGCGAACGAGAGACAGACAGACGTGATCAGGCCATCATTTGCAAACCAAATCCCAGCTGCCTGCTTGTTTGGCTGTTTTTATTCAGACGATCCGACATGTGAATAGACCCTCACTAACAAAAACACAGAGCTCATTCAGGCCATTCTCTGGACCTCCACTTTGTTTTGTTTCACAGTGAGAGGTGCTCATTATGCTCCTCGCTGAGCAGGTTCATTTCTATGAAAACACTCCACGAATTAATCATTTCTCCACTGAAACTCAAAAGCTTTTGAGGAAATACGATGTTTTACATGTAAGACATGTTTTATTCATTCTGTTCCTCCACAACAGGGGTGTCAAACACGCAGGCCAGCAGTGGACCGCCAGAGAGTTCAACCAGGCCTGCCAGATGAAAGTTTCCAGCTGTGAGAAATGATGACAGTAATATATATATTCATATATAGATTTGATATATAATTGACCACCGGGGGCGCACTTTAGTCTGTATTATGTGTTGAGTCAGTTCAGGTGATCAGGATTACTACACGGATGTAGAAATGTGTCGTCATTAAATATAATTTCTGATCCTAATATTTCTGAGTTCCAGCGACATGCAGCCAAATGTTTTCAGCCTTTGAAAATGAAAATAGTGTAAAACTGTAAGATAAAAAGCACATGTTGAACCGAGGCTGAATATTGATGAATTTGCAGTTATTTTATTCAAATCTCAGGTTTGTCATGTTTTGTAAAAGGATAGTTCCTTAAATGTGAACTTCCAAATAATATATTCAATCTTCGTTGCCCGAAAACAAAGAAAGATTTAGGGGTGTAGTTATTTACAGAATATAATGTTATTATTTACTGGTCCGGCCCACTTGAGATTAAATTGTGCTGCATGTGACCAATAAAGTAGGGAAGCACTGATACACGTTTTATCTCTTCCGATCTGATCTCGATACCCGAATTTGGATATTTGCCGATACCGATACTATTCCGATACCAGAGCTGTTTGCTTTAATATTATCATTATTATCATTGTTGACTTTATATGAAGCTGTAATAAACTCTTCTCTACAGTAAAGTATGAAATGTAGGAATGTATACATGTATTCTCTCAAAAGACAACTTGAGGTTAGTATCAGGTCAGAAAAGGAAGCAGTACAAAGTATTTTTGTTCCATGTGGACAATGTGGGGGTCTATGTGACGTCATCATCTCATAATAAACTAGTTCTACCTTTAAAAGCTCAATGACTTTATTTGTTTGTTGGGTTTTTTCTGTTCCATAATTATACTGTTATACTGTATACTGTTAAGTAAAGCCGCGCTTCAGTCCACTGTTTCCTCTGATGAGTTCAATGTTTGTTCTGATGATCGTTTTGGCCTCAAAGGTGTTTTGGTTTTACGAACCTTGACCGAGGATGAAGAGTCGGACAGTCATGTTGACGAAGATCCAGGAGAATCCCAGGAACTGCACCAGGTTGTACATGAACAAGTATCCTCTCTTCAGCCCGAGGTAGGCTGCCCAAGCAAAGGAAACTGGTATGAAATCAACTCGTTCTGCTGCTCTCTTATTTTGTGTGCAGGCGGACAAATGGAGGCCACTCACGATCTTTACGGGCTCTCATCTCCACCGAGATCTTGTTTAACTTCTCCTCCTCCTGAAAGAACAAGCAGTGCATCGTTTATTACGTTTACCTTTAATGGATTTAAGACTTCAAAAGAGAAGAAATCTTAAAAGTACAAATGCACGGTCCTTTGAGTAACTTAAAGGTTTATGTGAACCCACATTAAAACACATTTTTCTTGCACATCACATGATCGACGATTCTGGCTATTTTTTTTATTTTGTATATCAAAGAAGTTTTTGCAGCATAAGTACTGTCGAGCATGACCCAAGAGTTTGTTTATTTGATCATTAATTAAATTTATTTTTTAATGAACATAAAAGATCTGAACCCCCTTTTTGCAGTTTTGTACAATTACACAACATTTAGAGTACAAGAATATTTAGAAACTGTCATGAGCAGAGGTGTTGATCGATGCTGTTTAACATAATAAAGTTAGCACAGCTCTGGTCCACTTCCTGCATCAAGCACATTTTTCCGTGGAGAAAAGATGGCAACACTGCCCCCTAGCAGCCAGAGAGGGAACACTTTTTCAGTTAGCATCCTAACTGGCTAGCCTGTTACCACGCTAACATGAGTTAGCATCATCAGTTAGCTTTGTGAGTAAGTAGGCTAGAAAGCTAGCATGCTAGCACTAGCACTGACGAGATGCTAACGCTAGCTGTCGTCAGCAGCAAGAGGCAGGAACACAATAGTTCCTCAAAAATGTTTCTGGTTTATATTATGACTTCTGAACAAAATGTCTCTTGTTTCCACAGTAAAGACCTGCCTGGCAGGTACTTTATCTGATTTTACGTCTGAACAATGCATCGCTTGTTGTTCAGTTTGCATAGAGCTGAATGAAAAGGACTCGGGTGTAAAAAACTAAAAACTGAAACGATCATAACCGAGTGGATTCTAATCAAACAAAACCTGTTTACACTGAAAAAGTTGGATTATTGTTGACAGTCTGAAACGTCAATAGATAAACTCCCCCCACTGTTAAGTTCTCTCTTGCCTTTGCCTGAAGCTCCATCTCGGCGTCGGACTCGTCCAGCCAGCGGTCGAAGTCTGGAGCCAGGAACAGAGGCTTCTTCTCCTGCAGCGTCAGCCGGTCCCACCAACGCTCCTCCTGCTTCCTGATCTTGATGTCCACCTGTCGCTGGGTGGACTTATGGTTGATCTGGACACACAGAGGAAGGACATTACAAGAGGTTCGGGGGAAAACAAGGCAAGAAAATCCTGTGATCAGAAGTTATGAGTTAGTCAATTCCAGGGATGTGCGTGGTTTTGCTGGTTGAACATTTCAATAACCGCTGCGATAGTCAGCACAAAGACATTTGTCAGTTAAACTATTTAAACTACATAGCTGTCATGCAGCCACCTGCCACTAGTTGGGGCTGCAAAGATCGAGAATATTGTAGCTTTAAAACAAAGCAGAGAGAAGTTGCAGACATAATCTCTTACAAACCCAGTGTGGTTGATCATTTCATTCATCTAGAAATCGAAAAGAAAGCAGCATGTAGGTTTTGTCAGAACAAAAGTAGCATAATCACTCCACTGGATTAAAGTGCAATCACGTTCAACTCAAGCATTTAGAGATGCAGCAAACAACAACAGCTGCTGCTAGCAGTGTTAGCCACACTCAGGCTAATGTGGTTATTGTTTACCCAGAGACGCTGTGATCCTTCACGGCCTGAGAACACAACAGAGCTCTTCACACCCTCACATCTGCTTCCACTCAACTTCATTCAAGGTGAAGACTTCAGGTAATTCATTGGATGGATTTAGCTTTCTTTCTAGACTAGTTAACTCATGTTTAGCCGACGAGGAAACAAGGAAAATTCTGAATAAATGCCAAAAACTGTGATTGAACCACAAATATGTTCAGTTTCTCTCAAAACAACACAAACCACTAATCAGAGTGGAGGTGGAGGTGAACATAATAATATCAATCCATTTTTCACAATTAGGCCAGTTCTGTGATCATATCAGACTTGTGGTTTCTCTCTCTTTATTATTCCTTTAAATAAGTAACAGCAACAAGACCGACGAAAATAAAAACATAAAAACCTGAAACAGTCTGAGAACTGGTGATGGTCCCATTATGTGACAAACATGCACCTGTACATAAATACAAATAAAACACAAGATTATATATTTGTTCCAGTCAATGAAAGTGACTTAATAACAGTTAATAAAAACAATCACTAAGAAATGTCAACCTTTTGATTTTTTTTTTTAAAATTTGAACAGCAAGACAAAATGTGTGTCACTGTCCAATAGATTAAATTCAACAGTACTAATTATTGACAACAATGCTTAATAATGCTAAACATAACTAGTTAACCTTAATATATAAAAATCCCTCATAGATTTAGACCACCGGCTTTCTCTTGCAGCTTTCCCACATGCAAACAACATCAATTAATAAGACATTGAGAGGCAAATGAGCTCATAGAAACAGTGACGTCAAGAAAATACATAAAATATCAAATGAAAGTCCATGTTTTTGCTTCCAAATATACAATGGAAATGTGCTTTATTTCAGAGTTAACTGTGAAGATAAGCATTACACTCCATTGCTTGTGGTGATTCAGTGATGAAAGCATTCACAGCTATTCTGCAGATATGAGGGGCAGACGATGTCGTGTTGATGGAATAAGACGAGTCTTCTGTTGTGACAATTTGCTTAATGCGTGCATAAGAACGATCACATGTGATGGCGGACTTCAGTGTGCTGCAGGAGATGTAGAGTGGCAGTAAGTGCACTGCTCCAGCTTTAATTGAGTCCTGCGTTTGCAGAGTCAGGAAGCTGGAGGAGTTCGCATCCTGACTAGCATTGACTTCAGCCACTTAAAAAAAAAAAATCCTTAACAGGTTATAATGTATGAGGGGAAGACTCAGGCCCTGTTTACACGACAACGTTTCCCGTGACAACACCTAATCCGCTAAGAAAAAGGAGTGTGTTTCCACTGCAGCAGCGGACACAGAGACAACGATGTAGTTAGTCTGCCGGGCCACTGGAGGGCGCTGTTGCTTGATTTTGTAATGAAACTACACAGACGTGTTCAGAGAACAAAACACTATAAAGGTGAAGAAAATGGAGAGAACCTGACATCCGTATGGACTGATGACTCATCGGATGATATCAGGGAGAGTCTCAACTATTAAACTACTGATCTGGAGGATAAAACTAGAATATGGACCGCGGGTCGTACCACTACGGGTCGTACCACTACGGGGTCGTACCACTACGGGGTCGTACCACTACGGGTCGTACCACTACGGGTCGTACCACTACGGGGTCGTACCACTACGGGGTCGTACCACTACGGGTCGTACCACTACGCGGCCGCCATGTTTGTTTACAACTGGATGAGCAGGAGGGAGGGGGAGATGAGCAGTAACAGGCTCTGTAGCCTCCATCAGTCTCTGCAGGAGGGATTTGCACCATGAAAGAATCTTTCCACCTTGGGAGCCGGATTAAAAACTTTGCGGATACAGAGGATCAGAACACTGGTGTCGTGTAAACGGACCTCCCAAAAGTAAAGAAAGTTTTGTGGACACACTCGAATTCGTTGTCGTGTAAACGGGGCCTCAGTAGCACGTTTTCGAGAGGCTGCATTCATCCACTGGTATTTTTCTATTTGGTAGCAATCAGACGACAAAGGGAGAGAAATTATTTCTCTTTTAAATGTCTAAAGCTTCAATGCTTATGGATGTAGACTGGCCAAAGCTGCATCAACACCTCAGCAAGATCCGACACCAACAGATATAGAGCACAGCAAAAATATGAAAAAAGAAATACATCTGCATGCATATACATGAGAAAGGTTCAGCCACAGAAAGAAAATCAGCATCATCAAGAGTTATACTTTCTTGATCTTAGGTCTTCACATATACGTACATACGGGTGAAAAAGTAGAGTTTCCATTAAATAACTTAAACAATATTCCAGAAAGACAAAAGATAAAGACAAAAAGAGTGTTTACCTCAGGTCTAACAGGCTCTCGGAACTCCAAGCTGAACTCATATTCATTATCTCCTTTCGCACCATGGCCCTGCGCTGTGGGGGGGAATTTGATAAGCACAGTTCATTTCATTATTTTTTTTTTTTTCACCTTGAATTCAGGAAGAGAATCTCCTTTATAAAGGAAAGTACTGACCTTTGAACTGAAGCGTGTTGTTTTCTTGCAGGCTAATGTCGAGGTTCTGGAAAACACACACACACACACACACACACACACACACACACACACACACACACACACACACACACACACACACACACACACACACACACACACACACACACACACACACACACACACACACACACACACACACACACACACACACACACACACACACACACACACACACACACACACACACACACACACACACACACACACACAAAAGAACCAATATTTACCTGAAAGTAACACATAAGAATATCTGTTGTTGTAGACAGAAAATCTAATGTAAAGCCCAGAGGGGGATGGACAGAGAACAAACTTCTGCTCCTGAGAATAGAAACATTCAGAAATAGGTCACATGAATAGTTTCATCCTTTATAAAGTCCCACTTTTTCTGTGTATTATTTTTTTTGGAGAATGGGTGTTTGACTGTTTTCAGTTTAAATTACAAAAAGAAATAATAAAAGTCTAGAATATAATATTTGTTACGACGGCACTGCCATCAGCCAGGTTTGCATCGGGCCGCTGTCTCTCCAGGGGCTGAACAAGAGCCTGAACTACCATAAACCATCATGAATCTTTTATAAGACATTTGTCCGACAGATGCAGGATGCGGATGAAGCAGCCTGCGAATGTTGAGAAGAAGGAAAGCCTGTATTTCAAGATAGGAGCAACACAAACAGTCAGCTGGTGAAATGTCAGTAGTGACAGACGAGCTGGAGAGAAGGTGTAACACCTGAGCTTGGTCATTTGGAACAATCATGAGCGGCCGTGGCTCGTTAGTTAATCTGATCTGCTTGTCTTAACGCCCTCTGCACACACACACACTGCACACACACTGCACACACACTGCACACACACTGCACACACAGTTCTCTCTATTGCTGCAGGAAACTGAGAGACGCAAATCGAAGTGGTGGCAGATAAATTAAAGATGGCATTAGTCTTTCACTGTGATGATCCATTAAAGCAAACTATACAATTAACCATCACAATTCAACAATGCATATATACCAACAGTACGTTTCGTTGCAAGCTTTTCATATCTCTTTCATCAAATGTGAAGGCGTGTACACAACACTTCATGAAGGGTTCTGAAAATGAGTAAAAAAACTGCTGTGAAGTTCCTGTTTAAAAGAAAATTGCTCAATGTGGATAATGCAAGAAGAAGTACTCTCCCGTTCCCTCAACAGATGCAGATTTATCAATACATCAGAAATAAGCAAACCACAAAGAGACTTAGGCGACCACAATGAAACAGATGGAAACAGATGATACCAACAAAGGCATGAAAACTACCAGAAACACAAGACTTAACAAGAGATAGGATGCTTAAGAGGGAAAAACGAGATGCAAACAGACAAAAACAACCAAAATGTTAATCACAAGAGCACAGAATGCATAAAAAACTACCAATCAAAAGACACAAAACAATCACAAAAGATGCAAAAACTAAAAAAAAAGTAAAAAACACTCACAAAAGGATAGAAAAAGGCAACAGCCAACCACACAGGTACAAAGAGGCAAAAATTCAACTACATGAGCACGACAATCGAAGTTATAAACGAGAGACAAAAATACTTATAATAGATGACAGCAATAATGTGAAAAGACAAACTCACTCAAATGAGGTGTAAAATGCAGCTACAAAAGTCACACAATAAAGACAAAAACTACTTTAAAGAAAGCATAACAGCAATGGGGATGGAAAGAGACAAAAACAAGAAATAAGGGATGAAAAAATGGAACATGAGAGTACCAGTACCAGTACCACACAAAAAAAGAAGACTTGTGATGACGCAAGCGATGGAAAAGAGACACAATCCACAACAAAACAACAACAAAGACATTAAGGTACCATAAAGAGGCAGATTGGGATAAACCAAAGAGCAGAAATAACCACAAAGAAACACAAGAGATATGAAAAACTCACTGTGAGCAAACAGAAACAAGGACGTTTAACTGGTTTTCATATTGAATCAGTCTGAATTCAGACAAATATTGTAACTCACAGTGAAACTAAAAGCCGTTGATTGATATGACTTAAGATTACTATCGCACCTCAACTGAATAGAAACACAAATATCAGCTTGGCTCAACCAAAGTAATGAGGTGTAATAGAATTATATCTTTATTTTCAGTCCTAACAGCAGTAATAGAACTATATTTGTATTTCCAGTCCTAACAGCAGTAATAGAACTATATTTGTATTTCCAGTCCTAACAGCAGTAATAGAACTATATTTGTATTTCCAGTCCCAACAGCAGTAATAGAACTATATTTGTATTTCCAGTCCCAACAGCAGTAATAGAACTATATTTGTATTTCCAGTCCTAACAGCAGTAATAGAACTATATTTGTATTTCCAGTCCTAACAGCAGTAATAGAATTGTTTTTATTTTCGGTCAGTTTGACGTTAGAGGTCATTTCATCGCGAGCATCACATAGCTCAGCGCAGCTAGCACAAAGCGGATGTTTAAACAGCGGAGGCGATATTAACTATTCACTTTAAACACACGACACGAAGACAATAAATACAACGGGGAGGACTTTAAACCGTTTATGTGAGGAGAAGACGAAGAGAAGCGTGAGTTTGAAGGAGCCCTGGTCGCGGTGGTGGTGGTCCTACCTTAGCGTCGCTCAGTTCCACCCGCAGCAGGATCTCCCCGTGCCGCTGCGCCCAGAACACGTGAGGAGTCAGAATCTGCATCTTGTCCGGCTCCTGGGGGCTACATGGCACCGCGGCCGAGGAAATACGCCCAGAACACCAAGAGAAGTCCGCCACGGACACTCAGACACACTGACACAGTGGACGGATGAGGATGGAGAGCACATCCGGGAGGAGGGACTCTGCTACTTCAAAGTAAGACTCTAAATTTCCGCCGAGACCGCTTCAAAATAAAATGAGATACATCTCAGGAGGGTTAACCCACAATCACGATTAATGTAATTAAAATGTTTAACGCAATCGACCCGTCTGCAGAATGACTCAAAATACATAATAAGTCACAAGCGGCGCATGTCGGGCAGTTTGTCCCATCAGAGGTCCCGTCGCCCAAGGCCTGCGCGCATGCGCAAGCAGCGGTTGACCCGGTAATGAAGTAGACACTCAAATTAATGAAGATGAAAGACACCAAACAGCAGATCGGCCCTCTCGATGGCAAATTCGAGTATAAAAAGAACGAGGACGGAACCGTTGACCGACAAAAAGTATTATGCACATTCTGCTGGAAGGAGTTCTCGTTTCACCGGAGCACGTCCAGCTTGAAATACCACATTAACGCCAAGCACACGTTAGTCGGGGATTCTGGCAGCACTCTGGCTAACGCGTCGCCCGGCTTGCAGCAATCCATCCTCACGGAACGACGGGACGTCAGTAAGTCTCCCTCGGACACACGTGACTAACATTAACCCTAGACATCGGTGCAGAACTGCTCGGTGACATGAATGAGGAAGAATATACCCAAAGGTTGTGTTCAAACCACAACATGAAGCACAGGAAACATTTCCTGTCACGTTTTTATGAATAACAGTAAACCACCAGAATGTTTAGTTCGAGCAGTGCAGAGTCTCGATCCTAGTGGTGGGAGAATCAATAAGGTCCGTTTTTATGATCCCTTTTCACTACACAACTTTGTTGTTATGCTCTGCTCTTCCTCCTCTTCCTGCTCTTCCTCCTCATGATGATGGTTCGTGTCCGTCTGTCCACAGGATAATTCAATCTCCCGCTTCCCAGTCATTGTTTATGT
The DNA here is from genome assembly GCF_963383615.2 of Lipophrys pholis. Lineage (NCBI taxonomy): Eukaryota > Metazoa > Chordata > Actinopteri > Blenniiformes > Blenniidae > Lipophrys > Lipophrys pholis. The sequence continues at coordinate 37,250,702 of NC_137636.1, read as the reverse complement.
GAGACGCCCCGCAGTGCATGCTGGGTGCGGCTACTTTGCATAAAGAATAAAAAAAAAAATCATTCATTCATTCGAAGTTGAGTCAAACCAACTTAAATGAGTCACAGGAATCTGACTTTATATGAACATATGAACTGCAAAACTTTGAAAAAATGTCTAAACAATGACAGATTCTGCGGCTGCGCAGCTTCATCCTCCCCTCAGATGTTTTCAGAAATACTTTTGCTCTAAAAAACTTGTGTATTGACTGTCAAAGTAACATCAGTGTTCTTTCATTTAGGCTACATGCAAATGGGTTATGGAGTTCATTATTTTACTGTAGTTTCACTGTGTAGGGAAAAGAGGATTTATTGTTTGGTTTATGAACAAAAAGCTTCTCAGTTCTGCAGTGATACTTTTGTGGAATTTTCTTTTACCCTGTAAACATTGAGTTGATTAATAAAAAGAAATAAGTCATTTTTATTAGTCTACAATCTGTGTCTTACATGTTTTATGATCATAACCATAAAAAATAAAAAGTGGGGAAAATAATCAAAATCATTCATAGTCCAGGAACATTATATAATTTGTATTCACATTTGCATATTGATGATGAATTGGTTTCATGAACAATGACATTTTGTTCTCCACTACACCAAAGTATTAGTATCTGCAATACTTGTCCAGTACCAGCTACATACCTAATAAATGAAACTGTTTTTCCATTCAACTCCAACCAGCAGAGGCTTTTACATTGACACACTAAACAGGAGCACCATGGCAGGACGACTTGAGACACAAAACCCTCTTCACTCCAGGTTGCAAACTTCAAAATATTAAACTAAACTAGATCAACTAATTAACCACACAAACTAATCAACAAAAACACAACACAACACAATCATTACCAACACTAACAAGCCTAATTAAACCCCAAATAAAGACATTTGAAACACCGTCAACCCAACTCCCATAATGCATTGCAGCGCTGTATCAATTCACTAATGCACTGTGAACGTACGGATAGCATTTAGCATAGCACGGTTCCGTCCAAAGGCAGCGTAGCGATCTGACTTTTTACCTAAATGACTTTCATATTGGAGAACTGACTGCGCATGAGCAAACATCCAGACACTGGATGTGACCGGCAAAGGCAGAGCAGCAGTGTGGCCTTCAGGAGAGGGTGTGGCCTTCAGGAGAGGGAGAGGGTGTGGCCTTCACGGAGAGGGTGTGGCCTTCAGGAGAGGGTGTGGCCTTCACGGAGAGGGTGTGGCCTTCAGGAGAGGGTGTGGCCTTCAGGGAGAGGGTGTGGCCTTCAGGAGAGGGAGAGGGTGTGGCCTTAACGGAGAGGGTGTGGCCTTCAGGAGAGGGTGTGGCCTTCACGGAGAGGGTGTGTCCTTCAGGAGAGGGTGTGGCCTCAGGAGAGGGTGTGGCCTTCAGGAGAGGGTGTGGCCTTCACGGAGAGGGTGTGGCCTTCAGGAGAGGGTGTGGCCTTCAGGGAGAGGGTGTGGCCTTCAGGAGAGGGAGAGGGTGTGGCCTTCACGGAGAGGGTGTGGCCTTCACGGAGAGGGTGTGGCCTTCACGGAGAGGGTGTGGCCTCAGGGAGAGGGTGTGTCCTTCAGGAGAGGGTGTGGCCTCAGGGAGGGGGTGTGTTCTTCGAGAGGGGGTGTGGCCTCAGGGAGAGGGTGTGGCCTCCGGGAGGGGGTGTGGCCTTCACAGTAAGACAGCAGGAGTGACTTATGCAACCTCTCTGCCATACCAGGAGATGGCGGTGTTGAGTCATTTGGGCTATGAAAAGCACAAAATGCTGACACTTTCAAACCTAAAGGTACTGTAAGGTACCGGGAATTAAAAAATAAATTATAATTTAATTATATTATAATTAAAACAAATAATCCAAATGAATATTTCATTAATTTTAATACAGCCTTGGGTAGCTACTGCCTACCCTGACTGGACGTCACTGCCCAGTATTCACCTAGTGAATTTGCAGCCTGGCCCAGTCCTAAGGACCCATCTCCTCCTGCAGTTCTGTGTGGGAATCATTTCATTGAAGGTAATTAATGAAATTGATTGTTTGAGAAAAAATGTCTCTTTCATATTGCCACATCCCCAGCTTCTTATGTAAAGCGTATTGACTGAAGTAGTAGTATTCTACTACTTGTTGTTACAGGTTATTTCCCCCGAATTTAATATATACTCATCACATTCTATATAGCAAGCATCTGCACATGTTTTCTTGTGAAAATGTTTTTTTTTTTTAAATGTGTATATGCATGCACACACAAACCAAATTTTATGAATCCATTTAATAAGAATGATCTTAATGATTTTGTGGGGTCACTTGTCCATGAGCCAGCGGGCAACCTGTAAGGACGGTCAATCATGCCTGCCGTCGCAAGGTTTAGCTTGTAACGCGTCTGCGCTGTCGGCAACGTCGTTATAAGACATGAATGACTTGTTACGACACGTCATAACACTGAACAGAAGAAGTGGCGACGGTTCATCTTCCATATCCTCCACCCACCACGCGTTTGTTTTCACCGGTGCCTGAATCGGGTGAAGCTACGAGGCCATAATATTGAGAATTGTCATATGGATTTTAACAAACTGCTGACCCATTAATATCGCCAAGCACACAGGCCTTACAAAGACTTAGCAAGTTGCCTCTCAAGACGCATTAAACAAGGCTCCGTCAAGAAGCCCAATAATGTCAAAAGTCATGGACTCTAGGAAACTGAAAAGGAAAAGAAGCAGGAGGGGTTGGCTGGAGCCAGGCTTGTCTGCGTGACAGCAGGAGACTTCTGTGAGTAACAGTAACTATCTTGGTGTAATTGCATATCTGGTTTCTGCGGCATGGGAATTAAAGGACATTCTCATTGAGAATAATGAAGACAGAGTCGCGTCGCAGAGGGCCGGTGCTGAGCGCTTCTTGCAAATATCTCGCCACTCCTGAAACCGCTGTTCTCAGAAAACCGACGACTCAGTTAATGTATAACTTGTGAGATGGTACAATATTAATTCACCAGACAATATAAATGGACAACACTGATCGCTCCAGTTCATGTCAGGCAGGGAGCTTCCTCGGTGCCTTACTTTACTTTTTCTTTTGAGGCTCCGCCTCCCGTGTGAACACACTTTGTGTGGGAGGATTAATTCCTCACCGTAGTTCCATGAACTCCATGTTTCTGCAGGTGTGCCGTGTGTGACCATTACTATTATTCTTGACTTCATTTCAGACGCAACCCTCGTGGAGCTGAACGGAGTTGGAAACGAGTCGGCGTTAAGGACGTACTTCAAAGAGGTCAGTGACGAGGATTTATTTCTGCACACTCTCTGTTGTGTGGATGAGATCAATGGAATATATTTGTTATTGTTCGCAGTTTAAAAAAAAAAAGAAGGTGGGGGGGGGTTGTGTGTGTGTGTGTGTTGGGGGGGGGGATCTTTCAGTGAGCCCATGTTAAAACCCATTTATCCAATAGAGGATAACAGTCTCACTAAAGGTGGTAATCTGCTGGTTTTACTAATAAGTGTGCTCAGCTGCTCTCGGTCTATCAGTAATAAAGAGCTATGCTTGTTTTCCAGGAAGAGGAAAGCCCGCCTCAGGCTGAGCCTCAACCCTCCACCTCCAGAGAACCCGCAGAAGATGTAATGACTGTTCAGTTTAAAGCGAGCCATGAACGGCGGCTGTGTGTTTATGCTGAAGCATCTGCATGTCTCTTTGTTTCAGGTGGCAGCCGACTCTGTGAGGCAGCTCTACAAAAGAAAGCTGGAGCTCGACATCGAACACAGAACACTACAAATTAAAATAGCCAGGCTGGAGTTGGAAAAACTCCAACAGGAAAAGAAGGTAATTCAGTGACGTAGGGAGGCTTGTGTATTTTCAGGAGCGGTTCCTGCAGATTTTACACGGTCAAATTCAAGCACTCGAGAAACCTTGAAAACACAAGAGTGAAAATCAATTGAGGATTTCAAGCACCTGAATGAAACTAAAATGTGTTTTCTTTTTCAGGAACGGGAGAAAAGAAACAAGTGGTTACTAAAATAGAGCCAAAAGAAATAAAAACACTTTGTTTAACTGAAAAACTGCCGTCATTGCATCTGTCAGAACCGTCCTTGCTGGGTGATGGAGGGTGATGGAGGGTGATGGAGGGTGATGGAGCGTGATGGACGGTGATGGAGGGTGATGGGCTCCACCACGTCACGGGCAGCGGGTGGGGGGGGGTATAACAGCACTCCACTGAACTCCTCTGAAGACACAAGAAAGGCCCACAGAGTACAGTTTCTGAACTTTGTTCAGGTTCAACGACGCGGACGCCATGTCGGACCCGAGCCACTTTGCCACGAGGCTGGTGACCACCCGACGCTCACAGGTCGTCTGCAGGAGCATGTGAGGTTCACTTTAGTCAATAAGCAGTTGAAAAGACTAGAATGTAGCTCACCTGTAACCAGTGCTCTAAGTGGGGAACAACTCCTCCTGGTGACCTGCCGTCAGTCTCTCATACAAATATGGAGAAAAACATGATATTCAGTGGTACGTACAGACGTTTTGTACGGCAGGTGCTCAGGGTAAAATAAGGCACCTAGTGCAGTGTGTGGATCCACCGGCTGCTTTATTACAATAGTGTGAGATTTAAAAGAAAAGAAAAGATAAATACATGTAAGTAATAAGATATCATTTATTTATCTCACATGTGGAGACATTTGCAGTGGTAGAAGCACACATAGCAGAAACTAAAAAAGCAGATAAAAATACAATATAATAAAAAATATGCACACGGTGTCTATAAGTGTGGACATGTACAGAATATGGGGGTGGATGTATTTTACATAGTAGATACGTTTTTATAGATTATCATTGTTATTGCACCACTTCTTGCCGAGTTGGAGTGGAGTGATATTGTCCGGTGGTGGTGTGCAGTGGTCTCCTGGGAGCAGGCTTGGTTGGAGAGTCTGACTGCAGCAGGGAGGAAGGACCGGCGGAGTCTCTCCTTCAGACACCGCGGGTGGAGAAGCCGGTCACTGACGGAGCTGCCCAGTGATGTGACGGTACCATGTAGGGGGTGGGAGACGGTCTCCATCAGGGATGAAAGCTTCTTCAACATCCTCCTGTCTCCCACCACCTCCACAGGGTCCAGGGGCGGCAGCCCAGGACAGAGCTGGCCTTCCTCACCAGTTGGTTCAGTTGGTTCCTGTCTGCAGCCGGAGTGCTGCTGCTCCAGCAGACCACTCCATAGAAGATGGCTGATGCCACCACTGAGTCATTAAAGGTCCTCAGGAGCGCCCCCTGCAGTCCAAAGGACCTGAGTCTCCGCAGCAGATGGAGTCTGCTCTGGCCCTTCTTGTAGAGAGCTTGGGTGGTGTTGGGCCAGTCCAGTTTATTGTTCAGGTACTTATAATGGCATATTTATTTAAATATTGGCAGATTTTTCAAAATTCCCTAAAAAAATTAAAGGAAAGAATGAGAGAGAGATGAGTGGACGTCACTACACACCATCCTGAAGAAGTTCACATATATTTTAATTGTCCCTGTGGGAATTTCCTTTTTTTTGATCAGCCTGTACTGCATTACATGATTTGGGTGTAATTTAAGTGTGTAATTGTGGAAAAATCTGCAATGAATCCATTTGAAAAGTGACCCAGAGGAACCTGGGGTCATGTAGGAATGGACAGGACAGGAACCTGCTGCAGTTTGCTGAAAACTCTTTGAACTGAATTTTTAGGAAATGTCCTGCCTGTACAGTTATATATGTCTTTGGTGTGATTTAAGTGTTGATGTTGTCAATGATCACATCAATATGGGCCACAGACAGTACAGTGTACACTATTTAGAAAAATGAACAGAAGCTGCACCAAATCTAAAAAGATAAAATAGATTTGTACATATATAGTATAGTGCCAGTACACTTGTCAAAAAGCACATGTGTCCATGTTGTAACAGGACATCAATTTCACTGTGGGAGTGGAACTTTTTATTTATTTTCTCTATAGAAAAAGCAAGTTTTAAACATGGCTTCTTCCTCGAGGGAAAGAGAGAGAGTACACAATCACTGAGTGTTTTATCTCTGTTCATAAAGTATTTGCTGACTGTGATTCTGAGGAGGACGATTGCTCAGCCACGGAGCGCAGCAAGGCAGAGTTACGTGATGCACGTGAATGCATCACCGATGTGTTATCGGCATCAGGCACTTGGCCTGTAATAATTCACAAATGAGCATCATCGTTTAAACCGCCGGGTTTAGAGTGTCAATAAAGTAGTGTCTTGCTGTCCGGAAACTACAGAAAGTTCCAGTACGCATCGTACGCTAGAAAAAAGTCCCGGTACGCTGAGGGGTAAAAATTAAAAGTGCCTTTACTGTGTACCGGTGTGTACCGTTGTGTACCGGTGTGTACCGGTGTGTACCGGTGTGTAACGTTGTGTACCGGTGTGTACTGGTGTGTACTGGTGTGTACCCGCCCACTTAAAGCACTGACTGTAACAACAGGATCATGTGGGCCTGTTTGTATATGTGGACTGTTGTAACTGACTTAAGATGATTATGATATAAATAATGAAACAAGTGACAAGACACATTGATAACAAATATAACTGAATGTGAAATGTTTGTTTACTGCAATACTCCTGTATTGTGTGAACTACCTGAAGGACGACCGGCGGCCCGTCCCAGACTCCGTTAGCACAACGACAAGAAGAAGCTGAATCAGTACAACCACTATTGTTTCTTTGTCCCCCGGGGTAAGAGGCCTGAGACATATTATTTGTAGTGTTTGTCAAAATGAATGCATTAATTCAAAATGTTTAACTCATTAAAAAAACATAAACAAAGTTTTGTTTACTTCCGTTTAGTTTTTCTTACTCTAACCTCTTGGCCACTCTGAGCCACCCTGGCTACAGTGCAGCAGAATACAGAGCAATTGGATCTTGGATCAGTACGCACTCCTTTAACTGACTAACTCTGAGTATGTGGAAGTGAACTGCTTTTCTTTTCTTTCCTCTGTCCTCCCCTGTCCCCTGTCTTCCCCTGTCTTCCCCTGTCCTTTTTCCTCCACTGTCTTCTGTCTTCCCCTGTTCATTTCCTTCCCCTGCCGCCGATCCTGTCTATTTCCTTGACAGAGGAGTTGTTGTGATCCCAGTGTTCCATTTAAAAGTGAAGTTACTGTCTTTTTTTTTATGATCCCTCTATTCCTTGTCTTGTATGTCAGCCTGTTGTATATTGTTCTGTGACCTGCCTTGTCTTATTGTTACATGTGACATTATCTACATCAGCCTGTCTCGGGACAACAGATGGAAATTAGCCTTTGGCTATAATCTGACATATTTAAATATGTTATATGTTCATTAATATGTACTGTCCCTATTTAAATAAAAAGGGAACAAAATGATGGGGACAGAATAGTTTTATAAGGAAAATTTCACTTTAAAAAGTTGCCGAGTGGCTGTTAGTGAAGTCAAATTTAACGACCACAGAAGTGATTCTACGCCGCAAAACAGCCGGTTGCCATGTTGACTGACCAATAACTCAACTGACTGCAAACACTTGAGACTTGTAGGTCAATTATTAATCTCTCTCTCTTTCTCTCTCTCTGTGTTTGTGTGTTTCACTGGATCTCACATTATGTTGTTGCAACTTTGTTCATGAAATAATAGTTAGTTAGTTTCTAGAGATTTTCAGTGGACCTGCACTTTAACATACAAGTCTGCATTTTGTTGTTTTATACGTTAGTGGATATAAGAACAATGTTTGTTTTTCTTTTCTTTTCGATGAACGTGGAGAGAAACAGTGTTCACTCAGAGCTGAAAGGAACTTAGAAGAAAAATAGTCCATGAATTTAAATATACTTTTTGTGTGTTGGGTCGACATTAATTCCACGATTTCCCATAAATAAATTTGCACAACAAGCTTTAGTCTTAAGTAGAAATAAAAAAAGTGATTAATCACGATTATTTACAGAGAAGTGTGTGATAGATTGTTTTTAATCGATTGACCGCACTGATTATATGTGATTTTGGTCGATACAAAAGGATTTTAATTGACTGATGAACCTGTGGCAAAGAAAACAACCCGTTATCAGCGATGATTAAACCTATATGCAGTGACTGTATACACAGTTTGCACTTTTATGCTGGATTTAATTATTCAGAGCCTAACCTGCTCCCAGAGCGTGATTGGGCTTTCTTCTGAGCTTGGTGGTGACATTATCATTAGACCCAGGTGTGTTAAGGCAGAGAGACATCGTAAGCATAAACAACCAGGGTCGGGGACCACTACCCTGCCTAAGATCTGTGGTAGTAGTAGTAGTAGTAGTAGTTTATTCGGTCAACCAGAGACATGATGCAATAAAACAGAAAAGGAAAACAGTTTCTGTCAACTTATTTTTTCCATGTGACGACATCACTCTTATGATTTGTGACCGAAGGGTTTAGTGAAGTGAACATTATTATATATATATTATTTCTCTAAACCCTGTACATAATACAAGTAAAGCTTCTACAACTGAAGCAACAAAACAAAAACAATTAATTCTCAAAAGTGAATTCAGTATGATTGATGTCCTGCCCCTTGTCAGGCATGTTAATCAGATATACAAGGTGTGTGTGTGTGTGTGTGTGTGTGTGTGTGCGCGTGGGTATAACTATATTTTTATAAGCTATAATTCAATTATTATCATCAAATGGTGTATATATTTTTGTATACGTGTGTATGTATATAGGAATATTGGTTATATGTGTGATTGTACAAAATGATTGAAACATCACGTGCCTGAAATTAATGAATAAAAAAACAAAAAAAAAACTGTCTTGCTTTTCTTTGCCATTCCTGAAAAAAAACCACCTAATTTAAACTGTCCTTTAAAGGAACACAGTGGATTTAAAATTTTGTCATTCCTCAGATCGATATTTTTCAAAACTAGTGAACTTAAATTGTCTTGTTGTTTTCGAAGTTGTTGGTTTTTAAAAAAAAAGATCATCCAGGTTGTTCCCTGAACTAACCCCTTTTACAGAAACACATAATTTTTATTCGTTCTTGTCTCAGTCTGTCTGTGTTTGCTTTGTGTTCGACTGAGAACGTATCCAGGATGTACCCACAGAAAGCTGGGTTAAAAAGTAATACATCGGAAAAAAAACAAAAACAAACGGTAGCCAAAAAAACGATCTTAATAGGAGCATTTGAACGCGCCGCCGTACTAAACTTTCATCTCCTGTGATGCGTTCAGGTGCTCTCGCTTCGTTTTTCACTGTTTTTTCCCGAAACTATCCAATCCAGTGTGGAGCCGCCTATTCCAGCCAACGATGTACGAACAGGGAACTTGCTTTGCCTCCTGGTTTTGGCAGTTTTTCGTGTAAAAAGTGAGGGTTTAAGTCTCCCTGGAGGAACGCCCATTCCTCCGTCTCCCTGTTCCAAAGTGCAGCCGGCCGGAGGTGAGCTAACAAGGGAGTGGAGTTCAGCTCGCGCTCGGTGTCAGAGGAGCTCAACGTCAACGCGACTCCAACAAGTTGATTCTAAAAAGGAAGATGAATCGAAGAGCAGGGACGCTTGGAGCCTCGTCCACCTCCCCGGGTACCTCGGCCGTGGACCCCGCGAGGAGGAGGTCGGTGATCCGCGTCGCTTACCTCATCGCCGCGCTGGACGTCACGTGGATGTTTTTACAGTTCGCCGTAACACCGGTGAGCAGAATGTCATTATGTCAGAGCAGGGGGACTGGGTTTCCGTGCAGACCCTGAAGGCAACACTAGATAATGGCAAAAAAAAAAAAAAAAGCCATATAATAGTTTATGGTTATCACTTAATATATGTGTTATATGGTCATTAAACTTGTTGTAAGGCCGCAAATATACCTACTTGTTTTATAAGCATTCCATATAGTGTACAATTACCTGATACAACATGTATTTTTACATTATCAGCTCAAAAAATAGACTAGAAAAGAAGTGAATGGACCTTTATTATCATTACACACACACACACACACACACACACACACACACACACACACACACACACACACACACACACACACACACACACACACACACACACACACACTCTGTGTGTTATCAGTAGATCGAACTGTGTGTTTCAGTTCTTCCATACTGGAGTGTGTTTTGCAGCTCTGAGGAAGAAGCTGTTCTTCAGTCCGCATGTGGAAGGTTTTATTGCTCCATGACTGACCTGGAGGAAGGGCGACACACACACTGTGGTGGCTGAGATCAGAGGTAATGCTGCTGGGCTTCCTCTGCAGGCAGCCGCAGTTCACCGAGTCCACATCTGGGAGTGGACATCCTAAGATCCATTGAGCAGTTCTCACCACCTGGGTCCGGTCTTTCCTTTTCCTGCAGTGTGCAGCTTTGTTACCAGACAGCGAGAGAGATGGCGGATGACAGTGAAGAGGGTGAATAGGGCCGGGCCGAGCACACCGCCCTGTGGTGCACCCGTGTTCAAGAATGAGTGGACGATGTATGGTGTCCTTTTGTTGCTACTTGTTGCGGTGTTGGTGAGAAAGTACTACTAATACTTCATTAATCCCAGAGGGAAGTTCCTGAAAGCCATCAAGTACTAGTTTATATGAGAGTATTGACATTCAATGTCAGGCTGAAATCGACCAATGTCATCTTGATGTACGTACTGGGATGTTCCTGATGAGCCACGGCTGTACGAAGTCTCACGAAGACTTCACCTCCTGTGGAACGGTTCCTCTGGTAGGCCAGCTGGTGGCTGGTCCAGATCTCTGGGGATCCTGTGTTGATCTGCTTCTCCCAGAGCCTTTCACACTCAATCATTGGCTTTATGGGGACTGGGTAGAGTGGTGGATGACTTGAGCCGGGTAGAACCTATGGTCAGCTGCAGGCGAGCGCGACACCAATACTTCGTTCTGGGCTTCATACCTGACCACGTACTGCCAAGGGTTAATATTTCAAACCTAGACATACTATATGTATTAAATAAGCGCAGAATTTAACTAAACATGGACCAAAAACACAAAAGAAAGAGTACTCGTGGAAACCTTGGATGCACATATGATGCAAAAACAAACCATGGCCCAGTTATAACGGCTATAAATGAGGGGCAAGAGAAAGAGCACTGTTATTTGCAGCCATCAAAGCACAGACACTTTAACTTCATCTCCTTATGTGTTTATCGCAGTTCACATTACTATTGCAATACTCAACAATGGCATGTTTACCCATTGCAGATAAAATAATAATAATCATAGTATAATCATAATCATAATGATGATGATGGTGATGATGATGATCTTCTTCTTCTTCTTCTTCTTCTTCTTCTTCTTCTTCTTCTTCTTCTTCTTCTTCTTATTATTATTATTATTATTATTATTATTATTATCATTATTATCATAATGATAATAATATCACCATCATATTTATTCCTAATTCTTTTTTTATTAGTATTTTCATGGTTCACAAAATTCTCCACATAACATTTTGTCTTTAGCATTCATCTGTTCATTACAGTCAAATAATATTTAGTTATTATTAATAATATTATAATAATAACAACAAAAATAATTTTAAACTGTATAAAAACTGTAAAAGCTTGATGGAGTCATTCAGCCTGAATCTTTGTTACTCAGAGTTTCATTAATATCTAATATTGGTGTGTTCTTTCTGTCCCTCTTCAGTATTTGGCGAAGAAGCTCGGCTTTGACACTTTGCAGTTCGGTTATTTACAAACCACCGTGGGAGTCATTCAGCTGTTCGGGGGTCCTTTGTTCGGACGGTGAGTTTCTGAGACGTCAGAAGTTTATCTCTGGGCGACTGACGCCCTCTGCCTGGTCTGCAGGTTCGGGGATCTCTTCGGGGCGCGTGCAGCTTTGACCCTGGCCTGTTCTGCCACCGTGGTTTTCTTTCTGCTGCTGGCCAACGCCACCATTCCGGCCATGCTGTTCATCCACAAGCTCCCCACTGTCTTCATGCACGTCCTGCCTGGTGAGCGCCCTTTAACTCTGAGCTTTTCCACGCCTCAAATCCAGATAATAGTAAGAATTACTCTGTGTTGTATTTCTTCTTTTTTTAATGCATATGGCTGAAATTTGAACTATGCCATTTTTTGAGGGGACATACAATGAAAATGAATACTATACTATACATTAAAATGTCCCTCCATCAATAATTCTGTCCTGCTGTGCATAATTCAGAACACTGAGTCGCCAAATGGGAAAATGCAAACTCCACGCAGAAGCACTCAGCTTAGACGTCCTGTTCCCACAATGTACTTCCTGTGAGGTGGGAGTGTGAACCACCGTGCAGTCTGGCGTAACACTAACTATAAAAAAGATAGGCTGTACTTCAATATGTGTTACTCAATGATACATTTCTTTTACAAGTATCTTAAAATTTTAGACATCGTTCTTTACCCCATAGTTCAAGTTTTTCCTCAAAATCTCGTTTTTTTTATTCAGAAATGACGAACTTTGTTATGCTCATGAGGCGACTTGTTTAAAACTCACAGTAAGTATTAAATGTAAAACAAGCGACTTTGTGCAACATACTGGCAAACAGTAAGTGATTACAGTAACTTTTAAAGAGTAGTAGCTTTCCTACAGACTACAAAAAAACCCTACAAAAAACAGTTGCATAACTGTTTTACCGAAGCGTATCACATTCACATAAAGAAATTTAAATCGACCCTGTTTTTCTGAATTAATGACATAATTATCTCATAATTATGAGAAAAAATGTATTATTAAAAAAAAAATTCCGCTCTGTTTTTCTGAATTTATGAGATAACTGTTTTCTGAAAACATTAGAAATCGGTTTGTTTTTCTGAATTTATGAGATAATTATCTCAGAATTATGAGATAAAATGAAATTTTTAAAAATGGCTCTGAATTTATGAGATAATGTTTTCTGAAAAAATAAGAACTTTCTCTGTTCTGCATCAATGGGACAGTGGTGTGATATTCCTAGCAGAAGCTCTTCTTTACCGTTGTAGGAAACGTGCATGCCCCAGCTCTCAAGTTTAATCCAGCTTTATTTCTATTTGGTTTGAGACATTGGGAGATACTCTTGTGTTTAAATATTGTTGATGCTATTGTATTAGTTTGTCAAGATTGCAGCGTTACCTCAGCCGGCTTATAACTCCGAACCATAGTTAGGAGACCCGGTTTATTACTGAGCTTTATTACCCGTGAAGCAGGCCACATCAGCCCAGTTGTTCCTGTAGAAACATCACAACCACCAACAAATCCGAGCGGTGTTTACATTCATACAGCCGCAGGTTCCTGAGGTGCTGCTGCTATTAGTGATGCAACAAACGGAATTTTGTTGTATTTGCACAATGACAATAAAGCTTCTTAAACTTAAACTGTTACATGCCGAGCCTGTCACTTTAAGGGTCTGATGCATTGTGGGAAGTGTAGTGTGACTTCTTTTAGCTTTGGGTATCGTAGTTGGTTGTTCCCCATGCCCCGTGCTGCGATCAGTGTTGTTGAATGTTCATCAACTACGGATGTCTTCCCTGTCTAACTCCGTCAAACTCCACACGCAGAATTACCCGCAGAGCTGAGCCACGGCTGAGTGAAGCTCAGTCGTGAACCGGGTCTCCTAACTACGGCTTGGAGTTATAAACCGGCCGAGGTAACACTGTACAAAGTTGACAAACTAATACAATAGCATCAACAATATTGAAACACAAGAGCATCTCCCAATGTCTCAAACCAAATAGAAATAAAGCTGGATTAAACTTGAGAGCTGGGACAAGTTTTTATTTCTTCAGAAAACTGTTATCTCATAAATTCTGAAAAACAGTGCCGCATTTTTTTAATCATTAATTTTTTCTCAAAATTATGAGATAATTATGTCATTAATTCAGAAAAACAGAGTTGATTTTTTTTTTTTCATGTGAATATATGCTATATGCGTCCGTACTGTTTCCCTCAGTCAGGCCTGTATTAATGCTGAGTGCTCAGTTCTGTGTGCTGCTCATTAAATCTGCTGAAAGAAACGGAAAGAATCATATAAAGTTCTCACAAAGAGCAGTTGTTGTTTAATTATCCTTCTGGCACATATCAGTCGCCGTTCATCTGTTCCCTCAAAAGAGTTTTGCATATCTTGCATCTTTTCTAGACTTTTTACAATCAATACTTTTCTGCAATAATCTGAAAAAAATATAAGAAATGGAAAAAAATCTGTGTTTAAAAAAAAAAAAGAAGCAAATTTGCTTTAAAAGAAATGAATCAAAACAAACTGAATTTGAAAAAAGAAAAAGTCAAACTGAACTAAAAACTAGAGCAGTTCTGTTCTGTAATGACCTCGCTTCAGTAAAGACAACAGCTCTGTCAACTCCGAGTAACAGTCGCACTGAAACTGCAGTAATGAATTACTGAATAGGCCAAAGTAATCAGTTACTTAATGTGTCTCCTCCAGAGTTACAGATGCTTCAGTCTCGACAGACGATTCTATTTACAGCACAGAAGAAACTACTGATTTCTCTCCTTTCCCCTGTTTACAGTGACTCAGATGGTCGTTGCCGACCTTTCAGAACCCGAGAAAAAGGCTGAAGCTTTATCGAAGCAGGGATTGTGTTTCGGGGTGGGTATGATCGCGGGCTCCACCTTAGGAGGTCAGCTGAACACGCGCTATGGGTAAGTGCTGCTCTGAGCGTGCGACAGTTTGGATCTGTGGAAGCAGAACAGGACATTCACAATCGATCAATTCAGCCGACAGATGAGCCGTATGATTTGATTTCATGTCGTTTAACGTCGTCACATTCATCCGTTCACACAGTTTTGGTGGCTGCTGCTGTGCAAAATTCCTCCATTCAGTGTCTTGCTCAAGGGTACTTATGGACAGTGTGGGGGTGGATGGGGGCTCGAACCTGCGACCTTGCAGTTGAATGAAAACACGCTCCCACAACCAAGCTGAAAAGATACAGAATTTTGCACGTTTGATGCCAGCAGACGGGTGAGCTTCCATTCTGTGCTGCGTTCCTCAGGGAGCGGCTGACGGCGTACTGCGGCGCCGCGGGGAGCGCCTGCAGTCTGATGCTGGTTCTACTCTTCATCCCCAAAAACACGAAAGTGGAGGCTGCTGCAAACAATCCTGCAAGTAAGGAACCTTTCTGTCCGTTACACCTGCTGCTCTCAGCTGATGGATGGATGGATGAATCTGGAGTGTTCAGGCTGTATTGTGAGGATGACGGTCAGTTTGTTCAGGTCAGTTTGTTCAGGTCAGTTTATTCAGGTCAGTTCATTCAGGTCAGTTTGTTCAGGTTAGTTTATTCAGGTCAGTTTGTTCAGGTTAGTTTGTTCAGGTCAGTTTGTTCAGGTCAGTTTATTCAGGTTAGTTTGTTCAGGTTAGTTTGTTCAGGTTAGTTTGTTCAGGTCAGTTTGTTCAGGTTAGTTTGTTCAGGTCAGTTTATTCAGGTCAGTTTATTCAGGTCAGTTTGTTCAGGTCAGTTTATTCAGGTCAGTTTGTTCAGGTCAGTTTGTTCAGGTCAGTTTGTTCAGGTTAGTTTTATTCAGGTTAGTTTGTTCAGGTTAGTTTGTTCAGGTCAGTTTATTCAGGTCAGTTTATTCAGGTCAGTTTGTTCAGGTCAGTTTGTTCAGGTCAGTTTGTGTCAGGTTAGTTTATTCAGGTTAGTTTGTTCAGGTTAGTTTGTTCAGGTCAGTTTATTCAGGTCAGTTTATTCAGGTCAGTTTGTTCAGGTCAGTTTGTTCAGGTTAGTTTATTCAGGTCAGTTTGTTCAGGTCAGTTTATTCAGGTCAGTTCATTCAGGTCAGTTTGTTCAGGTTAGTTTATTCAGGTCAGTTTGTTCAGGTTAGTTTGTTCAGGTCAGTTTGTTCAGGTCAGTTTATTCAGGTTAGTTTGTTCAGGTTAGTTTGTTCAGGTTAGTTTGTTCAGGTCAGTTTGTTCAGGTTAGTTTGTTAAGGTCAGTTTATTCAGGTCAGTTTATTCAGGTCAGTTTGTTCAGGTCAGTTTATTCAGGTCAGTTTGTTCAGGTTAGTTTGTTCAGGTCAGTTTGTTCAGGTTAGTTTTATTCAGGTTAGTTTGTTCAGGTTAGTTTGTTCAGGTCAGTTTATTCAGGTCAGTTTGTTCAGGTTAGTTTGTTCAGGTTAGTTTGTTCAGGTTAGTTTGTTCAGGTCAGTTTATTCAGGTTAGTTTGTTCAGGTTAGTTTGTTCAGGTCAGTTTATTCAGGTCAGTTTATTCAGGTCAGTTTGTTCAGGTCAGTTTGTTCAGGTCAGTTTGTGTCAGGTTAGTTTATTCAGGTTAGTTTGTTCAGGTTAGTTTGTTCAGGTTAGTTTGTTCAGGTTAGTTTGTTCAGGTTAGTTTGTTCAGGTCAGTTTATTCAGGTCAGTTTGTTCAGGTTAGTTTATTCAGGTCAGTTTGTTCAGGTTAGTTTGTTCAGGTCAGTTTGTTCAGGTTAGTTTATTCAGGTTAGTTTGTTCAGGTTAGTTTGTTCAGGTTAGTTTGTTCAGGTTAGTTTGTTCAGGTCAGTTTGTTCAGGTCAGTTTATTCAGGTCAGTTTGTTCAGGTTAGTTTATTCAGGTCAGTTTGTTCAGGTTAGTTTGTTCAGGTTAGTTTATTCAGGTCAGTTTGTTCAGGTTAGTTTGTTCAGGTTAGTTTGTTCAGGTTAGTTTGTTCAGGTCAGTTTATTCAGGTCAGTTTGTTCAGGTCAGTTTGTTCAGGTCAGTTTGTTCAGGTCAGTTTCAATGTTGCTGCAAAGGAAAGAGACACATTTCTACTCTTTCTGGTCTGACTTCATTATTCATTTTTTATTCTACATTTTTGAATATTTCTTTATTGTTTTGTAATTTAATCAATAAATCTGAGTGGGATCAGCTCTTTATAGATCAGATTTTTTCACTACAGTCAGGTCAGTTTGTTCAGGTCAGTTTATTCAGGTCAGTTTGTTCAGGTTAGTTTATTCAGGTCAGTTTGTTCAGGTTAGTTTATTCAGGTCAGTTTGTTCAGGTTAGTTTATTCAGGTTAGTTTGTTCAGGTTAGTTTGTTCAGGTTAGTTTGTTCACTTCAGTTTGTTCAGGTCAGTTTATTCAGGTCAGTTTGTTCAGGTTAGTTTATTCAGGTCAGTTTGTTCAGGTTAGTTTGTTCAGGTTAGTTTGTTCAGGTTAGTTTATTCAGGTCAGTTTGTTCAGGTTAGTTTGTTCAGGTTAGTTTGTTCAGGTCAGTTTGTTCAGGTCAGTTTATTCAGGTCAGTTTGTTCAGGTCAGTTTGTTCAGGTCAGTTTCAATGTTGCTGCAAAGGAAAGAGACACATTTCTACTCTTTCTGGTCTGACTTCATTATTCATTTTTTATTCTACATTTTTGAATATTTCTTTATTGTTTTGTAATTTAATCAATAAATCTGAGTGGGATCAGCTCTTTATAGATCAGATTTCTTCACTACAGTCACTTTATCCTTGTTACACTTGAGGAAGATGTACTTCATCATGAAGCACTGAACGTTTTAGGATCTTTCCTCAGCTTTCTTTTTCTGTTGCACCAATTTAAACCAGCTTGGGAAAATATTTGATCTATTTAACTTTATAATTTAATGTTTGGGACGCTGTGTTGTTGTTTTCAAGCTGATATTTTCCTAAATGAGCCTCCTGATGGTTTCTCATGTTTGCCACCGCTGTTACGACTGTTCAGATACACGACGGCTCAGGAACACTTTGCCCAGTGAACTTCCACCTTTTTCAGCCAAAGCTGTATTTTTAGAGTTTAGCAGAGATTTATTAGAGCACATGAGAGACAACTGGCACAGCTACTGCTTTTATCTGCATGTCAGCTTATGGCTTTAATACCAAACCACAACATTTTCCTGCACTTTCAGTTTGATTAGTAGCAGTGATGATACGTAATAATTCCATTAATCCAAGTCTGGGCACAACATTCGTTACTGTTTGGATCAACCTTCCTAAGACCTGTGACTTTGTGTTCAGTAAGTAATGTTGCAAACTAGTTGGACTAAACGGATTGAACCGTTCCAGAACGTTGAGAATAACAGTTTTTCTTCAAACAGGCTTTAGGAACAAACCTTTAAGGTGTTGTTTAGTTTTTTTAACCACACTGTCCTTGAGACGAACTGACGTGAACGACTTGTGAGTTTTATGTCATGAAACGACGTAACGCTCCAGTTCAGAGCTCATCAGAAAGATGGTCTGTTTTTAAACGCAGGTTCAAAAACACTTCTCATTCTCACACCACTGAAGCAAACCGGTGAAATTTCTTTGAGGATTCAGGATCCATGAAAACACGCCGAACGGCCAAAACTGATTTAAAACGGATTGCGTCAGTGAAGACTGTGATGATGAAGACGTTGGCGTAACACACGCTGCTGTACTATGTGACAGGAGGAACGCAGCTGGATCTCCTGGACACGGCAGCCAGGTTCTCCTACATCTGATGAAATAGAAACTGGGAGTCACAGATTATCTGGTGAACGATGAATGGGATTATTCTTCAGCACAAATATTCAGTCTTTGAATCGTCTCAAAATGCTGTTGGTCACACAAACACTGCCGTTGATGGCTGCCAAGCAACATGATGATGTCAACGGCTTCTTTTGTCTGGAGCCGCAAAACATGTTTAACCTTTAAAATGAGGCCGACACAGTTCTATATACTTTCATACACGGTTCTGATTTGTGAACATAAACGGTCTTATGTTGCATTTAAGAAGTTTAAATCACAATTTAGAATGGTGAACATTGAGAGAGGAGACAAGGTGAGAAAGCAGAGAAGAACTCCTGAGCGAGTTTAGAGCGGTGGGAATAGTGTGGACGAGCTGGAACCAGCAGGGGGCGGTAATGAGACTTCAGGGATGCTAACTGCCGTTAACGCCAAAGGAAGAAGAAGAAGAAGAAGAAGAAGAAGAAGAAGAAGAAGAAGAAGAAGAAGAAGAAGAAGAAGAAGAAGAAGAAGAAGAAGAAGAAGAAGAAGAAGAAGAAGAAGAAGAAGAAGAAGAAGAAAGCCATAAACATTCATTACAGTTTCAGCTTTTTAGTAACTGATCTTAGAGGTTTCAACATTATTTTTAAGCATTTTATCTTAGACAATTGTGACATTTTAGCATTTTGTCTCTTTTTTAAGTATTCCTGTGTTTCCCCCATTTTTCTTTTAGGAATCCAAGTCATTCAGAGTTTTTTAAGCAGTTTTTTTCCTCCCATTTCTTGTGGTTTAATCTGTTGTTCCCCATTTTAGTTATGCCCTTTTATTAAAAGACCTTTGTAGCCAAGACTTAAAACTGCAAAGGAGTAAAACAACCGCAACAACCATCTCAGTGGGAGTAAGAATATACAATCATATTACACATATTTGTAGGCAGCGGTGGCCTAGAGGTTGGGATTGGGATTGCAAGTTTGCAGGTTCAATCCCCACAGCTGACAGGTCACCACTGTGGGTCCCTGAGCTTGACCCTTGACCCCCTCCGGCCCCCCGGAGCGCCGTAATGAAGGAAAAAGGAATTTCCACAAGGAATGAATAAAGTACGATTAGTTTATTCTTCTGAGGAGGAATACACTGGTTGTTTCAATCAGTGTACGGCTTTGTTTCATGATATAATCCAGTTTTCTCGGTTCTTTCTGATTGTGCTGCAGGTGAAGCCGGGAACAAATCCATCTTCAGCGTTGGAGAAATCGCAAGACTGATGAAGTTTCCTCGAGTGGCCAAAATCTTTGTCATCAAGCTCGTCGCAGGTTTGCCATCAGGTGAGCG
>NC_137636.1:37151044-37226044 GCF_963383615.2 Lipophrys pholis | reverse complement strand
AACACTCAGAGTGTCGATCTCATAGACACATTTTCAATGTTTATCTGTTGTTTAGAGTTTGAGGAAAGTATAATCTACCCGTCTTAATCCTGTAAACATCAGGCCATTTGTTTGTGATCAAAATAAAAAAAGTTCAAATATATGTTGCTATTCCATACTGAGAGGAAATGGAAAAATATCCAATAAACAGGACTATTTCTGCCTTATTAAATTGCCCATAGATGATAAATAAAGTTTCTTGAATTGAATAAACTGCCTTAATTACTGAAATGCATTGATGTATAAAGATTTATTTGTAGGCGGTTCCATCACAGTGTAATGAGGTGACGTTAGTATGAAAACGTTAAGCATTAAGTTTATAAAGAGTTTAAGACTCTGAGCTGTTCTGCAGATAATTAGTAGAACAGCTTGATGAACTTCAGCCTGAGAAAGTGAGTCGTTACAGGATTACAGGAAGGAACCAGGAATCACAGAGGATCTAAGAGATAAACAGACATTAAATTCAGTTTCTACAGAAGTTAATAGTAAAGAAACACTGCAAGTTCTCAACTCACCTCGACTAGTTATGTTCTCTACTCATGTTCTCTACTCATGTTCTCTACTCATGTTCTCTAGTTGTGTTCTTTACTCATGTTCTCTACTCATGTTCTCTATAGTCATGTTCTCTACTCATGTTCTCTAGTCGTGTTCTTTACTCAAGTTCTCTACTCATGTTCTCTACTCATGTTCTCTACTCATGTTCTCTACTCAAGTTCTCTAGTCAAGTTCTCTACTCATGTTCTCTACTCATGTTCTATAGTCATGTTCTCTACTCATGTTCTCTAGTCATGTTCTCTACTCATGTTCTCTAGTCAAGTTCTCTACTCATGTTCTCTACTCATGTTCAGTCATGTTCTCTATAGTCAGGTTCTCTAGTCATGTTCTCTACTCATGTTCTCTAGTCAAGTTCTCTACTCATGTTCTCTACTCATGTTCTCTAGTCATGTTCTCTAGTCGTGTTCTTTACTCAAGTTCTCTGCTCATGTTCTATAGTCATGTTCTCTAGTCATGTTCTCTAGTCGTGTTCTTTACTCAAGTTCTCTACTCATGTTCTCCAGTCATGTGTAAACATATGGAGATAGATGGATAAAGACAGAGATGTAAAATGTTCCTCATCTTCTGTAACTCTGTTCTCCTCGCTTTGACACATTTAACCATGTGACTGTAAATGATTGTTTATGACTGTAAAATATAGAACTTAATAATTCTCTGTTTTATTTGATAAACAATGTAAAGTTGCTTTAAAGAAGAAATGATCTCTGATGAATTTTAACAGTTATGAGGTCTATGAGGAGAACATAGAACAAAAAGAATGACACACTACCAGTTCAGTAAGTTATTAACTCATGTATGAATAAAATATATACAAATATATATATATAAAACAATCCTCACTCCTCATCTGGAGGAGTTCCTCTTCTCCACTGGACCAGGCTTCAGGTTCCTCAGGAGTCCTGGATTACAATAGTGCATGGTGTTAGTTTGAATCCACTGCAGAACCAGTAGAACCTCCAGTAGAACCCCCGGTATAATGGGTAGAACCAGTAGAACTTCCAGTAGAACTTCCAGTAGAACCTCCAGTAGAACCAGTAGAACCTCCAGTAGAACCAGTAGAACCTCCAGTAGAACCTCCAGTAGAACAGGTAGAAAACATTTGTACGACGGAGAGAACACTCTATGGCCAGTAGAACCTCCAGTAGAACCTCCAGTAGAACGGGTAGAAAACATTTGTACGACGGAGAGAAAACACTATGGCCAGTAGAACCTCCAGTAGAACCTTCACCTCTCAGTCAAGTTAAATAGTTTTAAACAGGATCTTTCCCCTCAGCAGCAAATATAAAAGTACATGAACACTGTTAGATTTACTCTAGAACATTTAGATCTCATGTTTAACCACAGTAGAGAACCACAGCCAGCCTCGTCTCAGTCTGGATCCACAATCTCAGAAAACGTTGGTTCAAATGTTCTAGTCAGCGTGATCTTTAAATATCAACCTCATATCAACATTTTAAACAACGATATTCTGGCCTAAAATACTCTTAAAACTGCAGTCTGTTAAACACTGACGCTGATATTTCAGATCTTTTACTCACCGTTGTGTTTTTCCTCCTCCAGGAGCTCCTCAGCTTCTCCTGCCAAATGCATTATGGGTAATTTATCTGCCCAAGCCTGAACAGGTCCATGTTGATGGATCCTCGATAAAGTGGGAGGGGCGAGGACACATCTGGGTATTCCATGTGTACTTGGTGAGAAACGGCCTAAGAATTGGAGCAGTACTTGGTCTCCTACTGATGACGTTTCACGGGTACATGAGAACACAAGTACTGACAGTATGGGTACTGGAGAACGGCCCAAGACCAGCACTAGAAACTCCGTCAATAACACATCAGAATCTGATTGGCTGATGATCCTGTCACTCCACATTTTAACCCAACAGCAGTCCAGCTTCCATCAGAGGTTAGCGATGCAGTTACTGCTGTGGTGCGTTTAGAGGACGTAGGAGATTTGAGCTCCACAAAATATAACCAGTCGTTTTCTGGATAAAGTTGCATTGTGAACAAGCAGCCTAGTTCATTCCAGACGCAGATTTCAGAATCACTTTTTAATTATATAAAAAAAAAAAAAGAAAAATCCTTTTTGACAGGGCTAGTAGTGCTGGTAGTGCTGGTAGTGCTCGCCCTGCTGCTCCGGACTGCTCACCACTGTTAGATTTCATCCAGTGTTACCTTCATTTAAATACAGTACGTTTATAAACCACATTACAACAAGCTTGTCTTTTTTAGATTGAGAGAGCCCCCTAGTGGTGAAACATTATATTTCTTTTAAACAGCTGGTGAACTGCCTGGGTGAATGTAGTGAGAGAGTGAGTGGTTGGTGGTGGTCAGAGGGTGAATGTAGTGAGAGAGTGAGTGGTTGGTGGTGGTCAGAGGGTGAATGTAGTGAGAGAGTGAGTGGTTGGTGGTGGTCAGAGGGTGAATGAAGTGAGAGAGTGAGTGGTTGGTGGTGGTCAGAGGGTGAATGTAGTGAGAGAGTGAGTGGTTGGTGGTGGTCAGAGGGTGAATGAAGTGAGAGAGTGAGTGGTTGGTGGTGGTCAGAGGGTGAATGTAGTGAGAGAGTGAGTGGTTGGTGGTGGTCAGAGGGTGAAAGTAGTGAGAGAGTGAGTGGTTGGTGGTGGTCAGAGGGTGAATGTAGTGAGAGAGTGGGTGGTTGGTGGTGGTCAGAGGGTGAATGTAGTGAGAGAGTGGGTGGTTGGTGGTGGTCAGAGGGTGAATGTAGCGAGAGAGTGAGTGGTTGGTGGTGGTCAGAGGGTGAATGTAGTGAGAGAGTGGGTGGTTGGTGGTAGTCAGAGGGTGAATGTAGTGAGAGAGTGAGTGGTTGGTGGTGGTCAGAGGGTGAATGAAGTGAGAGAGTGAGTGGTTGGTGGTGGTCAGAGGGTGAATGTAGTGAGAGAGTGAGTGGTTGGTGGTGGTCAGAGGGTGAATGAAGTGAGAGAGTGAGTGGTTGGTGGTGGTCAGAGGGTGAATGAAGTGAGAGAGTGGGTGGTTGGTGGTGGTCAGAGCAGCTTCTCCTCCGTCAGTCTGCCCCAGAGCAGCTGAGGCTACATACGTAGTTTACCACCATCCAGTATGGAGGGAATGAATAATGCATCTTTGAGTGTCCAGAAAAGCTCTATATAAAACCATTAAATTAATATTAGAAGCTTCATTAGTCCCTTTTAGTAAATGAATGTATTTTAATGCTGTGTTACTGGAAATGACAGTTAGTCTGAGTTTAGTGAAAAGTAAACGTATATCAGGTATTTTTTCAAACAACACATCAATCCATCTTTCTTTGAATTCTTTTAAAGAAACCTGAAAAAAAGAAGTGCAAAATAAAAACAGCTTTTTTAGGCTATTAGACCTTTATTCATTAATAAATGTGAGCATATCTAAATTTAAAAATTTAAAAATAACATTGATGGAGAAAGTTGAACCTGACCTGCAGCTTTTCAGCCAAATTTCTTCTTTTTAACACTGAATTAGAAGAGAAGAGACAGAGTTAATAATCAAACTGAATCAGAAGAGAAGTGACAGAGTTAATAATCAAACTGAATCAGAAGAGAAGTGACAGAGTTAATAATCAAACTGAATCAGAAGAGAAGTGACAGAGTTAATAATCAAACAGTGAATTAGAAGAGAAGAGACAGAGTTAATAATCAAACTGAATCAGAAGAGAAGTGACAGAGTTAATAATCAAACTGAGTTAGAAGAGAAGAGACAGAGTTAATAATCAAACTGAGTTAGAAGAGAAGAGACAGAGTTAATAATCAAACAGTGAATTAGAAGAGAAGAGACAGAGTTAATAATCAAACTGAATTAGAAGAGAAGAGAAGTGACAGAGTTAATAATCAAACTGAATTAGAAGAGAAGAGACAGAGTTAATAATCAAACTGAATCAGAAGAGAAGTGACAGAGTTAATAATCAAACTGAGTTAGAAGAGAAGAGACAGAGTTAATAATCAAACTGAATTAGAAGAGAAGAGAAGTGACAGAGTTAATAATCAAACTGAATTAGAAGAGAAGAGACAGAGTTAATAATCAAACTGAATGAGAAGAGAAGAGACAGAGTTAATAATCAAACTGAATGAGAAAAGAAGAGACAGAGTTAATAATCAAACAGTGAATTAGAAGAGAAGAGACAGAGTTAATAATCAAACTGAATGAGAAAAGAAGAGACAGAGTTAATAATCAAACTGAATTAGAAGAGAAGTGACAGAGTTAATAATCAAACTGAATTAGAAGAGAAGTGACAGAGTTAATAATCAAACAGTGAATTAGAAGAGAAGTGACAGAGTTAATAATCAAACTGAATGAGAAGAGAAGTGACAGAGTTAATAATCAAACTGAATTAGAAGAGAAGAGACAGAGTTAATAATCAAACTGAATTAGAAGAGAAGAGACAGAGTTAATAATCAAACTGAATCAGAAGAGAAGTGACAGAGTTAATAATCAAACTGATTGAGAAAAGAAGAGACAGAGTTAATAATCAAACTGATTGAGAAAAGAAGAGACAGAGTTAATAATCAAACTGAATTAGAAGAGAAGTGACAGAGTTAATAATCAAACTGAATTAGAAGAGAAGAGACAGAGTTAATAATCAAACTGAATTAGAAGAGAAGAGAAGAGACAGAGTTAATAATCAAACTGAATCAGAAGAGAAGAGACAGAGTTAATAATCAAACTGAATGAGAAGAGAAGAGACAGAGTTAATAATAAAACTGAATTAGAAGAGAAGTGACAGAGTTAATAATCAAACTGAATGAGAAGAGAAGAGACAGAGTTAATAATCAAACAGTGAATTAGAAGAGAAGTGACAGAGTTAATAATCAAACTGAATTAGAAGAGAAGAGAAGTGACAGAGTTAATAATCAAACTGAATTAGAAGAGAAGAGACAGAGTTAATAATCAAACTGAATGAGAAAAGAAGAGACAGAGTTAATAATAAAACTGAATTAGAAGAGAAGAGACAGAGTTAATAATCAAACTGAATTAGAAGAGACAGAGTTAATAATCAAACTGAATCAGAAGAGAAGAGACAGAGTTAATAATCAAACTGAATGAGAAGAGAAGAGACAGAGTTAATAATCAGAGACTCACCACTTCATGTCTTCATGTCAACATCTGGTAGAAACACCAGAACGAACCAGAAGTGACGTTCAGCCAATCACTGAGCAGCTCTGGGAGGAGATTTGAAAAGCCTGAAGTCTCTGACATGAAATGACGTCGATTAGTTTAATTTGATGTCAGTCACTCTGGTGGTGGTCAGTCATTGGTGGGATTGCTACTAAGCCCCGCCTCCTCGGGGCGGCTTTCCTCAGCGCCCCCTGCTGCTCACACACACACACACACACACACACACACACACACACACACACACACACACACACACACACACACACACACACACACACACACACACACACACACACACACACACACACACACACACACACCAGCCGTCACTGTAAACTGCTGATAGACATGAAGAGTGACCTCCTGTCTCTGATGAAGTGGTGAATTGTCAGGCGACCCTGAACTGGATGAGGAGGCATGAAATACTGATGGTTGAATAATAATAATGTCGTCTGATGGTATCCGACAGTAAAACACCTTCAGCATTTACTTACTCTTTCTTTAATACTTGACTTTTACATGTCAGTACAGTTTTTCTTCACTTTTTCTGATTTTACTTCATTTAAAGTTTGAATGTAAGACCTGGTGAAAAATGGGAATGTTTCTACTGTGTCATTCATAATGAGGTGTTTAGATGAACTAATATGTTAACGTGGGAAGAAACAACCCACTCTGATGAGTGATTTGTTTTTCCTCTTCCCTCTCCGCTGCCAAAACGCAGCATGTTGAAGTGATGTCATTGAAATGTGGAGCAGGTGTTTTCATTGTGTCCACTGGATATGACGTCCTTAAATCCCAATTGTAGTCGTGTTCTAACAGCAGGGGTCTGAGCCTCCATGAACCAGGCGACACCTTCGACATATGTCACAATGTGATGTTTTTGTTGGTGATTTAGGCCCAATACTCATGAAGCTGCTCACACAGGCACCAGATAGCGATCTGAAGGATGTTAAACATATTCAAGGACCCAAACTGGCTGCTGGAAGGTCCAGTCTGGTTCACAGGATCATGGTGGACAGAACAACCAATCAAATCAATGCAATTAACTGCTGTTTTATTAAGAGGAGCAGATTTATAACAATGAGCGTGAAACCTGAAAAAATGCTGCAAACTGAGAAGCAGCAGACATGATTTCACCCAGTCTGGTCTGAAGAGAAACAGGAAAGAGGTTTTGAATCATTCGGGTCTTTTTAAATCCAAGAATGTTAAAAACTAAAAAATAAATCTTTAATGGTGGACGTTTTTATTTCACTGTGTATTTCAGCTGAAAACACATTATGAAATATTAATGTGTGCAGATTTTGGTGAAATAATAATTAAATATAAATGATTGATTATGTACTTATCCCTTTTTGTGCTAAAACCACCAAAAAATAGTTGAACAGTCTTTATTTATTGGTTATTGGTTTGACTCCTTCGAGACGATTTTATGCTCTGTGTGAATAGAGTAGTGTCTTTTAATTTTGCATCTACTCTTAACTTTTGAAAAAATGCTGTCATCTTTTAAGTTTTCAAAAATATAAGTAGTACAAAAAGTTACACCCTGAGCAGAACTTGTTTTATACTTTTAGCTCATTCAAAAAACAAACAAACAAACAAACAAACAAACAAACAAACAAACAAACAAACAAACAAACAAATGTTTTCTTTCTACTTTTTTTTAAAAATTTCATAAAATATGCATAAATAAGCCAATGGCTTGAGACTATTCCTTTTTTTCGGGGGTAATTAAAAGTGAACAATATTTTGTTTGTGTTCGTATTTAATGTGTTGTACTATGAACAAGACTAAAAGAAAAAAATCTAATAAATATAAATAAATAAACTTTAATATGGTTAGGATGCATTTTCTTGAACATCAATGAGTAAGTATGTTGTTGAGATTAAGAAAAATTACAAATTAGAATTTTTTGAAGCGTCTTTACATTGTCTGTTCATTAAAAAACAGAAAGATCCCAACCTGAAGTAATCGCTGCAACAGGATCCCGTTCTCTGTCCAGTCCTGTGATACCACTTTCTACCACATGATGGTGCAGTGGGTCATTGTCGCAGGTAGTCTGCACTCCAGGATGCAAAGAAGAAGCAGCAGTTGATAGTACTATTACTAGTACGATAGTCTATTTCCCATCCAAACTTCCAAAACATGCATGAGGCTGATGAGAGACTCTAAAATGTCTCGAAGTGAGAATGTGACACTTCAACCTTTAGTGGACGTCCTCCAGTGAGCTGACGAGGATTCGAACCCTCAACGTAAACATAAACACAGAGCTACACTCAGTAGAGCGCGGACTTTCGCCAATGTTTGTTTGCGGAGTTAGTATGGCTAGCATGATAGCTGTTAGCGCATATCGATGCTAACTAGCTTGTCAGGTAGCTACATCACTGTGAAACACTGAGCAGGGAGCGTCTCCATGGCAACAGATGCTGAACTCTTTTGTTCTCCACCATGAGGTACCTCTCTCATCCGCTTTGTATGGGACTTTTCTTTCTCCGTTTTTTGAGATTTATTCGGAAACTGGTAGCGTTTAACGTCCCAAAATCTGATGGATTGGTCCTTGATCGTGACAAATCAACCCTGAAAATATCATGAAATATATTAGAGAGTAGTTTTTATAAAAAGTTGGTAAAATACACATAAACCAATAAATAAATAGATAAATAAATACACGCAGCTGAAAACATAACCTTCTCGGCCCAACTTTCGCTGGCCAAGGTAATAGATAGATAGATAGATAGATAGATAGATAGATAGATAGATAGATAGATAGATAGATAGATAGATAGATAGATAGATAGATAGATAGATAGATAGATAGATAGATAGATAGATAGACTCAGATGAAAACATAACCATCTCCATTGACGAAGGTAATGACAATGTGCCACTTTTATTCTGAGTAGAGACTCATCCAACACACTAAAGTAGTTTTTACTTGAATGGGTAAAATGTGAAACTCCAACATGTTGCAGCGTGGCGATCTTAAGGGTCCGGCCATCAGGTTGTATCTGGGAGGATGTGAAGATGTAAAAGCCCCTGGAGCTTTAATGTGACCAGCGGTGGGAACCCTCTGAGTCCCAGCTATGGGAAACAAAGAAACATGAGGGAAAATGAAACACGCGTTCTGGAATCTTGTATCTCTGCCTTTCCGTGTGACTCGAAAGCGGCTGCAGACGGATTTGACGGGTGTCACTGTATCCGTGTGCCCAGCGGGGGGGCGGTCCCCGCCATAGGAGGGGGTGCCTTGTTACACTTGGCCCTTTGAGTCGGAGGGGAGCCGGGACAATGCTGCTGTTAACACTCCTGACGGGGACCTTTGGGTCCTCTGAAAGTTTAATGTGACTCTGCCAGCGACCTGCGCTTGCTGAGGTCAGAGATGAGCGCGTCCCGGCGGCCGTCCAAGGCCGCCTTGTGTCAGCGCGTTGGAAACTGAACGCCAGCGGGGGGGGGGGGGGGGGGGGCCCTCAGGTCCCAGGCATGCTTTGTCCCCCGTGGCATGGATAATGAGGCATCTGTCTCCACCCGGCGCATGGAGGGATGAGGCTCACTGTCGCTCTTAACAAGAGCACAGGTTACCTGTCTGATTCTGTCCAGAGGAGCCTTCGGTGTAAATCTTTTATACCGCGGCTTTCTTACTTTTTTATGTGCCGCACCACACGATGCCTCTTATCAGGAGCACTTTGCTCAGTTCGGTGCATCAGGAAAATTACACAGATCAATCAAACATGAGCCCAAAACACTGAAAGTCTCTTCCCGGAGAGAGAGAGAGAGAGCGAGAGAGAGAGAGAGAGAGAGAGAGAGAGAGAGAGAGAGAGAGAGAGAGAGAGAGAGAGAGATAGAGAGAGATAGAGATAGAGAGAGAGAGCGAGAGAGAGAGAGAGATAGAGAGAGAGAGAGAGAGAGAGAGAGAGAGAGAGAGAGAGAGAGAGAGAGAGAGAGAGAGAGAGATAGAGAGAGAGAGAGAGAGAGAGAGAGAGAGAGGAGAGAGAGAGGGAGAGAGAGAGAGAGAGAGCGAGAGAGAGAGAGAGATAGAGAGAGATAGAGATAGAGAGAGAGCGAGAGAGAGAGAGAGAGAAGAGAGAGATGAGAGAGAGAGAGAGAGCAGAGAGAGAGAGAGAGAGAGAGAGAGAGAGATAGAGAGAGATAGAGAGAGAGAGAGAGAGAGAGAGAGAGAGAGAGAGAGAGAGAGAGAGAGAGAGAGAGAGAGAGAGAGAGATAGAGAGAGAGAGCGAGAGAGAGAGAGAGAGAGAGAGAGAGAGAGAGAGAGAGAGGGAGCCTCGTCTGACCGCAGTGGAAACGTGAAGTAATCGGAGATATTGTCAGTAGAACTTTGCACCATGATGCTGATTTTTGCTGAGAAATAAATGAGAAGCGCCGCCTACATGTGACAGCGGTTCAGCACGGTGCCCTCCCCCCGGTGGACCTCGTGGAGCTCATGGAGTTGGCCAACGGGGGGGAAAGGTGATCTTAGGGGGGTTTTGTCTTGGTGTAATCAGACAGCGACATCATCAATCATGAGAGGGGGGAATTACGGCGGGTTACAAAGGGAGATAAGATAATGAGTGGGGCCACGGCGACCTGGCGAGGGGCAGCTCGAGTTCCCGTCCTGATGACACAGGCAGCGGCCCGGCCGGCGGCGAGCCTGCCCAGGACGTCGGCTGAACAGAGGGGAAGGCAGCTTTGGCCTTGAGGGTCAACAAGATGATTTAATAGCGTCAGAAGACATGTTGTTCCCTGCGTTTTAACTCTGGATTGTCACAAATGATTCAGTTCAGGTGGCTGAATATTTTAATTCAGCCAGTTACAACACAGAGCCTGATCCACTAAAGAGTTTTGCTTTTGAAAATGGAGAACAGGGCAACTTGCAATACTTGCAAAGTGGATGTTTCATGATGGGGAGGAAATCCAACCAACATGCAGAAACATTCTCACACAGCAGCAATAAGTTTGAACCTCGACCCAGCAGCAGCGGCAGCTTTTTATACTGTAGGTTTCATTTTCAAATGAGAACAAAAGAATTGATAAAGAACCTAACCATTAAGCAGAAAAGAAAGTCTGGTTCTACAAAGGTTTCTTCTTGCTACAGGGAGGTTTTCTTTTCCATCTTGGCTTATGCTTGCTCATGTAGACGTGTTGGGTTTCTCTCTGTTAAAAGTAATGGCAATAGTTAAAAATCTCATAAACTCCCTTTCCTTAGTGACCAATCATCTCAGAGACTACGTTTTTCCAGATTTATTTTATGTAATGCTAAGTTATGTTCGACAAATTCTTCCCTCAACCAGCCCAACTCCGCCTGAATGTTTGTCCTCCATGAGAAGATCTAAAGGGGGGAGACAGATATTTACATCACAGTTCATGATGTCATGTTTTTTTCCTGGATTCTGATTGGCTATCACAGCTTCATACTTCTCGTTACACTGCCCCCTACAGGTTTGGCTGCTCATAGCAGCTCTGAACTAGGTGTATATGTGGGTTTGTGTCAATGAAGATTATTTTGTAAATTTAGAGAGGAAATATCTGTTTTTATAAAATCCCCGGTACGTGTAAACGTGGCCTCAATGGAGGGATCTCCATTTCTCCATGGAGACCCCGAGCAAACAGACATGGAAGCAAAATGGTTTCAAGTCGATCATCTTCATGTAAACAAGGTCTATTGCCGACAAAGTCTCCATTCAAAGGCTCCTTTTATCACACGGTCTCACCCTGAAAACTGCGTGCAATGTGACATCTTGTAAACCTTTTCCATGAGCACGCAGTTTACCTGGATTAGGAATCAGGCCCGTAGTGAATTTACCTTTTAGAATCTTTCAATTGTCATGATTTATTGATTTCCTGCTCATATTGCAGTTTGTTTCTGAGGCTTCGGGTGACAGAGTGTTATCTTTCTAAATGTGGCATGTCAGTTGACAACATGGCTATTTAAACTTGGTAAATTATTTAGCTGTCATTGTTGTGTTTGTATATAACTGTTTATTTGGCCCTTCATGTAGTTTCAAGGTTCTCTTTTTGATGTGTAACGTCACCATTTTGATATGATCATAAC
The DNA here is from genome assembly GCF_963383615.2 of Lipophrys pholis. Taxonomy (NCBI): domain Eukaryota; kingdom Metazoa; phylum Chordata; class Actinopteri; order Blenniiformes; family Blenniidae; genus Lipophrys; species Lipophrys pholis. The sequence goes on along the minus strand of NC_137636.1, from coordinate 37,214,293 downwards.
ATATTTTATCGTTTAATGTTTCATTCTGGCCACCCATTTGAGGTTCCCTTGTTTTTAGTCTTAAATCAAAATGCAGAAGAGAAAAGATCCAATAATCCTGAATAAGTTAATGAGGCAACAGTGAGAGAGTGAGAGAAACATGTTTTAACAGGAAGAAACTTCTTGTAGATTAAGACTGGGATTGAGGAACATTTGTAGTTATAGTCTGGTAAAACTGAACGAGATATTTGAGGCAGCAGGTGAAAATGTTGTCCCCAGTTTGTTGAAATGTAAGTGACAAGATTCAGACTGTGGCACCAGTCGACTGGGTCATGACCCATTTTGAGTGGAACAAAAACTGAAGGCCAAAGACCGTGTCCATGATTCAGACTTTTCGTCAACACAACAGGTATTTAATCTAACAGTAGGCACTGTGCTGTAATACTGTGTCTCTCTGTAATGCTTTCATACAATATTACAGTATTCCACTTGCATTTGACCATAGACAGTAAACATAAATTACAAAAATTACATTTAATCTTACTCAATTTTGGAGTTTTGGATTACTATATTTCCTCCACATAGGACTGCAAGACCCCCTCACAGGGGCGACAGAGGGCCCTTTCACACCTGAACAGGAGGAGGCTATTTGCACCATGGTAGTATAAAACAATGCCAGAAGCCTAAGGGAGATACAGAGTGCCATTATAGAGGTCAACAACATCTTTGATAACAATCAGCATCTCAACCATCTCCAGGGTGCTGAAAAGACATCAAATGAATATGAAGCAGCTGTACACCGTTCCATTGGAAAGAAATAACGAAAGAGTGAAGGAGCTGCACTACCAGTATGTACAGGTAAGACCTGTATGAGCATGCAGCAACTGTCCCTCACAGGAAACAGTACATGATACAGTGATATACAGTACAGTAAGTGTCACCTTTACACATTTACTATGGCTGTAGAAAAGAAGATGCAGTATGCGCTGTGTGTGATGTAACTGTATCTTGCCCAAAATGAAAATGCCTGTAATTCATCAAACTCCTTTTGTGTCTTCTGGATATAGCGTCTGATGGAACTGGAAGCAGGTGAACCACAGCTCAGCTTCATCTCCATGGATGAGGCTGGCTTCAGTCTAACAAAAGGCAGAAGGCCACTGAGCTCCAGGCCAACGGGGCGGGAGCAGAACCATGGGTGCTGCTCTCTCTGAGAGTGGGGTACTAAGGCATATTCCCATTATTGGGTCGTACAATACAGAGCGTCCTGTCACCTTTTTAGACACTCTCTACAGGGATCTCATCCCTGAAGAAGAGAGGGGTCAGATTGGAGATGAGCTGCCAAAGTACCTGATAGTTTAGTTTCCATTGCTCCAACATCATCAGGCAATGGTTTGCTGCCCACAACAGGATGCTGATGGAGTTCCTCCCACTCTATTCCCCATTCCTTAATCCCACTGAGGAATTTTTCTCAGCGTGGAGATGGAAAGTACATGATCACCAGCCACATACTCAGATGAGCCTTCAGGCTGCCATGGCGATGACGTGATGACATCACAGCAGACGCCTGCAGGGGCTGGATAAGACACTCTAAAAGATTCTTTCCACGCTGCATCGCAAGAGAAAATATTCATTGTGATGTGGATGAGAATCTGTGGCCCAACAGAGAGGAACGTCAGGTGGTGTAGGAGGACTGCTCTATGATTCCTACATCACTGCTTGTACAGTTTTCCATAGGGAGATTGTGTCCTATGTTTACATTTCTATCTTTGTTTCTTTTTTTTTCTTTGTATATGTAGGGCTGTCTTTTCCTTTCTGTATCACAATGACGTGGTCTGTCAACAAATTACAGTACAAACAACAAAAGCCTGAATGTGAATTTTGTCCAGTCACTTGCAATCAAACTCCCACATATACTACGGTGTATCCTCCAATTTACAACAATTGTCATCAAAACTTTCCATCAGAACATCCCTCCAGAGTTCACTGTTTTATTGACAACATGACTAAACAATTTGACTGTCTTATGACACAATGACACAAGGACTTGTCATTCTGATGGCGCTGACACGGATATTTACTTTTGAAAGATGAACTAAGGATTTTGAGCAAGAGAATGACGTTTGCCAGTAATCCATGGTGTTTTGCTATTTCTACCAATTGTTTTGAGAAATGTACTTACTGTTTTGCAAATGTCAAGGATGATTCGAGAAATGTACCAAAGCGACTGAGAAAAACTGTAATTCAGTGTGTTTGTAAAGTTGAATATTTTTCTTGACTTGGTCATGAGGGAAGCCCCCGGCTGGCTCAGCTGGTAGAGCATGAGACTCGCACCCTCAAGATAAGAGGGTTCATGTCCCACGCCGGGCGCCACCTTCCCGTGGGCTCTCCACCTGCAGGAAAGGTTCTTAATCGGTGCATTGTGATCTGGGTGACGGTGCTCAGACTGTTTCCCCCACCACCCGGAACCGGATAAGCGGGAGGAAATGGATGGATGGTCATTAGGGGTTGATGGCCAGTTGTGAAGACAGACCAGGAGAGACTATTCACTTCGCTGTTCTATTCTATTCAGTTTCAATAATAGTGCCAAATCCCACAGTCAATGTCACAGCACCTTTACAGACAAAAACTAACAATTCCACATGAGCAAGCAGAGGAGATGGAGGAAATGAAAAACATTTTTAACAGGAAGAACCCTGCAGAACCAGAGTCAAAGGTGGAGACTCTGCAGAACCAGACAGGTGGAGACTTCCTGCTGTTCCGGTTGGGGTTAGTGGATAGAAAGAGAGAGTAAAGCAGAGGCCAGACATATTGGAGATGTCACCTTCACCTCCTCCACCTTAACTTTTGATGCCTTTACAGTACATTTCTGATGTGTAGTGCTTGATATTCCAGTTTGTTGGTCAACACCAACCTGTCAGGATGCCGATCCCTGTTCACTGTAGGGTTCGTACCTGAACAAATTTCACCAGGATGTGCTGTGGCAGTGGTGTCCACACTAGTCCTGAGGAGTCCTGTCTATGTTTTAGATGTCTCCCTGCACCATAACATCCTGATCATGTCCCCACCAAGCACCTAAGAAAGTCAATAAGGGGGCTTTTCCACCAGAAAGAACCAGGTTCTAGTTCAGGGCCAGATTGCTAGTTCTGGCCCCACATCTTACTGGGCCAGTGCGGGGCCAGAGCGGGGCCAGTACGGTGCCAGTGCGGGGCGAGAGCGGAGCCAGTGCGGGGCCAGAGCGGTACCAGAGCGGAGCCAGAGCGGAACCAGAGCGGTACCAGAGCTGAGCCAGAGCGGGGCGAGAGCGGAGCCAGTGCGGGGCCAGAGCGGTACCAGAGCGGAGCCAGAGCGTGTCCAGCGCGGAGCCAGACATGTCATCAGCAGGGGGCGGAGTTATCACTACCTACAAGGAGGAAGAGAAGCTGAACCGGCTTTCTGAAATCTACAGTGAACACGGAGCCCCGGAGTGGTTATAGAGAAAAAATGATAATAACATGTATGAACGATACAATAAGTCACTGCCTCAACTTTATAATTTAATCCGCGATCGTGGAGCCGATGGTTCTCTAACTGTTGCTGCAGAGCTCCTGCCCTGTCAGCTGGTCGGATCTAGAATCTAGAAGCAGTTTTCCATTGTGGTTCTTTCAGGCTTTTCATGGTGACGTCATTGTAACTAACTTCACTTCCAGGTCTTGTATCACGTTATGACCGCAGGCTGAGGTCTGCATGAGGCAGCAGGGGGCGCTCCGCTTTGAGACGCTCCACAGAACTTCTTTATAATGAAGCCAGACTTCTGGTTCCTCAGGAACTACTAAACAAACTACAAGCTACTGGAAATGAAAGCTTGGAGTTTTTAGACATAAAATCAGGTTTTAATGGCTTCATGTGAAAGAGAACTTTAATCAGTGTGTTTACGTAGGTCGCCATGGAAACGGCTGTAGAGCAGCGTTCTATCATTCTACACCTCCATTCCTCCATGTTGAAGCTTTTGATTCAGACACGTCCAGAAATAAAGTGAAAGGAGCAGAAAGTCACTATGGAATGTTGGAATGGTGAAAAATAAGACCCAAACTCATACATGTTATTATTATTATTATTATTATTATTATTATTATTATCATTATTATTTTTCTCTATGTCCACTCCGGGGCTCCAGACTTAAGCAAGATGTACGTGACAAAACAAAACCAGAGCGACAAGGAGACTCAACGTTTTCTGGCTCTTTGGTGCATCCGAGGTTCAGGTCAGACTAGATGGAGCGACAAGGACTAAACCACTGTTACAGTCCGTCTCCTGGTTCCTGGATGAGTGCTACTTTGGTGAAATCAGTGACGTACCACGTTTTGGAGTGACGTAATGACTTGGTTCTCATGGAAAAACAACCGGTTCTTTGGCAGTGCTCATTTAAGAACCGGCCCTGCCACCGGCCCTGAACTAGCTCTGGTTCTTTTTGCTGGAAAAGCCCTACAGGAGGAGCAGGTAAAAAGGAGAAATTAAAAGAAGGAAGTTTGATTGTTTGGGCAGTTTCCTGCTGGGAGACTTTTCAGCTTGCCAGTCAGCTGCATGCTACGTTGACTCGAACCACCTGACTAAGCATTTTTTCAGATTCTGAGTATTTAAACTATATATTTCCTGATGGCCTCTTTCAGCAGTTTAGTTCCTACCAACAAAAAATGGTTCATGAATGGTTTTAGAAACACAACCCAATGTTTGAAGAGTTGAGTTTGCCTCTGAATCCCCCTGATATCAATCCAGGAAACAAATGTTGGACAAAGAAGGTCTCAGCATGCAACTTCTTTGAATGATCTTCTGCTAAAATCTTGATGCCGGATGAACGTCACACCTTCAGATGTCTGCAGGGTCCCGTGGCTGGACGCGACTTGTGCATAATGTACATAATAACCTACATAATGTAAGGCTGTGGTCATAATGTTCTGGGTGATCGCTGTTTAGTCTGTCGCCTGTTTACTGACTCCATCCTGACTCATGTTTTACTCTGTCATCAGTTTACATGTCGCTGTATCACGTGTGGAAAAGCTTGTGTGTGTGCGGATCATATCTTAGAGGACGAGCCGCCGTCGCCTCCTCGGCATGCAGCGTGTGGCGTGTGGCGTGCGGCGTGCGGCCGTGTGTCAGCAGGTCTGAGCTCCATGACGCTCGGTCTGTCCGGCACGCTCCGGTCCACACTCTCGCTCCCTGACATGTGCCGGCGGCGGCTAATCCTCCTCTGACGCGCCTCAACAGCATCACACCCGACTGCAGGACGATGACCGGCCGCGGCGCTGACCTCAGAGGCCAGCCACTTCAACGTCTTCCATTTTCCTCACTGCTGAAGCCTACATTGTTTTTTTTTTCTCAGTTCATACAACAGAGCTCTTGTGTTAGCAAGCAGATTATAGTGAAGCGTAGCAGGATAGAGAGCAGAAGTTCCTGTGTAATATGCAAATTAATTGTCTTCTGAGGATTAAGACAGTTGGCAGTTTGAATGTTCGAAGGTAATATGTTTCTAAAGAGAGGATGTGGATATCATTTTAATTACGGCTGAGCCGATTAGGTAACAATATGATGTATTGGTTGAAGGCGGGAAAAGTGTGCCAGGAGAGGCATCTGTGTGGATTAGCGGCTGTAAACGCTGCACGTTGTTTGCATGACTCATATGGAGCAGCATCTGTGTTCTTCACTGGAGGGTCTGATCATTACTGGTGATACTGGTCGGCTTACTGGGGCACCGGGTGAGAGGAACCCAATAGTTCTGACCAGCTCGTCTGAGTTAGAGCTGGATTATCCATCTGGACTCTACAGAGTCAATTATTCTTTTTTGTGTAATTTATTAATGCAATTTTTTTTTTCTTTTAAGAATGACGTACAGCTGATTCAAAAACCTTACAAGTTTTTAAATATTCACTTTGTTTTAAAGGGACAGAAAGGTGCCACATCAGGTTAAATCGTGACAGGATGGTTTGATTAATTTTTCGGAGTAGTTGTTGGCCTCATGGGGAAGGAAGTTACACTTTGAACCGGGCCTTTCTCTGTGGAGTTTGCATGTTCTCCCCTCTATGTTTCCTTCATTCATAGTCATCTGAGATCGGCTCCAAGACTCCACAACCCTAAACTAGATAATGTGCTCCGGGACGGATGGGTGGATGAGATGTTGGTTTATGTATATTAATAAGTCCTTTTCTGTCACATTTATCATCAACAAGTCCCGGAGGCTTTGGCCAGAATCTTTTCCTCTGTGTGTTTCTAAAGGAATGAATTCCTCCCAACTGGTACTGTGCTCGTGTTCCAGTTGTAACGCTTACTTTATCTATGTTATAAGGTTAGAGCTTAGTTTTGCAATGGAACCAGATTCGTTATGGGAGCTTGGGGTGGATGAAAAGCAGGAGACACAGAAATAAGGTTTTTAGGTGAATTATATTGAAAAACAAAATAGTTAAGCAAATTGAACATATAGATATAAATTAACGTTTAAAGTGTACACAACAATAACAACAATAACAAACATAACAATGACAACAATAACTACAAGGAGAAAAGGTGAACCAAAAAAACCCCGTATGACCTTCAGTCAGCTCGTTTGGTTTTGATTTTTATACCAGCTGTGGTACATCAGCAGTCTTTAGAAGACATGGGTTACACAGTTCTCACATGTACAACACTTGGATTAAAGGTGTCTGTTTAATGTCTAAATGTAATAGATTTTATTGTCTGATCAATGACCTGTCTTTTTAAACTCAAGCTCAAAACATATTATTTAGTTCTGCAAAATTATATAGCATTTTAATCTTATTGTTTCTGACTTTTATGCACCTTTACGGTATATCTCCTTTTGTTTTAATGCAATGCACTTCTGTCAACGTGGCGTTTATATACACTCGTATAAATTAATATTAAACAAGAGCAATCAGACAATGCATTTCTGTGGTCATATGTAATTATAAGTCTTCAAATTCAGCAGCAAGTATTAATATTAGTTGTTGGTCCAAGTTTTCATGACCAAAGAGAAGCTGTGGGTTTCCTTCATGACACAGCTGAAGCAAACTGTCGGACTTTGCATTAAAAACTTAGGGATGTTTTTCATTCAGACAGACAGAAACCTCAATAAATAAAGAAAGCAATACTTAAAGGTTAAATCTAAAGTTTATTTTCTTTAACCAACGCCATCACTGTAACAGGTTTAATGATCACAGACTCTATGTATGTAAAAACTTGCTCTGCCATTCACCATTGTTCAAAATTTTAAATGATTGAAAGCCTGGATGTGTAATAGTAAATAAATAATTCACCTTATCTAATCTAGAAAGGATCAAAATGTAAAAACAAGTTTCATGAATCATATTTGCCTTCAGACAAAAGCTCGACTCCATGTTTTGACTGTTAATGACGAGCTAAACTGCTGAGCGTCAAGCTTTCTTCTCCAAATACATAAACTCAACAATCCTTGTCTGTTCATGATGTTCAAAGTTGAAAACCCAGATGTGCATGTTTCCCACAGGATGAAGATCACGGGGTAAACCACCGGTCTCATCGGAGACGTTTCAACAGGTCGACATGAGACGTACAGCCAGGAGGAGAGACGACACACACTGATCAGTGAAACGCTCGGAAAATTGGCCAATGCTTTAATTTACTGGGTCAAATGAGCTTATGTGTATGATATTTACTCAGGCGATTGATTTCCTCACTCTGATTACTGCTGCATTTGGGTGGCAGATGGCGGTTGGGTGGTAATCCCAGCTGCCCCGTGTACTGACCCTTTGCCCCCCTCTTTCCCCAAAAATCTTAACGAGCCGGCAGCCGCTTTAAAACGGGTGAGTAATGCCTGTGTCAGCAGTCAGCAGATGAGCTGGGAGGGGTGAAGGGAGGCATTAGGTTGAAGCCGAGTGGACTCCATTGTTGGCGTACGCATCATAAACACTGCGGGTATTGTCACTGTAAACTCCTGCCATCCACCCACATGACGTTGGGACTTTTATTCTAATATACCACCTTGAAAAACATGCAAATGATCCAGGAAACTGCAGTAACTTACATGAAAGACTAAGATATCTCACATCTGTGTGTGTTAATGAGTAAATTACTCTGCCAACATTTACAGTGACTTCACTTCAATACAAAGATCTCCGGAAGCAGCCAGCGCCTCCATCTGTTAAAACAAAGCAGCGACTCTGGACTCTGCAGCTCCCAGAACTGTAACAATGGTCAATTCAGTTACCTCATTTGCTGTAATCTTCTTGTTTCCTCTGTGTTTCTACAGGGGCCTTAATCTCATCTAAAGTCATCTGACCTAATCCGACGCGACCTCAGCAGCAAAAGCGGCTGCAGCCGCAGCAGCGGCGGTGGCGGTGGCGGCGGCGGCGGCGGCGGCGGCTCGAGGTGAATTAGTTCTTTTGACAAGCGGCAGCCATCTGCCACTCGTGTCTAATTAGGCTGTTTTACTCTTTGAACACAAAAATGAAATTCAGAGAAAAACTTTGAAGGTTCACACCGACCCGAAGTTTTAAGAGTGATTCTGAATACAGGAAATCTTAAATCGATGTTTGATTTCTTTATTTAAATTTTTTTGTAGAAGTTGATCAGAATAAAAGCAGCCATCCATCCTGTCCCTGCTTTGGTAGTTAGGCTGCGGTCACATCGCAGGTCTCGATGCTCAATTCAGATTTCTTGCTGAGATCTGATTTCTCAGCATGATCGTTCACACTACATTTTAAACGCGACCTGGATCAGACTGCAGTTTGAACGTTATCTGGCCACATTGTGACCTGCATGCTCAGTAAAAGGCGTGGCGTCACGCTGAGCACGCCACAAACGGAAGTTAATATGGATGCCACATCGGGCAGTGCGTGTGGATCCATTTTCTTCAAGTGGTCGTGCAACAGGAGCCGACAAGATGGAGAAAAAATAATGAGGGAAGGCAGAAGGAGAACGAGGTAAAAGGAGAGCACAGCTTTAACATTTTGGCGGAGCCGCTTCCTCCGGCACAGATTCGTGACGTCAGCCTCACATAAATAAAGTTGCATTCATGCGGCTGAATCATTCAGACGATTGTCGAATTGAAAGACATTAGATCTGATTTGGTAACATGATGGAGGCCTGCGTCTGCCGTGCAAAAATCAGATTTACAACGTTCCCACGCTCACAGAATAGATTGGATATCGGTCACTTGGAGGCAGAAAATCTGAATCAGGTCGCACTTCCCTTCCGTGTGGATTCAAGTTTCTGATCTCCACACCAAAGTTCACACCGCAGGTCTTGATGCTCAATTCACATTTTTTGCCGGGACCCGATTTTTTGGCGTGATCGTTCACGTTACATTTTAAACGCCACCTCGATCAGACTGCAGTGTGAACGTGATTGAACCGGATGTTTTTGTGCCCCAGAGCCCAGAAGATGCTCCTGACAGAAGTAAATATGGACGCCATGCCAGTCAGCACCAGGGTTGCCAGATGTGACTTTTACTTACCTTTTTAAATATATCTTAATAAAGCTCTTACCTTATTTATTCACTTTTTATGCTGTTTTTTTAAAACTTTTATGCTTTCATTTCTTTGAATGCTTTAATCTTTTATTAATATATTTCTTATGTCCTTGTAAAGTTTTTCTGTATTTCTTTAGTTACCATTATTTATTTTTAAAGCACTGTGAATTGCCCTGTGATTGAATGGTGCTCTATAAATAAATTTACCTTGCCTTGCTTTGCCTTGCCCAAATCTCAGTCTGTGTAGCAATCATGTTGAAACCATAAAACTGTTATATGTGTAATAAAGAACAACCATACACACACAAATGCACAAAATAAACAAAGTTAAAGGGTAAGAGCATTTGTTCCCCAATTGGGGGATACTGCCATATCTGGCAACACATTTAGATTTATTTTCAAGTGGTTGTTAAATACAAGCTGACAAAATCTAGACAACATGATGAGGGAAGAATGAGGTAAAAAGAAAGCACAGCTTTTAAAAGCTTTTATTCTGGCGGAGCCGCTTCCTCTGGTGCTTATCTGTGACGTCAGTCAATGACGAAGCAGTCGCATGTAGAAAAATATCCGAATTGGTACCATATGTAATGGTGTTAAAAAATCTGAATTGGAGCTTTCACAACAAGTCGGGTATGAGTCACTTCAGAACCAGAACTGGGTCGCTTTTCCCTGGAGTGTGAACGAGGCCATAAACTCTCCAATTACCCAAATCAGTTTTACTCTGGATTGCTGTGGATCGTCGACTTGCACCGTAAGAATATGTAATCTTCTTATCCACCAATCAGCTCGTTGTGCGACTCAGTGATCTGTCGTGTTTTTCTCGTGTCTTCCGCGGTTCTTCTCACTGTCACTTCACAGCCTGGGTTTCATACGGTAATTAACAAGTAAGCAACATGTCTGACATTGTTCAAGGCCTTCTTGACCAAAGAGAAGATGTGTATTTACTTTAAGGTTTTATTATCATTTATCAACAAAATAATCCTCATTCAGACAGAACTTAACTTTTATTTTTGTGAAGAAATTATGATTAGAAAAAAAGTAAATTACTGGCTGAAACTAGTGTATATTGTCCCAAACAATTGACAGTCAACAATAAAGACAAAAATCGTTCTAGTATGTTCTAAAAGTCTAAAATGAATGAGTGAATGAGTGAATGACTAGAAATGTTGAGTTTAATACGAATCCAGTCAATTCCAACTCTAAATATTTAATCCAAACTAGTTTATTTTGATCCCCCGGCGAGCTCAGCTGGTAGAGCATGAGACTCACAATCTCAGGGTAGAGGGTTCATGTCCCACACCGGGCACCAATTTCCCATGGGCTCTCCACCTGCAGGAAGGTTCTTAATGGGTACAATGTGATCCGGGTGACGGTGCTCAGACTGACACCCCCGCGACCCGGAAACGGATAAGCGGGAGAAGATGGATGGATGGATGGATGGATGGATAGTCTATTTTGACTTTTGAATTTACAATTAATCACCACTTTAAAAACGTTTTTATCACACACATGTTTAGTATCCTTTCTTTCCTCTCAACTCCACCTACATGATCTAACAGTCATTTTTACATTCAGTGGTACTTTAGAAAAATATGAGTTTCAAAAGTCTTAAAAATTCACCAGAGAAAATAGATATATCATCCACAAGCATCCACAATGAACAGTTTGACACTTCAAAATGTGAAAATAGTTTTTCAAAAGTAATTACACAGTTACAACCGTAATACAGTAAATCTAGTAGTCTATAGTCTATAATATATGTGTGTGTGTGTTTAGAATGACAAAATGAACACAATTCAATAAAAAGTTCTCATGTAAACATGAGTACTTCAAGTGGGTTTATTTCTCTGTATACATGAAACGTCTTGTGAATGTGAATAAAACGTTTACAAAGGACGAGAAATACTAACTTGAAAACATATATCACTAGTAATTATTCTTTCATCCCTGATTGTACTTGTATGTACAAACAACAGATTTACAACAAAGTAGATCCATTAAAAAAATAAAAACCTGAAATTCAATTGACCTTTTTTTTTTCTGAGAAGTTTGCATGTTCTCCCTGAGCTGTTTTTACATCCTCCTAGAGTAAAGTAGATGGTGTTGGAAGACTTGAAATACACAATGGTACCACAGGAGTCAATGTTTTCCCTGTTCATAGGCTAAAAGAAACAACAAAAACCCACAGAAAAAAATCAAATCAAACTTATTTTGATGATTTTCTTGGCAGAATTTAGGTTGAATATGCCAACTACAGGGATTATCTGTTCCCATCTCACTTTTATGTGATAATAAAACAATATTTACATGATACCTGGTGTTGTTGCACCTGCTGCAGTGCCACAGGGTGAATAACAGGATACCTGGGACGTGTAATCCTACTCTTTGACAATAGCTGACATTGAAAAGGATTATTTAAATCTCCTTAAGTTGATTCACCGTTGAACTGCGGATTTAAATGTTTGTGATATCAAAGGCATTCCTGCTGACAAATCAATCGCAGGTCAGGAAGAAAGAAATATTTAAAAAAAAATACAAAAAACGAAATGGAATTAGCTGTAGAAACTGTAGAAGCAAAAAAATCATTAAAATACTGATACAAACTGGTCATTGCTGCCAGGAAAACCATGACAACATTTTCTTAAAGATATGAAAACAGGAGAAAAGCTCAAAAATAATCTTTATCCAAACAGATTTATTAATTTTACAAACGCTTATAAATAACACTTATTTTAAATATGCTCATTGTTTATTTACTTTTCATCTTTTTATTCATGTGTGCATGAATGAAATCCTTTATTTTAAAGCTTTTTTTTTTAATTTAAGGCTTTTTCTTTAGTTGTTGTTGTAAACTGAGGAACATCCACACGAAGAAAAAAAACAATCTTTGTCCTCCCTGGCCTTCTTCCCAAAAACCGTCCCCACCTCACTATGAACACGGCTCAACAGGAGGCTTCAGGGCATGTAGTACACATGCCAGGCCTTGAGGGGCGCTGTGACTCACCAAACACAATAAAAAAGCAGAAGAAGACAGACCACATAGAAATTTAGAAGTAGACTTCTGCACATAAACACATAAACCACTACATATACTTCTAGTTTTATAGGTGTGTGTGTGTGTGTAGAGGGACCTTAACCTATTTAAGGAGCCGCTCTGGTGGTGGCGGGTAACTTGTTTCGACGTGTTCAGGGGCAACAATGATCAGGGTCCAAAGCGTTGTTTTGTCTTTGGATATGACAATCCGTTTATTTATATGCGGTTTCCACAAGTCGATGCCTATCATCAACACTCAGCCCACTACTGAGTTCCTATGACCACATAACGTTTCCTCTGTCACGCCCCCTGATCTGTCTCCCTGCCGCGGTCTGAAACTGATCGCTGTCCCGATCCTGCACACCTGGCATCAATTACCTGGAGGCTTTATAACCTCCACCTAGTGTGCAAACATTAAAAACTTGCACAGATTACCAGCAAACGGGGGAGCACACACGCAAAACAGAAATAAACAATATGAAACATAAAATGGCTCCTGCAGTATGTATGTATTTTACCAACCTTTCGCAAAAACTACTCACCCGAATTGAATGAAATTTCCAGCGATGATTTGTCATCATCCAGTGACCAATCAATTAGAAGTTGGGACGTTAATGACAAACTGTTACTGAATAAATCCCAAGAAACTGTGAAAAAAAGTCCCATACAAAGCGGATGAGAGAAGCAACTTGTGCAGGAGCTCAAAGGAGCTCAGCGTCTGTTGCCATGGCGACGCTCCCTGCTCAGTGTTTCATGCAGTGATGTAGCTACCTGAGCTACCCAGTTAGCATCAATATGAGCTAACGGCTGACATGCTAGTGATGCTAACTCGGTTCAGCTAATAAACATGACTATGGAGTAGGTCTCCGCTCTACCGAGTGTAGCTCTAGTTTATTCTGCTTTGAACTCATGGACTTTAAAGGACAAAATGTTCACTTCCCACCTAATTTGTCTCACCTGAGCCAGAATGAAGAAACGATCAATGTCTTGACGTGAAGATAATGGGACTTTCTTTCTTTCTTTTTCTTTCTTTCTTTCTTTCTTTCTTTCTTTCTTTCTTTCTTTCTTTCTTTCTTTCTTTCTTTCTTTCTTTCTTTCTTTCTTTCTTTCTTTCTTTCTTTCTTTCTTTCTTTCGTTTGATGGTTCTGGTTCGTTTGACAAATCTTTGTTCCTGTTGGAGTTTTCTTTGTCACTTCATGCCTGGTTACTAAGAGGACTTTGCATGTTCTCCCTGAGCCCGCACACCTTTCCTAAAACTCATTACAACATCCAAAAATAATGTGGTGCGATCAGGAGGGACGAAAGGCTCAACCTTTGTGTGTTAACCAAAGCGATCCCTCATCATTCTGGTGTCACATTATAATCAAGATCCTCCTGGAGTTACTTTATAGGGTTTTAGTTTTTTTGATTTCAGAGTTCAGTTGTGGACAGAATTCACCGTCACTGTTGTGTTTTCTTTCACTCACTCAAGCTCACTGAAGCAGGAATGAGCGAAGGTGGTTTTTGTCTTTGTGTGTGTGTGTGTGTGTGTGTGTGTGTGTGTGTGTGTGTGTGTGTGTGTGTGTGTGTGTGTGTGTGTGTGTGTGTGTGTGTGTGTGTGTGTGTGTGAGTGAATCAGAAGGAAGCGGCAGCAGCAGTTTTGCGTGGCGCTGCTGAAGGAGCCGCGGGACCCTGAGCTGCATCAAGAGGCTCAGCCCAGGTCCAAGCTGACATTTATCTCCCGCTGCCGTTCTGCTGACGGCAGCGCGATGTCGCTTTAGGAAGCAGCTGTTTACTGTCAGAGATCTAGGTCAGGACGGAGGACGGAGACGCGCCGTCCACCGCCGGCCGCCACGGCCTCTGGAAAGACCCCGAGCCAGAATCTGCACCACTGTGTTTAATAACCAAGTAACTGAGGATTGTAGTGGAACTACAGTTACTCTCTAGTAGCAGGATTTACTCTCAGTGTTTTTCAGGTGTTTGTTCGTGAGAAGCAGAATATTTTCATCACAACTGGAGACGGGAGGAAGTCAGATTAAAGATTCATTTGTAGGACGAAGGTAAAAAGTTAAACAACTTTGCCTTTTAGGGAAAGAAAAATTATGTCGTGATGTAATTCAGAGAAAAACGATGTGAGACCATAAAATATCTTGGAGATGAGTTAGAGCATTATTACAGCGTCTGTATTTAAAGTTAACAGATGTAGAATGTTTATTGCTTTTGGGTCAGGCATTAACAACATTCAGCATTCGTCTGAAATGTCGAGGTAAACAATGTTTTGAGTTTAGAGGTGATCAATTTTAATCTTATTGTATGACACGTCGCAGCTCTGAGTCACTCACATATTATAGACATTTAGTGGTGAAGTAGTTATTAATAACACCGCAGGAGACAGACAGTGTGATTATATTATATATTATTCTCTCCATCCGACAGAAAAGCCCACCTTCGTTCCTGATCAGACTGAAAACAATAACAGTAATCATGTTTGAAGAGAAATGTGACTTTCCTTTTGCATGTATTATAATAATAATAATAATAATAATTATTTATTATTATTATTATTATTATTATTATTATTATTATTATTATAATTATAATTATTATTATTATTATTATTAATTTTTTTTTTTTTATTGTTGTTGTTGTTACTCCCTTTATATTTTATGTTTAATCATCATAACAGCAATTCATTACAGCTTGCGTCCTCTGTTTTTCCTGTAGTTTTCACTCTGACTTCCTGTGTCCCATCCAGGAAGTGCTCCCATTAATGGGAGCACTTCCTGTCCTCCCACTAATGGGATTCGAACCTGCGTCTCCACACTCAAAGCCCGAAGCACCAGCAGGCAGGACTCGTTGTTGTTTAATATAAGTAATAACTGAAGATATTCGTTCTGTTTATTACGCCAAAAAAAAGGCGTGTAGCGTGAGCTGTGTTGGTCTGAGCGTCCAGCGAGATGATTGATGTGATGAAGATTAAGATCTGCCAGAGCTTTCCACCTCACACACCTCACACACCTCACACACCTGACACAGGTAAGAGGCTCAGCAGCCACAGTCAGAGCCCAAAGGCAGCTTTATCACACTGTTATATAACACACACACACACACACACACACACACACACACACACACACACACAGGGCTGATGTGAGGACAAGACCGCACTGCCACCGTCAGCACTGGAGAGATTTACCCCCCCCCCCCCCCCCCCCCCCCCCCCACCCCCGCGCCCAACACGCACAGACACACACAGACACAGACACACACACACACACACACACACACACACACACACACACACACACACACACACACACACACACACACACACACACACACGCATGCTCCTTCTTGTGTTCCTTCATGAGCCATGGTCACACTCCTCTCACATATGTGTGTGTGTGTGTGTGTGTGTGTGTGTGTGTGTGTGTGTGTGTGTGTACGATACTGCTCATTAAATATCTCAGTCTATGAAAGCCCTGGTAATTAAACGGTCGAATTCAAACTGTCTCTGGATGAACAGGAAGATTTTAAAAGATAATGATGTATAAAATACATAATTATGTAGAGAAATGATGAATTGATAATCACAATCCAGTTAATCTGCTCTTGTTTTTCAAATATGATATTGTCTGTGTAAATTGTGAAATCTCATGAAATAACTTACGAAGGGTTAAATTGACAAAGATCTGCAATCATATGTTTCATGTCGGCTACAGTATTTTGTGAAAGTTTATTTTTTCCCTCCAACAAGGTGAAACACTGCACATTGTGACCAAGATCCATTGTCTTCAAATACAAATGAGAAAAATGCCGATTATAAACTGCAGTAATATTTGTTCAAAACATAATTGATCCAAGTCGGGGCAATTCTCAGAATGATGAAGTGATGATATTTTTTTAACTTGATGGAACTTAAAATGTCAGATTTAAGAGAAAGCACTTAATTTAATATCATTTGGAGACTAACAAAATAATACAAGAAATAACATATACATGTATTTTTAAGTGAGCTGAAAGTGAAGATGAGCTCAGAAATAAAATCAGGATACTTTTGCAAAATGCAAAACTTCATCCACAAAGTCATTAACGTATAAATTCATTTCAAATTGCTCAAATCTGTCATTCTATTACTTGTGGGTGAAATCCCGTTCGGTTCAGTATTATTCATCTTACACCAACTACAACTCAGATTTAGTAGAACTTTAGTGTAAAAACATTTTAAAATTTCTACGTTTTCACATGAAAATTGAGTAAAACTTTGCTGCTTCACAAGAATCCCCCGATCGAGTCACTGGACTAGAAACCATCTAAAAACGCCTGATTACTGATTTATTTTCTGTTTTGTTTTTTTCTGTTAGTTTGACATAGTTTTCATGGTATTTCAGCCTTGTGCTGCGTAAAACATTTAATTAAAGGTCAATTTATCCTTCTGCATCTTTTTGTTGTTTGCTGCATTCTTCTCAGCTGAGAGGAGAACAAAAGGCAGGTCAGATCTTGCTAAGTTATTTCTAAATATGATATTTTCTGCATGCTGATGTCCTCATAGTGAACGTATGAATACTTGAATCACCAGAAGGTTTGAATTCAACAACGATCAATAAGCAAAACAAAGCGGACTGTTGACGGAGGCCACTAGACATGAGACGTGTATTCGTGGTCACATATTGTCACAAGCGAGACTCATTAATGACGTTACATAATGCAGCTCCTCTAATCATTCTTTGAATCCTAATATTAGACTCCCAATGCTAATCTATTTGTTTATAATCTATGGCCTGCTCATGTAAGCAAGTCTTCACCTAAAACTTGACTGTGTGGCCGTGTGCTGCAGCTTATTGTTGTTATGTAAACCGTCGTGATGCTGCCTGCACATCTAAACCTACAGCAGGGGACACCTTTCTTTAAAAAAAAACAAACAAAGAAACGGAAGTTTTGATTTGTTTGTGAGTCGCTCCAGAAAATGACTGCGTGCAGCTGCACATTGTACACCTTCGATTCTAAAGAAAATAGAATTCTGTACTAAATACAGTTTACAATGAACAAAAGGCGTCAATGCAAGAAAGTGAAACCAGAAAAATAACATTATTTTCTAGAGATTTAGATGCACCTCTCAGAATCTGATAATGAAATTCAATTTAGTTGTAATCCTGGCGATAAGCCGGCGACAGTGAAACCTCCTGTATCGTATGTTCGGCTCTGCACACACTGTAATGTTGTCTGGTCATAATTACTTGCTAATAAATGTGTTTTTATCACTGAGAAAAAGATGTAAAGTAATTTGAGTGACGACGGAGTGTATCAATATGAATAGAATAGAATAGAATAGAACACAGTAACAAATTGTACACAGAACTGTACACACAGACAATTGAACAAACAAATGATCTTAATGAGAAAAGTAATCGGGAGGTAATCAGTGAAGACAATATGCATGATAGAAATCTGATTCCCAGCCAGACGTACACAGAAAATAAATAACCCAAATTATCAAAAAGTATTTAAAGATATTTACTGGGCCATTAAAACCAAACAAATGATATTGTCTTATTTAAAAGTTCAGTATAAAAATAAAAAAACTGTTTGGAAGCATTTTACTGCAGATTTGCTTCAAGATATCAAAGCACTAAAACTCCAACCTCAATCATCTTCTACCATTACTTTAGTAATCACAACTCACTTTAATCATTGGAAGGTTTGTTTTTTCACTCCCAGCCTTATTGTCCAGCTCAGAATATTGATTTAAATAAGTAATAAAGCAATAACGCAAGCTCTCGCCAACTTCTCTGCTCATGATATATTAAAGGAAGCAGCAGCACATTAGAAGGACATTAAACATTCATGAAATATGAAGGACGCTGAAGCAGCTCCTCTGGATTTTTGGACGTTTGGAGACGTTTGGAGGCTTTTTAACTCTTGACTAAAGGACATTAACAGAGGGAAGGGAAGTTTTGTCTGATTTCTTTTAAAGTACAATTCATCTGGAAATATTCACAATGCACCGTCGCAGCAGTTACAGTCTCAGGCCTCTTTGTCGCCGCCATGCTTTACATTGTAGATGTTATTGACCTGGTGAAGCATGATGCTGCCACTACTATGCTTTACATTGTAGATGGTATTGACCTAGAGAAGCATGATGCTGCCACTACCATGCTTTACATTGTAGATGTTATTGACCTGGTGAAGCATGATGCTGCCACTACCATGCTTTACATTGTAGATGTTATTGACCTGGTGAAGCATGATGCTGCCACTACCATGCTTTACATTGTAGATGGTATTGACCTAGAGAAGCATGATGCTGCCACTACCATGCTTTACATTGTAGATGTTATTGACCTGGTGAAGCATGATGCTGCCACTACCATGCTTTACATTGTAGATGTTATTGACCTGGTGAAGCATGATGCTGCCACTACCATGCTTTACATTGTAGATGTTATTGACCTGGTGAAGCATGATGCTGCCACTACCATGCTTTACATTGTAGATGTTATTGACCTGGTGAAGCATGATGCTGCCACTACCATGCTTTACATTGTAGATGTTATTGACCTGGTGAAGCATGATGCTGCCACTACCATGCTTTACATTGTAGATGGTATTGACCTAGAGAAGCATGATGCTGCCACTACCATGCTTTACATTGTAGATGGTATTGACCTAGAGAAGCATGATGCTGCCACTACCATGCTTTACATTGTAGATATTATTGACCTGGTGAAGCATGATGCTGCCACTACCATGCTTTACATTGTAGATGGTATTGACCCGGTGAAGCATGATGCTGCCACTACCATGCTTTACATTGTAGATGGTATTGACCCGGTGAAGCATGATGCTGCCACTACCATGCTTTACATTGTAGATGGTATTGACCCGGTGAAGCATGATGCTGCCACTACCATGCTTTACCTTAGGGATGGTATTGACCTAGAGAAGCATGATGCTGCCACTACCATGCTTTACATTGTAGATGTTATTGACCTAGAGAAGCATGATGCTGCCACTACCATGCTTTACATTGTAGATGGTATTGACCCGGTGAAGCATGATGATGCCACTACCATGCTTTACATTGTAGATGGTGTTGACCTAGAGAAGCATGATGCTCCCACTACCATGCTTTACCTTAGGGATGGTATTGAACTGGTGAAGCATGATGATGCCACTACCATGCTTTACATTGTAGATGGTATTGACCCGGTGAAGCATGATGATGCCACTACCATGCTTTACATTGTAGATATTATTGACCTAGAGAAGCACGATACTGCCACTACCATACTTTCCCTTAGGGATGGTATTGGCCTGGTGAAGCATGATGCTGCCGCCACCATGCTTCACTGTAGGGGTGGTATTGGTCTGATAATGAGCGGTGCCTGGTTTCCTCCAAACATGACACCTAACCAAAGAGTTCAATCTTTGTCTCATCCGACAGTAGAATTTGGTTTCTCCTGGCCTGAGAGTCGATCAGGTGGCTTTTGTCAATCTCCTTGATGAAATCCCTTCTCCCCCGATGCCTCGGTGTCGCGGGCCAGCTCAGTGAGTGGTAGCTGTCAGCACACTCGCCTAACAACGACAACATATCTGGTTAAAATCTGGTTTTCTGTGTTTATGTGGGTTAACTTACTTTGTGAATTTACTCTCCAGTGTCATCTCTGCCTTTCACACAGTCAGATCAGTTCCAGCTGCCCTCCAAACCCAAGTGAAAACAGTGGTGAAGATGGAGATGGGTTGTAAACATCACGTAGGAAAGTGGTGGATCAGATTGTCTCCCGGTCCAACTACTTGTTCAAAGCTCCTCTTGATGTGTAATGTCGTCCTCTTTTTTTGTGCAGGTTTTACTCTCTTTGAGTGGTACTCTTCAAAATGATGTTTTTAAAAACGTAAAATTTTGGACGTAAATCTTCAATTCCAAATAAAACATAAAACTTGCACACATGGAGGTTGAGACATTTGATAAAACACATATTAATGCAATATATTTGCTTTCATTTTGTCACTTCATAGCATTTATTTTTATTAATTTAGCAGAGACAGTAAGAAATGAAATTACATTTAAAATCTGTAGACGAGAAGTTCAATAAAGATAAAAGTTATGGATATCAGGACTTCCTTTAAATGTAAGAAAGAAATGCCAGACAATGAAGCTATTAAAATAGCGACTGAGTATCAGACTTCAGGAGGGAACCGGGTGAAGCCATGCAGAAAGCCGGCAGGCTGCCGACCTCAGAAGACTAATTATCTGCCAAATCTTACAAAGGTCAACAGTTTGTCGGCCAAGGATGAAGAGAGTAGCCACCATATGGCTAAAGATGCCCACAAGAAGTGTGTCTTCACTGCTCTTTTAATCTTTTGAGCTAATTGTGTTTCTTCCCCCTCCTTAAACTCCCGTGGTGACGGGCCGCTCGTGCCCAGGCAGACAAAATGTGGTCAAACTCTAATCTACTTAACTGCTCTCCACTTTGTTTTTCCCTAATTATGGCCGGGCCTTGTTGTTGTGAACCCGAAATACGCTGACGTCGACAGTAATTTTGCTCTACAAGCAAATTTTTCTACTTGGAGTTTAACTGACATGAGGGACACATGTTTAGATATTTACAGATTACACAAATAGGACAATAGTTTGACCTATAAATTAGGTGTCCTCCATGGTGATGACAGGATAAATAACTGCAGTTTAATTCATGTGCATGTTACAATTTGAGAAGGAACTACAAGACGGGATGTTTCTGACATTAAAAAAAAAAGAATCCTGATAAAAACTTAGCACAGTTATTCGTACAAGCATAGATTTAGAATCAATGTAATAAATTCATTGAGAAAACTGAATGGTTAATCTATTTATATTGGAATATGCTCATACACACACACTA
The DNA here is from genome assembly GCF_963383615.2 of Lipophrys pholis. NCBI lineage: Eukaryota > Metazoa > Chordata > Actinopteri > Blenniiformes > Blenniidae > Lipophrys > Lipophrys pholis. The sequence continues at coordinate 37,192,944 of NC_137636.1, read as the reverse complement.
CAGGCAATTAACAGTCACTCAGCTTCAAATGTGTCAGGGAGAACAAGCAAACTCCATAAAGACAAGTCCCCCAAGTCCAAACCAGGGACTGTCTCACTGTGAATGGGAGCACAGAGTTTTGACAAGCTTAAATGTAGAAAAAATAATAATCTGATAAAGGAAAAATAATGAGTAACGTGCCGTAAATATCGTGCATCGGGCCGCACAGACCAGAAAGACACCATCCTAACCATACAACACTGCAGACGGAACAGTTTCAGGACTTCTAGTTAGAAAATGAACAATTCCTGAACCCGTCCTGGTGAAACAAACAGTGACGAGTCCTTCAAGGGCTTCCTCTGTTTACATGTATTTCCTCCGTGCGCATCATTCAGCTCTGCTGAACACTTCCTGCTGCTCTGTTTATGCTCTTACTGATGCTTCTCTGACCTCCTCTATCCACTCGTCATTCCCTGGGGTGGTTGTTGGGTTTTGTCAGCCTAAAGTTAAAGTTTTCTTATTTTTATGAAACGACTTCAACTCAAGAACTGAAGCAAGGTTGTCTTCAGTTTTAATCCTCACTCACTGCAGAGACACATGGATGGGCTGTGTGGTTTAGAAGCAGACGACACACACCAAGTTTGACTCTATGCAGTTTGCATGTTCTTCCTGTGCACCCCCCCTCCACGATCAACCCCCCCCATCTTTTTCAGGCAAAGTTAGGTTTTACACACTCTCTCTCTCTCTCTCTCTCTCTCTCTCTCTCTCACACACACACACACACACACACACACACACACACACACACACACACACACACACACACACACACACACACACACACACACACACACACACACACACACAGAGTCACAGTTAATTCATGCGTTCATACATGAATCGTGTTCCGTCTAAGATCAGGTCGTGGTGCAGCCGTCGTTGAGCGTCAGTTCCAGAACAAACAGCAAACAATAAAACAAACAAACACTGTGAGCGAGTGCAGATGCCAGCCACAGATGTCAGAGACACGAGCAAACAGCTCGCGTCCCCTTCAGATTAAAATCATTCTCTTGAACCGGTCAACTGTGGCCGGAACCCAAACGATGGAAGTTGTGCTGCAGCATATTTGTAATAAGAGCAATGTTAAAACATTTCAGCTTTTATAGAGATCTACCAGTTGTGCAAGAAAGAAGTGGTTTTAAAAGGTAATGAAGTAAAAGTATAAGGTCTTTATTATTTATTAGCAAGCAGCAAAAACCAAAAACAACAAAGCAACTGAGGAAATTTGTTTCCCCACAACCTGTTCCAGGTTATAAAATGAAAAGTCTGAAGACAGGAGTATATGGTTTAGTACACTTTTCAGAATTATCCTCAAGACAATAAACATATTTCTGTTTGTTTGCCTTTATTATTTTTAATGATCCACTTAAGAGGACTTTTTTTGAAATAATAATCAAATAATAATAATAATAATAATAATATTCTTATTAAAAGAACTCTTAAGTAAGTAGAATGTAGCTTGCTGGCCTGCTCAGTAACTACTCATTATTCAATTTTTAACCCTACAGTATCTATTCTAATTGTTGAAATCAGGCATTTGTTTAAATTATAAATATGTTTAGTGTTTATTTATAAAGTAAATAAAAATCACACTATAGAAGCTATTAGCTTATTTTTATATGAAGAAAAAATGTCTATTAAAACAACAAACTTTAGAGTTGTAAATTAGCAGATGGTTGTTCTGAATCATGGATGTACTTAACTTGTCAATTTAAAATATGTATTATGTGTATTATACATATTTTATTAACATATCAAGTAGTTATGAGCAGATTTTGAAAAATAATCATAAAATACAACTACAAGAAAATACTGCTGCAAGACTACTTCATTACATGTGAGAATTGTACAGTTCACCAAGAAGGATCACTATTTGGTCAACTTTCCTTTTTAGGAGTTTGTTATATAAATAAAGAACATTGTCCATGTTTTTAAAGTGATCTTGAACATTTTAAATATTGAATATAATAAAAATAAAACAACAACAACAACAACAACAAAACACATTCCAAAAAAAGTGGTGTCTTTCTATTAATTCTAAACAATTTAAAACCCTTTTTGGTCCATTTCTATAAAATGGGGAAAAGTTTTCTGATGTTACCTAAATGTTTAATGTAATTAGTTTTTTTTTTTTTTTTTTCATATGATGACACAGGTTTGGTTTAACTGCATATTTTTATTCTATATTTTCTTGTGGTAGCTACTTCAATGTTGTTGTTTTTTGTTGTTGTTGTTTTTATTATTATTATAAAGGAGCACATGTTCAATGAGACAAGAGAAGCTAATCTGCCATCAAGCCTGGAGACATTTGATTCAGCTGGAAGGTAAGTTATTATAGTTTTAATTAATTTTTTTATTACACAAAGTCCAGTTTGACTTGTTTTCTAGACTTAAAATAACTTTTCCTCTCAGTTAATATCAAGTAAAGAAAGTTTGTTTAGAAAAATGGCGGCTGATTAGCTTCATTAGCTGATTAGCTTCATTAGCACCTCCATGTTGTTTCTTGGTGGAAACTTGAACTTTAAGCTGTTTGCTGTTTTTGATGTCACACATTCTGAACAATGATTGAAAATACACTTATTTTGAAAGGGTTAGCGTCTTTAAAAGAGACTCAAATAGTAAAATCTGTCAAACTCAGAGTGGTGATGTGTGATGCTTTAGCATCATGTCAATATATCTGATAACTTCTGTTTTTTAAATTGATTCACAAGTTTAAATACAAACGTTTACATTGAAGTTACAGTTTCTTTTCATATAAACATGCATTTGTAGTAAGTTCTTATCCCTGAACCAACGGTCTTCAAATAACTAAGATTAATGTAGAAACTGCACAACTACTAGAAACACATGAAATATTCCAGAGAAATCAAAATAAATCATCGAACTAAAAATTAAAATTAAGGGTTGAAAGACAGTAAATCACTTTCAAATATATCAGTAGCAGTAAAATTATGTTAAAGTTCATTAAACTTTAATTCACTTTGAAGTATTGAGTGAAATATCAAATAATTCTAATAAAACAATTGCAGTAAAATATTTCTCACTGCATTGTCATTATGATTGATGAAGATTTTGATCCAACACTTGAAATTTACATGAAAATTATTTTATAATTGTTGATTTACTTTATAGGCAACAAACATATATGAACTGACTGATTTACATCAGTTTTAACAGAAGCAAACTAATTCAGTACATTAAATGTGGATTATTATTTATGCATTTTTGTAGAATTTCACTTCAATATTTGAATAAGTATCTACCAGTAGTACCAGTTATGGTTTTACTTGGTTTTATAGTGGAAAGGAGACCAGTGGTATTTCAAGTCACAGTCCCGCTGGAGATTATGGCGAGATTATGAGCTCCAAGAAGCAGATTTGAGTCGAGACTGAACTACTGGACCATCGCTATGAAAATATTTCCTAATGCTTTAATCCGTCACGTTAAAAAAATCTGGACTTCATTGGTCGAAGCTACATTTAGGCATTCACATGTTTAGAGCTCACAGTGAATTATGAAGTTTTTCTCTTTGATATTCAAACATTCGTATAAACTTCCCTCCGGGAAAGTGGGAATATTCATGAAAAAGTGTGTTTTCAGTTGAAAATAGCCCGACTGATTGATTGAACGGTTTATGTTTGAACTTGAGACCGTCAAAGAAATATCACAGTTTAATGATAATAAGTGACCAGCAAAATCACAAAAACAGCTCAAAGCTGGAGAGGTTTATTAATGAAAAGGTGATTTAAATCTGAGAAATGACACGTTTAAAAGCACTTACATTTCTGTTTGTGGTGTTAAAGTGTTGAATAGATCAGTGATAGAATATTAGTGTCAATACAGATGATTTCAATAAAGAAATGCATTAATTCTAATAAAATGTATTTCAATGTTTTTCTTTTAAATCAGATGATAAAAGATGAAGGATTGAGAGAAACTTCTTTCTTTTTTAGGTTGTAAAAGAAGGTATAGGACAGCGTGAGGTTCATCGGTCTTCTTGAAAGAATCACCACAATGAGCTTTCCTCAATGTCTTTTATTTTTTATTCTATTTCACTCAGATGTGAACAATAAAAGTGATACGGGCTCATGTTCAAGACATAATATGAGAAAGAAGATGCGTCTGTAGATCATCAGAATAAATCAGATGAGTCAGAAAACATAAAATAAATAAATAATAAAAATAAAATAAATAAATAAATAAAAATAATGCAGATCGCTTAGTATGAAGTATGTAAATATGGAAAACCCCAAAAACTATCAGATGATACACACAGGTAAAATTACGATTCAATAAAATAAAAGTATAGGGTGCAGTTATTACCAGCTGGATTATTGTTTGTGTCGTCTGCTATTCTAGTCATGTGACTTCACAAAGCAATAACGTACAGAGCTCACAATTTATTCCTAAATTACCCGACGTAAGTCAACAATGTGAACTTGTTTACTGCGCTCCTCCTCGGCGGCTCTTCCTCTTTCAGCCGGCCTGTTTAAATACCACATGTATGGTCGTTCTGGCTGTTTAATAGTAAATGATGACCCCTCTTATATGAACCAGGTGGACTAATGGCCGTGGAAACATCAGGTCATTCAAATCTCTATCATTCTCCCCGGGACCCTCTTTTCTTTCTCTCTGCAGTCGAGTCGGGGGGAGATGATGATCTCCAGCTTGTCCAAAGAAAATGGGGGAAATGAGCGTTAATAGGCGGCTCCTGGGCAAACACCGGGAGTCATTATGAATGGGAGGCAATCACACAGATCAAATATACCAGCAGGGAAATAGACCTGGAATTCTGAAGTGGAAAAAAAAAGGAAAAAGAAAGAAAAGAAAGAAATAGACGGTAAATATAATAATAGAATCGTCCCTTTAAATGCAGACAGTGAAGAAGAGCGTTGAGTGATGGCGGGAGAGGAGACATGAGGAGACGGAGCTAAAGTTACAGCTTCACTCAGTTCATCCTTGTTGTTGGGGTTTTCAGAGCCGGTGGAGGTCTGGGTCCAGGTCCTGGTCCTTGTCCTGGTCCTGGTCCCGGTCCTGGTCCCGGTCCTGGTCCTGGTCCTGGTCCGGGCGGCTCCAGCATTTTGCCAATGTGACTGATTGATCCAGGAGATGAACAGTAAAGATTAAGAGGATGACAAATAGGCGTGCTGCTTACACAGCGCTTGGGACTAATCCCCCCCCTCCGTCCAGCCCCCGGGCTCCCTTTTGAGGACCTGCTGCCGAGGAGAACCCACAGACGGTGACGGACCCCGACGGCTGCAGAGAGGACCCACACACAAACACACTCACACACACACACACACTCAACCTCCAGTGCAACAAGTGTCAGCTTGAGCTCATGGCAGGACCCCGACCCATCTGCATCTCCACACCAGAGGCTGAGTGGTAGAGGCTCAACCTGCCATCTGTCCGCCGGGGGAACGCCACAGGCCCTCCACACACACACACACACACACACACACACACACACAAGTATCTCATCTGGGACGCTGGGACAAGAGAAGGACAACTTCACTGCGGAGTTCAGATCCATCGATCAGGGAGAGATTTTCTTCAGCGAAAAATGATGGAGGATCACCTGGCGAAGATCCCCATGATTCCCTCGTCTTCTCCCACCGGGTCGTTGGGCAGCGGCGGGACCGACGACAGCCGAGGAGGTAAGAGGTCCGGGGGCATCCGCAGGCAGTCCGAAAGAAGTTTGAATAAGTTTACTGCTGAGTTATGCTTCAAAACCCGTCCACAGTAAGAAAGTCAAATGTAGAAACAGCAGGTTGGAGCGCAGAGAAATATCCAGTTTAATCAGTAAATACTTACATACTGGTATCTCTATTTAATTTATTCATAATAAATGGGTTTATTCAGATTAATTACAGCATCTTTGTCGTGTTTATTTAAGTTCTTAATCTGCCTCCAGCTATGCTTAGGTTTTCTTTTGCTTCTAATTCCATAATCATCCATGGAGGGAGATTTCCAGGCCAAAGCGGCTGCTGCAATATTGTTGTGGCGTGCGTTGCCATTGTGCCGAGCCGCTCGCAGCCGGAGCCGCCGCCACTGCAGATGGCAGCCACGCGCACAAAAACAATACGGGCCCAAACGCAGGACACTAACCGACTGACCTCTCTCCCACTGTGTGACCGTGCTTTGACTCGCAGCCAAGAGCCCCGGCCCGGGAAAAGCCCTGAGCCCGGCGCTGGTCTGCAAAGTGTGCGGCGACACCAGCAGCGGGAAACACTACGGGATCTACGCCTGCAACGGCTGCAGCGGCTTCTTCAAACGCAGCGTGAGGAGGAGGCTCATCTACAGGCAAGAGACAGCAAAGCGCGCATTCTGGGAGTTCTTGTACCTTAAAACTGGACCGGTCGCAGAGGCATTGTGGGAAAGGAAGGGAAATGCAAATGGATGGGAGAGTTCATTTAAATTGTTTGAACTGTAATAGATGTTATTGACGGTCATAACGCAGCAAAAGTCCATTTAAAAACAGATTTTAAGATCCAAAGAAGACAAAACAGAAAAGATCCTGGTCTCATGAGTCAGAAACATTTGGTCTCATAACAAAACTACCAGGAAATACCACACTGTGGTTTTTTGTTTTTTTTTTGAATAATGAAAAAAACACGACCTCAGGAAATGTAATATTTCCCATCACTTCTCTAATGAATCATTACGTGAAATTACTGTAATTATTTTCCGACTGAAAATTACAAATTGGACTGTTGTGATTTTAAACTACATGTAAAACATGAAAATTGTTTTGACTGAAATTGAAAAATCTTTTTTGCCACAAAAATTTTTATTAAACTTTTAACAACAAAAGTACAGCTTCTCAGAAATATTTCATTATACAGGCAGATTGAAAACGAGTTGCTGTACATTAAAGAAAAAACAAAAACGAGTGAAATCAGAAGAACAGCTTCTCCCGCCTCATCAAAACATTTGTAGAAAATGTAAATCATAAATATCAAGATAGTCACTAAAGTTTAGGCAAATAAAAAATATAAAAATTTGAAGAGTGTTCTTATTTAGGGTCTGCATTTATTCCAGTTGCTCTGTTGGATCCAGATCTTTAACATATTGAATGATTTGCCTCCATATACACTTTAATATATATGAGATCTTCTCTAATGGCCAGAAACCATCTGCCTTGTCCACCGTGCTATAGCTGGTCTCCTGACGTCAGCTTCTTAAACTAATATAAAAATACATGTAACACTCAAATCATCACCTGAATGCAGATGGAAATGAATGAAGGTGTAAAATGTCATAAAATGAGATATTTATATTGACATTATGGTTTAGTCTGAAAGGAAAAGCTCGTGAATAGATCACACCGGTGGTTTAAATGTAGATATTTGGGTAATATTTTGTAGTTAGAACACATTGGTTCCCTCATATTGTGCAGAATGTTTCAAATAGTAATTAAAAAAACTAAAAAACAATTATAGTGCAAAATCTAAATGTTTATACTGTTCCTTAGTGACCATGAGGTCTTATTGTTGTAAACTACTACGACTACTAGTTTTGAGTGGGTTCACACTCTGACGGCTCATCTCTGGTTCTCCAGGTGCCAGGCCGGGACGGGAATGTGTCCAGTGGACAAAGCTCATCGGAACCAGTGTCAGGCCTGCCGGCTGAAGAAGTGTCTGCAGGCGGGCATGAATAAAGACGGTGAGGGTGGAGGAATCCTCCAGTCTCCGTCCCGGATGTGAAAAACCTCTAAAACTCGGCTGTTTTTCCCTCCTGCAGCCGTGCAGAACGAGCGGCAGCCCCGCAGCACCGCCCAGGTCCGCCTGGACTCCATCGACGTCGACCCCGACAAGGAGCACCTGGCCACCACGCGGGAGCCCACCTCCTCCTCCTCTTCCTCCTCCTCCTCCTCCTCCTCCTCATCCTCCTCCTCCTCCGGCGGCTCCGTCATCACGTGGCCCCACATCACCTCCTCCATGTCCATCACCTCCTCCTCCGTGGCGCCGCAGCGCTGCGTCAGTCCCCAGAACAACCACCGCTTCATGGCCAGTCTCATGACGGCCGAGACCTGCGCCAAGCTGGAGCCCGAGGACGGTGAGGACCCCCGGAGCATAGGCCAGATTTTATGTTCGACCACACGGGGGTCAGAATTGGATAAGCGTCCCCACTGAGGTCACGTTTGTGGGAGCGAAGAGCACGAAGGCTGAACATAAAGTAAAACACCACTCTCTCTCTCTCTCTCTCTCTCTCTCTCTCTCTCTCTCTCTCTCTCTCTCTCTCTCTCTCTCTCTCTCTCTCTCTCTCTCTCTCTCTCTCTCTCTCTCTCTCTCTCTCTCTCTCTCTCTCTCTCTCTCCTCTTCCAGTTGATGAAAACATCGACGTGACCAGCAACGAGCCGGAGCGAGCGTCCTCGGAGTACCACATGGCTCTGTACCCGTCCAGCTCGGAGAACGTGTACGAGACGTCGGCGAGGCTCCTCTTCATGTCGGTGAAGTGGGCCAAGAACCTGCCCGTCTTCTCCAACCTGCCCTTCAGAGACCAGGTGAACGGCTGGACTCTGCTTCACTTCCTGTATTTTCACTTTGTTTGGAGTTCTGCCTACGATACCCCTGCATGTCCAGGTTCATCATGTGTGACGCATTCCAGCTGTGGTGTTATTTCATTCAATTTTAAACATTTTACATGTAAAATGTTTAAAATTAATTTAAATACCACCACCATTTCTCCATGCGTCAATACAGAAGAAATGATTCCTGCTAATAAACAATATTAACAATTCAATTTCTTGCATCGGTAGATTATCAATGAATAGTTTCATAATTCAAGTTTTTTTCAACCTAAGCTCAAAATATTTGGAATAATTGTTTTAAAAAGGTGTAAAACATAAAAGAAAGTTTTAAAAACAGATGAGAACAAATGCATATATTGTTCATATTTCTGCATTTTATATATATATTTAGCAATTTCTTATAAACTCACATCTGACTTAGAATTTGTACTTTTTTTGTCAAATGAATTTGCATATTGAGATTTCTTACTGTATTATTAATAATGATTAATTCACTAATCTTGTTAAAATATAGATTTTATTTAGTTGTAAATTAATATAAGCTGAGACATCCTAACATTTAATTTACTATTTGGATATCGTCATGACGGTCTTTAACGATTTTGAATGTTTTTATCACATTAAATTCCAATGTCATTGATTTTACTGTATAAAAAATAAAAAGTGATCGAAGCTGAACTTTTTAAAACGTCACAAATTTTTTTATTATAATTTTTTGTTTTACAAAATGAAGCTAACTTTTACAATTCAAGAGTAGATAATAGGCAAATATGTAGTTTTTTGAATTATTCATTCATAAATTCTTTATATATATATATTAATAGATTTTAAAAACAAATAAAAATGTAAATATCAAAATAATCCAGAAAACCAATGTCAGTAAAATGAAATAAAATCCACTAATTATTTTAATCAAAATCTTTTCTATAAATGTTTTTAAATATTATTAAAAATAGAATAATTTTGTCTCATATCTTCAACAAATGACAGTAAAAAGCAAAGTTATTGTGGTTACTGTATTATAGAGTTATAACTGGATAAATCCCATATTAGTAAACACTGTGATCATCAGTCGCTCCCGTCAGAATATAATCTTCTATTTGATGAATACTTATACAGAACAAACTAGAAAAAACTCCTGAATCAAACCGTTTCTAATGTGATGACTGTGTAGTATTAGTGCAGTATTTCTGAGTATTGTGAGCGGGCGGTGACTCTGCTGTGTCCCTGCTGCCCAGGTGATCCTGCTGGAGGAGGCGTGGAGCGAGCTCTTCCTGCTGTGCGCCATCCAGTGGTCTCTGCCTCTGGACAGCTCGCCGCTGCTCTCGCTGCCCGACCTCTGCCCCAGCATGCAGGGCAAAACCAGCTACACCAGCCTGGACCTGCGCCTCCTGCAGGAGGTCTTCAGCCGCTTCAAGGGCCTGGCCGTCGACCCCACCGAGTTCGCCTGCCTCAAGGCCATCGTGCTCTTCAAACCAGGTGAGAAAAGCTTCCGGTGGGCGGAGTCCGTCACCATTAAAACCTCATCACGGCGCCGGTGTTGGGCCGCCGCACACAATAACCGTCTTTGGTCTTGGCTCTGTGAGACCGGGTCAAGGACAACCGTTGTCATGACAACATGCGATAAACTTCAGACAGTGTCAGAAATTTGCAGCAATGGTGACGCTGCTGTGACCTGAGACAATATTCAACCAATAGAAATGCAGTATGGAATGAGGTACTGATCAGCCACACTGGTGCGAGAACCCACACAGAGGCTTTACGGCTACGATGGAAAAACGAGTCAAAAGTGAGAAGTAAACAAAGCAGACGGTCCGGTCGAGGGGAGGCAGAATCCTCTCTTTTTGGGGGATTTGTCAACACATGAAAGCCACAAGGTCGAAGTCTTCCTGAGTTTCTCTTTCATGAATGGATTGCGCTCGTTTATCACCTTTTATTCTTGTGCAATCACGTCGGCTCACGTACATCGTAGGCTGCCATTCCGCTTGTTTCCATGGTACAATCTGCACACAGCAAACATGCAGTTTGTTAAACCCGTTCAGTTTGTTACCGTCGGAGGAGGAGCATTACATTTAGAATAATTCCCGTAGCGCCATCCCGAGGCTAACATCTCAACAACAGTTATATTTAAATCTTAAATTAGCTATAAAATCATGCTTACTCTTATATGTGATTTTTTAAATAATAACAAAAGCTCAAATTGAATAAAACAAAATCTTCAATTTCAATAAAATAGGAAATGAAATAAATTAACATAAATTACATTGGTGCCTCATAGGAGCTCATTATTAATCGCCAGTAAAAGCTGCTAGAACAGTTTTATTATCAGTATATTTGATTAATAGAATTGTGTTAACACATTTGTATTAATATATGATTTTTTAAATTATTTCACATTATTAACAAAAACTGTTTTTGCCTTGAATATCCACAGTTTGTTTGGGGGAGAATCAGTTTACAACATCTATGGCATCATAATCACACAGCTGTTATAACCTGCTGCCTAATATTAGTAATGTTTATTGATATTATATAATGCATTTGTATTTTATCTTTAGGTTTACGGAAGTTTCACTAAAGAGATAAATATTTCCCATAAAAAAAATGTAAAAAAAATGTAAACAATTATTATTATTATTATTATTATTATTATTGTTTTTTTCCCTCTCAATTTATAAAGTCCAGCTACTTAGAGTGTCAAAATGAATTTAACATCTCACATCTTCATAGAACAAGACAATATTTTTAGTTGTTGAGTAATCAGCTGTACGAGTTATGCAGATGAGGTTTCAGGTATTTGACAGCTGTGTCCGGTTTCTCCTTCTCCTCGGCAGAGACTCGCGGCTTGAAAGATCCAGAACAAGTGGAGAACCTGCAGGATCAGTCTCAGGTCATGCTGGGACAACACATCCGCTCACACTACCCAAGTCAACCAGCCAGGTACTTTACTTCCTCAAATATCCCCCAAACATTTTTATAAAGGTCCATACGCAACAACTAGAACAAAGAATTAGGCCCTTTTGATATTCATTTGATATTTAATTAATTTATCACTGCCATGAACAACAGTATTCTGTTCTACTTGCATTAGATTTGATAGTAAACTTGGTCAAATCAGGATCGTATCTGTCATTGTGGTTGATCACCAGCAGGGGGCGTCAGAGCACGCAGAGTTATGTTCACTTTCTGACTATTCATTAGAAACTGTGTTTTCTTTCAGTTTGTACTGTAAATTCCATTATTTTTTTTACATTTATTCTATAAAAAAAAAGAGACGCAGCAGTCTTTCTGGTGCACAAGTTATCACGTAATGTCTTAATAAGTAAGTTTTGGCACAGAGATTCAGATAATTGATAAAGAAAAATCCCAGATGAGGACATGAGCAACATGATGTGATGTGAGGTTTTACCCTTCATTTTCTTTTTGTGTGTCCAGGTTTGGAAAGCTGCTCCTTCTCCTCCCGTCGCTGCGATTCGTCAACTCGGAGCGAATTGAGCTGCTGTTCTTCCACAGGACCATCGGGAACACTCCCATGGAGAAACTGCTGTGTGACATGTTCAAAAACTAACTCCTCCTCCACACACCTTTCACACCAGAGGACATCTGCTTTGTGTTCTAAGAGATTCTGCGTGCTGTTATTATTTTGTAAAGGTCACTTTATCATTTGTTGTTTCCACACCATGGAGAGAAGATGCAGTCCCGTTCTCGCTGTCTCTTTGTATCATATGTAGACTTTACAGCCACTTTCCGCCCTGTAGGACGTCACTATTTTTGTATTTTTACTGTGTTTGTTCTTGTGAAAATGTTTCGGATGTTTATTGTTTGGTGATAGATGAACCCTGACTGTTGTTTTCATGTTCTCATGCCTTGATATAGTAAAAAAAAAAAAAAAAAAAAGACTTCCTGAGTGAGGATGTATATATTTGTTGATTGAAAGGAGATTAAAGAGCTGCACCCTGTGGTCTGAACACACAGCGCTCTCTTCTGTTCATCTACTGCCAGTGCGCTGAAAGTTACTGGAAATTAGTGATAAACTGGAGTTACAAGTTACTTCTTTGAACAAAGGTGGTGTCCTGTTAGTATTTATTGCAAATAAGAAATAATAATCAGAGGTGGGAAACAAACACTTTAACTCAAACCTGTACAAGGCAAAATGATCACATTTGTGATAGCAGGTAACAGTAATGAATAAGATGGACAATAATGTAATAACATATTTGAACCTATATTATGGTAACAAATTGACAATAATGTAACAAACAAAGTAATAATTAATTAATAGATGATACACAAAAACGACTGCTTCTTGAAAATAAAAGATAAATATATTTTTCAGCAGTTTTTGTGCTTCAGAATAATCTCTACTGGACGGCAGAATGAATACGATGCAACGCTCTCAGATTGGAGTGTGAATCAAGTTTAACTAAATTATCACACTATTGGGACGGCAGTGGTGACCTTTAACTGGAAAACAGTCCCTTAGAGGGAATGTGTGACACGTGCAATATTATTAATAATAATTATAACAACAACAATAATAATAACAACAATAATAATGACAACAACAACAATAATAATAAGGACACACACACACACACACACACACACACACACACACACACACACACACACACACACACACACACACACACACACACACACACACACACACACACACACACACACACACACACACACACACACACACACATTTATAAACATACATACACACACATACAAACCTCGTATATTTAATTAGCAATCCTGAAAAGGGGTAGGAAGAAGTAAAACTTATGAAATCCTACCCCGTATCCAACATTGGACAGCTCTACTTTATAACTATTTGTCTGTATTAAAAATGAACGGAGACAGTCAGTCATCATGGTGCAAGGCCTCAGCGACTATTTTGTCATATGGTTGTCAGTTCGACTCTGATGCAACATACACAGTTTGAGCCAGGCTCTAGGATTACTATTGCAACAACACATCATCAGGAGGGTAAAATGTCAGGAGAATTGTCCTGGTAAAAAAAACCTCAGGGGGACAGAATACACAGGAATCAATCTGAGAGCAACTTGAGAAATTTAAGACAATTTGATTACATTATTCTTGCAAGAAAAGACAAAGTCACAGTACAGCCTCTGTATGATTGTCCAGGAGTTTGTCTCACCCTGAAGACAGACAGCTCCTTCTTTTCAATTCAATTCAAATCAATTTTATTTGTAAAGCGCTAAATCACATCAACAAACATCTCAGAGCCTCTTACAATGATAGAGAACAACAGAACCCAACTAAACCTTCCAGAGCAGCAGATGGAACAAGCAACAGTGGAAACCAGGAAAAACTCCCTCACATGGAGAGAAGTTCATAAGAAGTCCCTCTTCAGGAAGAAAGCGTGGGGCGGAGCCTAGACTCTGGAAGGGGGGGGGGGGGCATCCGCCTTGACCGGTTGGGGGGAGAAGTACATGGGATAGGACAGGGAGAGAGAGGAATAGAAGAGGGAGAGAGAGAGGAATAGAAGAGGGAGAGAGAGAGGAATAGAAGAGGGAGAGAGAGAGGAATAGAAGAGGGAGAGAGAGAGAGAGAGAGAGGCAGACAGGCCAGAGAAGTACAAATACTAAGAAAAGTCTATGATGAGCGTTGGTCTGATGATGAACCAATCTCAGTCTGGAGTTTAAGGGCCGTGCCGTTGCGGTGGGGTCCCGGTGCTGTGGGGGGGTCCCGGTGCTGTGGGGGGGTCGGGTAGTAGGACCGTGGTAAGTCCACTCTGGGAGTCTTGGGTCTGATCCCCTGGATCCTGCTCCCCTCCTGTCAGGATCTGGTGGCTCCAGTAATGTTGTTACACAGAGAGAAAGAAAGAAAGACAAGAAACAGAAGCTCCAAATGTAGAGTTCCTCCCTTTAACGGGAGAGAGGAAATCCCCTCAGCAGTCTAGGCCTAGAGCAGCTCAACTTAGTGCTCCTATTTTATTCCTAATGAGAAGCTCTATCAAAGAGGAAGCTTTTTAGTCTCCTCTTAAATAAACTAATGGTGTGGGCCCTTCGGACCGAGGCTGCTAGTTGATTCCAGAGTAAAGGAGCCATATGGCTGAAACTCCTGCTTCAGCCATATGAAACTTCTTAAAGGCTGAATTATTTTGAGTCTGCACTGAAGGACACCAAAAGCAGCACAGAGGTTTGAACAGTACTGACACAGGTCATCCCTGAACACAGACTGCAAAATTACACATCATTCTTTATGAGACAAAACAAGATTTCTCCAACTTAAAGGAGACATATCATGCTTTTAAATCCTTCCTTTTTACATATAAATCATACAGTTGTGGTCTATACAACGCAAAACTGCAATGCTTGGGTCTGAATTCCTCATTATTAGAGCTCCACAGGCCCCTTTTCAACCCCTTTTCTGATGTGCTTCTGAGAGCAACTCGTTTTGGGGCGGTCTCTTCAGACCCCGCCTCCTCTCCAGGTTGCAGAGGTGACACTCGGTTCAACGTCACCCTGTTCGGCCATCTTTGTAGTTTGATAGAACAGATACAATTATCTAGCGGCGCAGAAACTTTATATTCACACATTATTTACAAAATGTCAACAACGGAAGATTTGTCCATCCAGCCATACATGTTGGAGCCAGAGTCGGACCCGGCGGAGCGAGATGAAAATGACGATGATGCACCTGAAGAACAACGTCTTCATATGGATGTAACGCAATGGTGTGTTACTATATTTACACTAACTTCTCCATCCATGCCCACTACTACAATACTGCCTGTATTACAACGACTATTTAACACAGAAGTTACATTATAATCTAAAACGAGCACACAGCGCTAACATATGAAGACGGTGCAACTGCTAATGCTAACAAAACAATGACAGGGACGTCTGTTCATCACACTTTTTAGCGTTATATACAGCTTACCGAAGTGCTCTGTTCGTCGTCTCCATAGATAGAAGGAACTGACCGCTCAATCAGACCAAGTCTTTCGGCAAATCCTTCTTTATACTGGCGGAGGTTGCTGAAGCAGTCGTCCTTAAAGTGATTCGCGCACACAAAAATGACCTTACCCACAGATGTGGGTACATTTCTGTGAAAAATAAAACTCAACCAGGCACTTCGAAAAGGTTCTGATGCTGGGAGACGGTGTAACGAAGCTTGTGGGTTACTACATCCAACAACCGAACATTTCCACTTATCCTCTCGTAACTTCGGTTGGACTACAAAATCGCAGCGAGAAACAAAAATGGCGGATTGCTCGAAATGTCGATGTCCTAATTTGGCAGTTCCGCTGAGAATACTGTGACGTCATTGTTCAAAAAACGTAATAGAGAATAGAAAAATCGAAACCGATCGCAAAATATGACCAAAACAGAATATAAAGATATCAACGGAGCACCTGAAGAGACTACTTTGAACTTTTCTGTACTTCTAAACACTCTAAATATACAACAAAATGCATTTAAGGGCTAAAAAAGTGGATTTAGCATGATATGTCCCCTTTAAAACAGACCTTTCTCACGACGGTCTAAACCCAGCTTACGTTCCCTATTGGTGGGTGGACCAAGTTCAGCCTATTTACAATGCATGTCATCATTGAAGGTTATACTAGGCTGGTAGTGTTGTTAGCGATTGTGTCTAGTTCATGAGTTGGTCTAGTTTAGTTTAGGTTAATAGTTGTAAGTTCACAACCAGGAGTGAAGAAGGTTGTGTGTTCCATGTCCTCCTGCCATGGCGTTCCTGATCACACGTATAAGAAAACTGTCTTTTGTGATCAGATGTAGGCTCTCATGCAACATGAGAAATTTGAGACAGATCTCAGTATGCACACCCCACTTCCTGTTTCCAGCAGTTGATGCTGTACTATGGTGATGGCCGGCACCAGTGCACTTCCTGTTTGATGATGTGATGAGCCAGTGCCACACCCTCAAATGGCAGCACGAGCCACAGGGTACATCCGAATTTCCCCTCCTGCTATCTCCTTATCTAACCCCAGAAGTGTTTTGTGTAGCGGCCATGATAAGGACTGAGGAATTGAGGAATTCTCAATAAGCAAAGGAATTGAGGCTCGTTGCTTCCTTTAGAACCTCCTTTAGCCTAGGAACCACTGATGCTTCCTTTAGAACCTCCTTTAGCCTAGGAACCACTGATGCTTCCTTTAGAACCTCCTTTAGCCTAGGAACCACTGATGCTTCCTTTAGAACCTCCTTTAGCCTAGGAACCACTGATGCTTCCTTTAGAACCTCCTTTAGCCTAGGAACCACTGATGCTTCCTTTACCAAAAGAGACCAGCTCCTGTTCCCCCACAATTCCTTGAGGCGACAACATTTAAAGGAACCCGCTCATCGGAGCGTTCAGGGAAACTCAGGATGACTGAAAAAGGAGCAGATCATGTAAGTTACCAAAGCAATAATCTGCCTAGAACAACTTGAAATCATCTAGAACCCAAAAGTGCTTTTTGTAGTCCATTTTCGTAAACTTGTAGTTCTTTCCCCACCATGGCAGACGTCACTAACTAGAGCCGCCGTCGGATTATTATGACGTCACGAAGTGAAAGTTCTGTCTGACTGCCACACCACCGTGATCACCTTTACTAACTCCTTTAGGAAGCCTCCTCACACCTTTCCTTAACTCCTTTAGGAAGCCTCCTAACACCTTTCACTAACTCCTTTAGGAAGCCTCCTAACACCTTTCCTTAACTCCTTTAGGAAGCCTCCTAACACCTTTCACTAACTCCTTTAGGAAGCCTCCTAACACCTTTCCTTAACTCCTTTAGGAAGCCTCCTAACACCTTTCCTAACTCCTTCAGGAAGCCTCCTAACACCTTTCACTAACTCCTTTAGGAAGCCTCCTCACACCTTTCCTTAACTCCTTTAGGAAGCCTCCTCACACCTTTCCTTAACTCCTTTAGGAAGCCTCCTAACACCTTTCACTAACTCCTTTAGGAAGCCTCCTAACACCTTTCCTTAACTCCTTTAGGAAGCCTCCTAACACCTTTCACTAACTCCTTTAGGAAGCTTCCTCACACCTTTCCTTAACTCCTTTAGGAAGCCTCCTCACACCTTTCCTTAACTCCTTTAGGAAGCCTCCTAACACCTTTCACTAACTCCTTTAGGAAGCCTCCTAACACCTTTCCTTAACTCCTTTAGGAAGCCTCCTAACACCTTCTACTAACCCCTTTAGGAAGTCTCCCAACATCTTTCACTAACTCCTTCAGGAAGCCTCCTAACACCTTTCACTAACTCCTTTAGGAAGCCTCCAAACACCTTTCCTTAACTCCTTTAGGAAGCCTCCTAACACCTTTCACTAACTCCTTTAGGAAGCTTCCTAACACCTTTCACTAACTCCTTTAGGAAGCCTCCTAACACCTTTCCTTAACTCCTTTAGAAAGCCTCCTAACACCTTTTACTAACTCCTTTAGGAAGCCTCCTCACACCTTTCACTAACTCCTTTAGGAAGCCTCCTAACACCTTTCCTTAACTCCTTTAGGAAGCCTCCTAACACCTTTCCTTAACTCCTTTAGGAAGACTCCTAACACCTTTCACTAACTCCTTTAGGAAGCCTCCTAACACCTTTCACTAACTCCTTTAGGAAGCCTCCTAACACCTTTCCTTAACTCCTTTAGGAAGCCTCCTCACACCTTTCACTAACTCCTTTAGGAAGCCTCCTAACACCATTCCTTAACTCCTTTAGGAAGCCACCTAACACCTTTCCTTAACTCCTTTAGGAAGTCTCCTAACACCTTTTACTAACTCCTTTAGGAAGCCTCCTCACACCTTTCACTAACTCCTTTAGGAAGCCTCCTAACACCTTTCCTTAACTCCTTTAGAAAGCCTCCTAACACCTTTTACTAACTCCTTTAGGAAGCCTCCTCACACCTTTCACTAACTCCTTTAGGAAGCCTCCTAACACCTTTCCTTAACTCCTTTAGGAAGCCTCCTAACACCTTTCACTAACTCCTTTAGGAAGCCTCCTAACACCTTTCACTAACTCCTTTAGGAAGCCTCCTAACACCTTTCCTTAACTCCTTTAGGAAGTCTCCTAACACCTTTTACTAACTCCTTTAGGAAGCCTCCTCACACCTTTCACTAACTCCTTTAGGAAGCCTCCTAACACCTTTTACTAACTCCTTTAGGAAGCCTCCTCACACCTTTCACTAACTCCTTTAGGAAGCCTCCTAACACCATTCCTTAACTCCTTTAGGAAGCCACCTAACACCTTTCCTTAACTCCTTTAGGAAGTCTCCTAACACCTTTTACTAACTCCTTTAGGAAGCCTCCTCACACCTTTCACTAACTCCTTTAGGAAGCCTCCTAACACCTTTTACTAACTCCTTTAGGAAGTCTCCTAACACCTTTTACTAACTCCTTTAGGAAGTCTCCTAACACCTTTTACTAACTCCTTTAGGAAGTCTCCTAACACCTTTTACTAACTCCTTTAGGAAGCCTCCTCACACCTTTCACTAACTCCTTTAGGAAGCCTCCTAACACCTTTTACTAACTCCTTTAGGAAGCCTCCTCACACCTTTCACTAACTCCTTTAGGAAGCCTCCTAACACCTTTCCTTAACTCCTTTAGGAAGCCTCCTAACACCTTTCACTAACTCCTTTAGGAAGCATCCTAACACCTTTCACTAACCCCATGACATCATCCGGGGGTTAAGGTAAAGTCCATAGATAAGGAGATAGGAGGGACTTTTCGGATGTACCTCTCCTGTTTCATGGTGAAACGTAACTTTTTGGCCCCGCCCTCAGATATTATGGAGCCATTTGAATACGTTTTGTTCACCAATCTCTATTCTATCACCAAGCCAATTTTACTTTATTTGATTAGTTCTCTCAAGAAAATTCAATTTGGACCAAACTCTGCAAAAATCCAATACATATTTCAAAATTACGGACTTCCTGTTGAGTTTTCGGTATTTGAGTGTAAGAGACTTATTTGCATCTTGGGGTGTTACATATGTGTGCCGACTTTTGTAGCTCGAGGTGAATCGTTATTCGAAGGCTGAATTTTACAAATTTTCCAGGTGACCCATTTTTTGGGGGGGGATTCCTACAATTTATCAAATTTTTCCCCTGATGACTTTGCAAAGTGTCGTAAAAGGTTTTGTACTGGTACATCTCACAAAATGAGAATATACCAAACATTTTCAAACCCATATATGATCTCAGCTCATGACACAGAGTGGAATATTTCTTGAAATGTTGATGATGATGGCTTACAGAGAGTAAAAACCCAAAATTCAGTGTCTCAGAAATTGAGAATATTGTAGAAAAGTTGAGTTTTGTAAAGTCCTGGTGTCTCACCCTCATCAGCTAATGAAGTCAAAACCCCTACAAAGGTTCCCTGAGCCTTTAAATGGTCTCAGTCTGGGTCAGGAGGGGACACAATCATGGGGAAGACTGCTGATTGGACAGATGTCCAGAGGACAGTCATTGACACCGTCCACTAAAGGTCCTTGCTAAAGAAGCTGCTTGTTCACAGAGTGCTGGATCCAAGCATGTTCAGAGAAGGTGGAGTGGAAGGAAAAGGTGCAGCAGCTAAAGGGAGGAGCGCAGCCTGGAGAGGATTGTCCAGCAAAATGCTGGACAAGGACGGACTGAGGCTGGAGTCAGCGCATCAAGAGCCACTAGGCACAGACCAATCCTAGACATGGGGTTCTGATGTGTCTTCCTGGGGTCAAGACACTCCTGAACAAGAGACCAGGTCCGAAGAGTCTCACCTGGACTGTGGAGGAAAAGAACTGGACTGTTGCTCAGTGGTCCAAAGTCCTTTTTTCACATGAAAGTCCATTTTGCATCTCATTTGGAACTCCAGGTCCCAGAGTGTGGAGGAAGAGTGAACTCCAGGTCTCAGAGGGTGGAGGAAGAGTGAACTCCAGGTCCCAGAGTGTGGAGGAAGAGTGGAGAGGCTCAGAATCCACCTTGCTTGAGGTCCAGAGTGAAGTTTCCTCAGTCTGTGATGATTTGAGCTGCCATGTCCTCTGCTGCTGTCGCTCCACTGGGTTTTCTGAAGTCCACAGTCAAGGCAGCATCCAGCAGGAAACTTTAGAGCTCTTCATGCTTCCTTCTGCTGACGAGCTTTATGGAGACGCTGAGTTCATGTCCCAGCAGGACTTGGCACCTGCCCACACTGCCAAAGGTACCAGAAGCTGCTTCAATGACCCTGGTGTTACTGCGCTGGATTGGCCAGCAGACTGGCCTGAGCTGAACCCCAGAGACAATCTCTGTTCTATTGTCCAGAGGACGGTGAGAGACACCAGACCAACAATGCAGATGACCTGAAGGCTGCTATCAAAGCTTCCTGGGCTTCATTCCACCTGAGCAGTACCACAGGTTGATGGCCTCCAGGCCACGCCGCTGAGATGCACTCATTCATGCTAAAGGAACAACCAAGTATTGAGAGCAGAGAAATGAACAGACTTTTCAGAAGACTTACATTTTGTTTAAAATATCCTTTTTTTCTTGATCTTATGTAATATTCTAATTTTCTAAGACACTGAATTTTGGGTTTTCACTCTCTGTAAGCCATCATCATCAACATCTCAAGAAATAAAGGCTTGAAATATTTCACTCTGTGTCATGAGCCGAGATCATATCTGGGTTTGACTTTCTGAAATGAGTGACAACAAATATTGAACATTTTCATGATATTCAAATGTTTTGAGATGTACCTGTATGCTTAGGCCCTCAAAAACATGTTTTCCCATAATGAAAAAAGTACAAGAGTTAATAATAATAATAATAATAATCTTTAGAATTTCAATAGGGTCCTTCAGCACTCAGTGCTTGGACCCTAATAATAAAATATAATATAATATGATATAATAAACACTAGAAGCAGTGAAGTGATGTGTGAGCAAACTATTATTCAGAGCACAAAACAGTCAAAAACTGTTATTTATCTGATTCGAAGGAATTACGCATCAGTGAAATAAAAATAGTTTAGAACTTAAAAAATACCAATTCTCTATTTTTTAGTTTAATATTTAAATCATTTGACAAGATTCAAATATCTGTTTTTTTTCCCAGGTAGGGATAAAAGTGGAACATTTCTACTCTATTATCATTATTATTCACAAAGACAGTTTTTTTAAACTATTATACAAATATGTAAGTGAGTAAACTAGTCAAGGTCTTTATAGAACGATGTACTGTTTGTATTTTGAACAGTATTGATGATCATGGTGGCGTCTGTCTTGACTAAATAAAAGCAGGGATGATGTTTCAGTCCCAGAAGTCATTCAAGATAAAAGTCTGCCAGTCTTTTCTTCAACATTTCTTAACAGCACGTCACTCAATACAACATTTATTCCATTATAGAAACAGGCTTTTTCGTCTTGTTAGTAAAATCCAGTAAACTTCAGATGAGACTGAAACCTGCTCTGATTTGTTCAAATTGCTGCTGAGATCAGAAACACTGAGCCCATTAAAGACGTTTCGAAAAGCTCTTGAGGAATAAAAAATAAATAAAAAGGCTCTCGACTATCTGTTGACATCTTGTTAAGAAATACGATTCTAGTGGAGGATGGGAATTTCACTTAGAAGAACAATACTGATGCAATGGTTACTGAAGACGTCATGTCAGTGCAACAGAATCTATCTATCTATCTATCTATCTATCTATCTATCTATCTATCTATCTATCTATCTATCTATCTATCTATCTATCTATCTATCTATCTATCTATCTACCTACCTACCTACCTACCTACCTACCTACCTACCTACCTACCTACCTACCTACCTACCTACCTACCTACCTACCTACCTACCTATCTATCTATCTATCTATCTATCTATCTATCTATCTATCTATCTATCTATCTATCTGATTTTAGTTGCTGATTCTAAAACACTAAAAGTTTGTAGAAGCTGAACTTCTCAGAATCACAATTAATTCACAGTTTCCTAAACAAACAAGACGACAGAAGATGAACTGAGACACTGAAGGTTTTTCGATCTGCCTCAAACAAATGTCTGTGTGATGAGAGTGTAACTTTACTCTTTGATTTAACAAATGTAGAAACATCAGAAACAAACAACAAAGAGGCAGAAATTGACCTTTTAATGCTTTGTAATAGATTAATGAAACAACAGTACTGCTATTACAATGGTAAAAGGGCCAGGGGGTGAAGGTCCCTCTTCTCCCACTATGGACTCGATGGTCCACAGACTTGAACTGAGCTCTAACTCTGGACTTCCTGCACATCCGCCGAAGCCTTTCAGTGTTGAAACAGCACCAGATGAGTGTCGGGGTCCCGTGCCAGGCTCCTCGGACGCCCACAAGGTCGGAAAATCCAGGGATCAGATCAACAAGCCCTCTGCGGCCTCTGTCATATGAACGAGCTCACCGATCCAGATTAAGAAACTTTGAACTGAAAGGAGGATATTCATGGGATTTCACAGCGAAGTGTGAGGTTTCAGCTCGGGTCCAGAGCTGCTGTCAACGTTCTGCATGAAGCTGGAACTCTCAGTAGAAACATCTCTAATAAAGTTCAGGTAAAGTTCATCTGACCAGGAACTCCACACTCCATCATCTCGCATGAGGTTTTGGAATCAAAGTTTTGAAATACACAAACTTTCCCTCACGTGTCAGCATTCTCATTATTGCCTCTACTAAGCTTTTTTTTTTTTCTTTTCCTCACACAAAGCCGGGCTTTGTTTATAGCAAAGATTTCCATCTTATTATAAGATTAGACTCTTGAGTAACAGGCGGAGGGAGGCCAGCAGGTTGAAGCCACGTTGCAACGTTACCTAATCTTGATGAGAATCTACTCAGGGATGCATGAACAGTCCCGACATTACACGACATTATGTTGGGCTGCTTGGTTGCACAATCGTAATCGAGGCCGTCATGCAGACATGGACAGAAAGATGCATTCAAATGGACGGATCAGAGGGAAGCTTGAGCCATTCAGAAGCACAGACACAGAGACCAGGTTGCCGCTGTGCAGTGGTTCCCTGAAGCGTTCAGGAAATTATAGGAAAATAAACACTTTTATCTTGTTTTTACTTCATTTGTACTTCAGGCTATCTTTAAAAATGGATAAAAATGTAAAACAGATAACATGGCCAAAGAGCTAAAAGATCTAAGGTCAGTTAACATAAATTAAAATCACAAGAAAAAGTTGTTGAAATTCACTCAAAAGAGCTAAAAAGGTAAGAATGTCTAAAGTAGTCGAAATAGATGAATTGGCTCAGAGAGCTGAACAAGAAAGGAAATAGCTAAAATAGCTAAAATAGCTAGAATCACAAAAATTATTGGCAAACAATTAAAATGGCTTAAACATTGCAAAAGAAAAAAAAAAAAAACATGAAAAACTTAGATCTTTTTAATAATTTTATTGTTAGGGGAAAAAGATTCCTATAAAATATTTCCCTGATATTTTATTTAAATATTCGGGAAAGATTGTCGCCTAAAATATTGAAGGAAAAAATATAAGCGGAAACAATTAAAAAAAATAAAAATAAAAGAAGCCCTCAAATCCATTAAAATTTATCAAATTAAAATAGCTAGAAAAATTAAAGAGTAAACTAAAATGGCCAACAAGTTGAATTAAAATAAATTCAACCAATAATGCAGTTTTTATATGTATTACAAAAACAACACTATTTTTTAAAAGTGAAACATTTTTGTGATCCCCAAATAAATAACATTTTGTGGAAAGTGGAAAAAACATCTTTCTTTGAGTCATAAAGGTCG
This sequence comes from Lipophrys pholis, assembly GCF_963383615.2. Classification (NCBI taxonomy): domain Eukaryota; kingdom Metazoa; phylum Chordata; class Actinopteri; order Blenniiformes; family Blenniidae; genus Lipophrys; species Lipophrys pholis. The sequence goes on along the minus strand of NC_137636.1, from coordinate 37,168,668 downwards.
TGAACACTTGAGTAGTTGTTATTAGCAGTTTTAGCACTTTTACCTTTTTGATTCCCCCCCCCCCCTTTTTTTTTTTAATCATTCTTCACTGTATTAAACTCTTTACTAGTGTGTACTTTTCAGCTATTGTGTTTCAGGCAGCCCCTCACTCTTTCTAAACTCTAAAGTCATTCATGAATTCACTCCCAGAAGCAGCTGTGATGTTAAAGTGAGGAATTGTGCAGGAGGTTTTCTCCCTCCCCTCGCCGCCGCTCCTAATCTGCAGTGTTGAGCTCTGGACGGGTCAATCTGCCCCGGTGACACGGTGCAGCACCAGCAGACGGTGGAGCCAGGGCGTCCTGACGGAGGAGCATCTGGATAGTTTCTTTTCTTTTCTTTGTCTTGACTTGTTTCACCTGTTTCAGCCGCTGTCATGAATCACAGCAAGGCTGAGTTTGAGCCCTTTGAGTATTCTTATTACGATTACTCAGACTGGTACTCCAACAACGCAGAGCCAACGCAGCCGCCCAAAGAGTGAGTAGAAATACACTGAAAGGTCACGAATTGCTCCGGATTGATTATCCGACTGTTGCATGACTTAAATCCGACAATCATGTTTGATTCAAAGGAGGAAATGTGTGATGAATTAATCTTTTTGGGGACAAAGACAGGTGGACAATGTTGTCCAGGTACATTAGTCCACATATGAAAACACACAAAATGTTCGATAGTTGTGTACATAAACATGCACACATAGTCACATATACATGCAAAGCACACACACCTGGTAGAAGTACATGTTTATACAGTACAAGTGCATAGATGTGTGTACTGATATACACACACACCCACACACACTTACGCACACACACACACACAGCATTAGCTGTGTACATACACGAATACACACATGCACAAAGACATAGATGTCTATACAGTTAGAGTTTAAGAGAACACATGCAATACTACATGTACATATATTTGTAGACATATATTTTGATTCCACTGCCGCTGTTATTCAGTGGGAATCATTAATGTTCTCTTTTCTACAGAAATAAAAATGTTCTGCTTTTTCTGGGTCAGAACCAAACGTTTAATCAAGTGTATTTTTTGTCACAGAGTAATTTTACCATGTGACCCTGTAGCAGATGACAACCTCTTCAACATATGCATGCTGTCCATTTCTGTGAGTATCCTCAGAAAGTTTCTCATCGTAAACATAAATGCATATTTTGCTGACTGTGGATGAAGATAAGTGAAACTGTTCATGATCAAATATCTGCCGGCTCCAGTCAGTAAGATCCCCGGAGAGGCGATGTTAGGCGTTAGACATGGAAAATGTTTTTCTCCTTTAAAATACACAAATATTTGTTGTGTTTTGGCCGTGAACAAGAAGCTCCAGTGAGTGTCATCTCCCAACGTGTTGCTTCGGCGCTCAAATGTTTCATGTAGCATTTAGCGTGTAGCAACAGTGGAACAAGGAGCTTTTCAGAAACCAGACGAGAAGTTTTCTTTCTCATGAACTTCCTGTCAAAGCTGATTTAGATTTGGTGACACTTTGCGGCTCAGCAGCTCGTAGAGAGACGAGCGGATGTGGCTCATCGAGCCGGAGAACCGAAGCCTCCGTCATCCTGCACCGTCTTGTTCTGTCTTGATAAGCGGCCGCGACGAGTTCTCACTGATCGTTTCGGTTACTGGAGAAGGAAAGTGGGGCAGGAGGACTTAGAGAGGCCTTCGCTTGTAACTGGACCAACTGAGGAGGAACCTCATTAAAATGAGTATTTATCCAGAGTGAATACAAAGAATATGCTTAAAAAAAACAACAACTGATCAGAACGACCTACTTTAAGGTTGAACCTTCTCATCTTACAGTTTCTGTCAACAACAACAAAACAAGCTTTTATTTGCACAATATTAGGTCAACATACAACACGTGATAATGTTCTAAATGAAAACAAACACTAAAGTAGATCATGTTAGTGTCTAGTTGGTTGTTTTTTAAAATAATAGTACGCTGTCTCTTATATCTAATTGAAGTTGTTTGTTGACTAAGGTCACGTTTACACAACAGTGTTTCCAGTGGAAAACGTGTTTTTGCGTTTCAGAAAAGTTTTGCGTTTACAAGGCGACGCTTTGAAAACAATGTGTGTTTACATGAAAACAGCAGAAACACTGAAAACGATGGAGTTGGCATGCCTGGCCTGAGATGGTGCTGGTGTTAGTTTGAGTACTGAACAACCAGCAGAAAACAAATATAATATAAATAATTATAATGAGACCCCCAATCTCAAGGTAGAGGGTTCATGTCCCACGCCGGGCACCACCTTCCCGTGAGCTCTCCACCTGCAGGAAGGTTCTTAATGGTGCAATGTGATCTGGGTGACGGTGCTCAGACTGACACCCCCACCACCCGGAAACGGAGAAGCGGGAGAAGATGGATGGATGGATATAAATAAAAGTACCAAGTTGGATTGTTATTACAGTGACTGTCAAAATAAAAGTACTAAGTTGGATTGTTATTACAGTGACTGTCAAAATAAAAGTACCAGGAGAATATGGATTGCGAGTCATGCGCCACCGAGAAAACTTTGTTCTAAGTGGCTCTACTGAGCATGTGCAGAACTACTAGAGGTTTATCAATACATGTAAGTGTTCAGTAACTAGTTAATATAAATAAACTACTCTTCTAGTGTGGTAATACTTCATGGTTTGAGATTTAACAGGAGTCCCGATGGTGTTTTCTTGTAGCTGGTGGTGGTGTTGATCCTGGCAGTTCTCACCAGGAAAAACAAACTGTGTCAGGGCTTCGCCAGAGGATCGTCCAGCATCTTCAGGTCAATACAAGAGATGTTTCTTATGATTATTAGACTTCAGATTTGTCTGAGGCCATCTCTAATCGATGACGATTCTTCTCATGACCGTAGTCCAGCAAACTTCCTGGACCAGACTCAGAAGAAAGGGCTGGTGATGTGTGTGTTTGGACTGATGTTCAGCAAGCTGGCGGTGCTGGTGATCGCTCCAGACCCTCTGCCTTTCTCCAGAGACACGGCGCCGGACGTTAAAGGTAAACCTCTGTAGTTTATCTGGGGTGAGCGGGACGAGCAGTGGGACTCACACAAACACTGTTACACCTTCAACTCAAAGGAAACACACTTGGTCCTAATGAAGACTGTTTCACTTAAAAACCTGACCGTGGAATAAAAGCTCTGGTAATTCAGTCATGTGATCCTGCTCACATCTCCGTAACGCCAAAGAATGAATCTTCATTTCAAACATACAAATAGAAAAAAAGAAGAATAAAAAAGAAACATTTCGATGAATAAAACAAAAACAACACTTGATCTACATTTGTATGAACGAAACGGAGAAGGAAGAAGTTAAAACTTATTTACTCCTCCCCCCAAACACTCCTTTATCCCCGTCAACCACTCGGTGACAAAAGTTCCTTAAAATTAAAATAATTAAAGTTAAAGTTTTTGCATTTTAAAATAATGAGTTAGTGTGCTCACAAAAAACAATTCTTATTGCTCTTTTCTGTGGTATACCGATTTGTTACGAAGTTACGTATGTATTTCCCCGGACCTCCACACAGCTAAAGTTGAATAAGGCAACAGCAGTGAATTATAAAGAATGCAAAGGGATTGGTGGTCTAACGGATCTTTAGCTTTGGCCGGGACTGCCAAACTTCTGGTTAGTTTGTTTGGAACATGTTTTATATGAGGTTTCCAGTAAATCTTGTCATCAATAATTGATTGTTTTGATCATCCCTCTCTATATCTACACCCTCGATTTGTACATTTACCTGATTGATTGCTTTGTATTTACCAAATATCATGATTTTTGTTTTACACAGATTTATTGCTAATTTATTTTTGTCAAATCATAGATTAATTTTATTTAGTTCTTAAGTGATTAATTCCCAAATTTTTTTCAGCAAATCCTCACCAGTACGTAGGATATTCGTATCATCTGCAAATAATATAAATTTCACTGGTGCGGTCAATTTACATACGTCATTGATGTACATTATGAACAGTTTAGGTCCCAACACTGAGCCCTGTGGGACGCCATACAGTCAGAATAACAGTCTCCCATCTTCACAAACTGCTTCCTGTTCTATAAATAACTTCTCACCCAATTCAGTAACTCTCCTGATTCCATTTAGTTCCAGTTTATTGATCGGTATATCGTGACTAATTGTGCTTCATGTGATTTTGTTTTATTGTTTATAGAATTTCTTGTCAGTCTTCTGTTCAATTAATGCTAGTGATGTTGACCGGTTGGTTCTGAATCCATACTGACGGTCTGATTGTAAACTGTATTCTTCTATGAATTCATCTAGTTTGTCATTGAAGAGTTTTTCAAGGATTCTGGAGAATAGTGGGAGAAGAGAAACGGGTCTGTAGTTTGTGAAGTGGCGTCTGTCGCCCTTCTTGTAAAATGGAATAACTTTACCGGTGATTATTTTACTAAGGAATTGTAAGTTCATTTATTGGTTTTGTTGAAAACAATATATCAGATTCTAACTTTCTATCATGAGGTCTATGCTAATATGCTAAATGCCTGCTGGGAGAAAACTTTGTATATATTGATAAATTTCAATTAATTAAATTAATTAGATTCTTTACGTTTTATTTGTATAAAGAAAAATGTCTTACGTGTTCAAATTAGATTTATGTTTCTTTACCTATAAGAAAACAGTGCAAAATAATACAGTATATACAAATAAATATGTATAATAGCCACGTTAACCAACACGTTACGATGCAGTGCTGACAGGCGCCGCAGGAGGTAATCGAAACACAGAAAATCTGAGGAAATGTTAGAAGAGGAATTATTGTTGGTAAGTAAATTGCTAAAGTGGGATATGAAATGTTAAAGTATAAACTTCTAAAGTGAATCACATAATAAAGTGCATTAATGAGTTTTTACAATGTCACCATGTGGGTCAATTTTATAGTTTCCAGTGAAAATGTAAGAAAAATAAAATAAATGCAGCGTTTTAATCGTACAAAGCTTCATTAGAATTTCTGTCTTTAAAGCTGGTTGGTCCACATAACAATCAGATTTAAGCTTTACTGGTTTAATGTACAATAGAAAAGGAGTTTTACATTCAAATGTTTTAGGTTTCAATCTGTCCCTTTGGATCTTTTCATCACTGATTTACTAAAAGTTAAATATCAGAGTGTGATGCTTCCCTTTTCTCTGTTTCTGTCTTGTTTGGCAGAGTACATGAAGATCATTTCCATTTTCTACTATCCGGTGCTGTATTATCCTCTGCTGGTCTGCAGCACTCTGCAGCACAAAGCAGGCTACGTGTTCGGGACGCTTCTGTCCTTCAGCCACTTCGGAGTCCTGGTGTGGCAGAAGTTTGACTGTCCCAAGACCCCAGAGGTGAAACACCAGTCACACCTTCATCATGCTTTATTCCAAGAGAATACCAACTCATTTATCATTGTGGATTTTAAAATCACCCCGGAAGAAATTCTTTTCTTAGATAACTTAAAGCATGAGATGTAAAACTTTCTTGAGTTTCTTTCTGATGAGTGTGAGTTAAAGACTTTTACTAAATGAAAGATAAATTAACTCAGCTGAAACCAACAACTTTCTCGACAGTATATTATATATTTTTAATTTCATTTTTCTGAAATTGCGAAGCTTTGTATTATAATAATACTGACATGACTTCAGATTGTCTATTTGCTCTTTTATCTGATCTTTTAAAGGGTCATATAATTCAAACTTCACCTTCTAATGGTTTCCAACAGTAATAATCGTCCCCATACCTGGAATGATGCCTCATTGAATGTTTTATTTTTATTTAAAATTTTTTATCTCAAGTATTGTTGAATTATTCTCCAAAATTCCATAAAACATTTTATTTTGCAAACACTAAAACAAGGCCAATATTTTTTTCTATTTCCACAGATCTATAAATTCTACGCTCTGCTTGCCAGTCTGCCTCAGATGGCCTGCCTCGCCTACCTCTGTGTCCAGTTTCCTCTGCTGTTTGTCAAAGGACCCAAAACTGACGAGGTGAGAAACTCTACATTTCACCATTTGTCCTTCGTACAACCATCAGCCGTAACATTATGACCAGGCATCATGCAGTGTCACATTATCTGGGCTTGTTTTCTCATCAAGATCTGCCGAAGCTCACCTGAAGCAGAATAGAATGCTTTATTTGTCATTATATAATTGGTATAATGAAAGCAGGGAACACAGGACACTTTGTGAAACTCACCTGTTCTTTATTTTTAATTTAACGAGAACAAGAAGCAGCAGAATACAGAGGTTGAGAACCCTGAACATGAAAACTACCAAAATCAAACCTTATCACCTGTTACTGTGTCTCACTTTGTGTGATCAATGATTTTTACTCACAACAAAGAAACCTCAAAGTGGTTCAGTCCCAAATTCGTATTTCACATTTTCATCACACACACACTTCCTGTGGGCTCTCCACCTTCCTGTGGGCTCTCCACCTGCAGGAAGGTTCTTAATGGTGCAATGTGATCTGGGTGACGGTGCTCAGACTGACACCCCCACCACCCGGAAACGGAGAAGAGGGAGAAGATGGATGGATGGATGGATCACACACACACACACACACACACACACACACACACACACACACACACACACAGACAGTAGAACCTGTGAGGAGCAGACCCGGTAAGAGCGACCCCCTGTACTGGGAGGACACGTCACTGTTCACCGACACATATTTACCTGTTAACACACCTTAATGAGGACGACCTGCCTGACGAGGATAACAAACAGGTTTTCCTGGTAAATTTCAAGCTGAGCTACATTGAAGCGGCCAAAGTACTTGGGCTGGACCCGATTATTGGAATATTCAGACGTTGTGGTGTCAGGAGGTTAGTTTGAGATCTGAATAATCACTGCTTCCCTGCAGCTCGGTGCTGCTCTGTGAAGCTCCTCTTCGTCAGCCCCTCTGTGCGTTAAGGCCTCTCTATGCTACCATTGTCCGCAAGTGTCCGCGAGTGTCCACGAGCACGCGTTTTACTCGTGACGTCAAAATCGTCATCCGCCTCCGTGCGCGAGTGTCCGCTCCGACCCCGTGGTGGTGGACTACACGCAGACCAAATTTTGTGACCGTGCGACATGTGCACGCCGGCTGCTCATGCTCCAGAGCTACTGGACGCTTGTGGAGATCCTCCGTCTCCCGTCTGAACAATCACAATGTAAAAGCAAATAAAGATCCAGAGGCTCAGAACTGCTGAAGTGAAACATAAACTCGTTGAGGAAAGGTGGAGAACGGTGGCAGCAGAAGTGGAGATATTTTTGGGATGTGATATATGACTCCACAACTCTTTTAAAAAGCATTTGAAAATGTTTTTAATTAAGCAAGCTTTAAACTAAATATTTCCCTCACTTTTACTGTATTTTTATGCAATTTGTTTGTTCTGTCTTATTGCACTCATTCCTTGTACAGCACTTTGTGATTTCTATCTATGAAAAGCACTTTATAAATAAATTTTACTTACTTACTTTATTTTGACATTTCATTGTATTTTGCACCAGAATGTTTCATTAAAATTGCCTTTATGTTGAGATTGTTATAATTTTCAGTGCTTACAGTTTGATATAGATATAGATGATTTCATTACATCCACTGTGACAACGACAAAGAAAAACTTTGAAGTTTAAATTTAAAGGTTATTATAGCAATATTTTACCAGTCTGTTCCACTCAAGATGAAACTGGACTGTATGTGGTCCCTGAAGTAAATTCAATCTTATTTAATGGTTATTTTGTATACAGCTTATATACATGTATATGTGTATTTATATTGTATGCATCTTTGTATTGGTTCAGTTATGTGCTTTTAAATAACCAGAACATATTTGGTGTTTGGTTCCTTCAATATCAACTGGTCCTACAATTTGTCCTCGTGACCCGTCCCTCCGAAGAGAGGACACCTGTCTTCAGGGGACACAATACAATCTGTCAATATAAGAAAATCAATTAAATGATTAACTGCTATCAATTTCAAAAGTTACTTTGATTCTACAAAGGAAATGAGAACAAAATGTAGAAATTTGACTGAACATGTTTTTCTTTCCCTGATTGAGTCCTTGGACTTGACTTGACCTCGGAGAGTTTGGCACCAGTATGTTGGCAGCAGGTCCTTTAAGACTTTCTCAGATGAGACCGTTTAAACTTCTTCTTCTACTTCAACTTTGAGGAGAAAATGTTCACTTGCCGCCTCATATAATCCACCCACCACCAAATATGAGGATAAAGAGATATTCAGAGTTTGTCACTGCACCCGTCGGTGGTCATAATGTTATGGCCGACCGGTATACATGTTAAAATTATGAAATCTCATTAGGATTCAAATGAGAAACATGAATTTCAACTATGTAAAACAGAACGGTGATTACTTTAAGCAGCTTGTGTGGGTTTAACTCAGCGTCCTCCAGAAGATTATGACGAATGCAGGGATGTTTTCTTTTTCTTTTTTTAAAGCATTAAAATAACACGGATTGGGTTCCAACAGTAAACACTGTTCGGTCTTCTCTCCTTATAGTGAGAAGTTTTTCATGAAAACAGCATTTAAGATAAGATAAGATATCCTTTATGTATCTCACATGTGGACAAATTTGCAGTGGTACAGCAGGATAGTAAAGAGAAAGAAGCACACATAGCAGAAACTAAAAAAGCAGATAAAAATACAATATAATAAAAATATGCAGACGGTGCCTATAAGTGTGGACATGTACAGTATATGGGGGTGGATGTAGTCATTTTCATGTCTTTATTCCAGATTTCACCGCAGTACAACATATTTGTGTCTTTCTAACTCCACAACATGTTTGTTTATTGTTGTTGTTGTTTTTTTTTTAAATCTGACAGGATCTTGACAGCAGCTACTACACCACCTATGTGAAGTTACTTCTGAAGAAAAAGTCTTCGGCTGTCAGGTGAGGAGATGAAGGTCGAGTCACATGAGAAATGTGGAGGACTCTAGAATATTTTCTAGAAACAAAGACAGAAGCACTTTGACGTCTCACAGCAGAACAACAAAAGTTATGTTTGACGTAAACGTTTCCTGCAGCTTAATCTAATCCTCACTCTTGATATTAATCACAATTGTGCCTGATTGTGAGAATGTGAATATGTTCCAAACATCACAGATCAGTGACTATAACATGCTGATTTTTATAGTTTGCCTCCGTTTTACACATTTAATAAACTTTAGTTTGACTTTAATGGAACAACACTAGAGGTCATTTCCTCTGTTCTGTTTAAACAATATTGTTCTGTGTATTATAGCTTTTCGCCCCCCGACCTTTAAAAGATGAAATTCTGTCACTTGAGGTATTTAGGTAAGCACCCCCCCAAAAACTGCAAAAGAATTGAACCCATAAATTCAGAGAAAAATAAATGAGTCCAACTCAGGTAGGCAAATGGGAAAAACAGTACAGATGTTATGTATTTTTTTACTTTGATTTTCGGTTTAAAATACACAATCAAAACATGCTTTTCTTTTGTTTGAATCATATTTGAAACGCTCTTCAGTGAATCCAGGATACTATTGGCTTCTATTCAGCCCTTTATAGGTGTAATGACCTTATTTTCTACAAACTAATGATAAAAATTGAAGATTGTGATATCATGCTACTTTGTTTGGAGAAAGTATTTCATATAGCCCCCACAGAGTACTTGAGCGATGTATTTCCCTTGAACAGCTTTTTGAAGAGTTTGAGTGACAGTTTGTCAGATGTTAGACATGCATACGAATAGAAATCACTTTTCACATAAATGACACAATTAATAGTAAGAAAGAGTTTAACAATCACAGTTCAGGATTTCACATAAATTATAAGTGATTTAGAAACCTTTCAATGTAGTAAAACTTTCTATGTCTTAGTTTATTGAATAATAAATGCTTATAAGGATGTGGAACTGAACTGACGCTGTGGATCCAATGAGAGCTGATTGAGGGTAAAACAAATAAATCCCCAGATGACTTAATTGTTTCATAATCTCATTGTGTAAAATCCACAGAGAAACAGCCGTAAATCTCAGATGTGTTGAGACAGATTCTCTCTTTACCATTTGACAGTTTACGTCCTTCACTGAAAATCTCACCTCAAGTGTCAGAATGAAAGAAAGTGGGGTTTTATTAAACGTAGATCAATGCAGAGAATGAAACTCAGACTGAGTCCAGGTAACTGAGCAGACTTGGGGTCGGTTATGAAGCGGTGAAGCGTTGTTGGCAGGTTTAGAGAACATTTGATCTGCAGGCTTGTAATTAGATAAAGATGTGGCCTGTAATTCAAACCTCTTGTGACTGAGAGCCTCTGCAGCTGCTCCACATCTGGTTCTACACACAAGATTAAATGTTTCAAATCAGGCACAGTTAACCCATCGTTTCTGGATGTTCATGGTTTGAGGAATTGGAGCTGCTGTCTGATGATTTTTCTCTCTGTTTGTATGTTGAAGCTCTTCAGCTGCAGACAAACCAACACTGTTAGAAAGAATACTGGAGGTGCCCAAAAGTTATATCTATATACCTGAAAAAGGTGAGTGTCCTCACACACATGAACTGTCATTGTGTCCGTCACAGTTATTAGCTTATCTCAAAATGTTAAAGGTCCCACATTATACAGTTTTTCAAGAATTTCACAGGTTCAAAGACATAGTATTCAAAGTGTATTTCCCCAAATCGCCTTGGTCCTGAATTTCATCCAGTTTTAAAGTCCCTCTAGTGGCTCCACTGAGAACAGGCCGTTTCTGTGTCTGTACCTTTAAATACAAATGAGCTGTGTGTCTGTCCACGCCGACTTCATGTTTGTTTCCCAGTAGCGTTTTCAAAGAGGAAAAATGGCAACTGCTCCTAATTCTAGAGGACAGAGCTCATTTACCTGAGGGATGGTCAAAGTGAGTGTTCTCTACCAGAGGGAGGGGTTATTTCCCCACATGACATCATGAAGGGAAAATCTCTGATGAACCTGTATGAGCTCACAATCACTAAAAAACAGAGCAAGCAAGTGAGGGAGATGCCAGACTTTCCTCTGGAGCCTCATACAGGCTATCTGGACACAGTTTACTGGAACATGGAACCTCTGACCTTTTGGTGAAGCAGTAAAAGGAATTTCCACATAAACGAGACTCGGGTTCATAGTGTGATGTTGCACTTTGTGTTTCAGTGTTTCGTTTTCCGCTGAAGCTGGCCGTGTCAGCGTTTGTCACCGGTGTGGCCATTTATCATGCAAGTTTTCCTCTTTTAGTTCAGTTTCAGAGCATTTCATTTGAGTATTTTTGACTCCCGGGTGATGTGAGCTCCTGGCTTGTCCCAGCAGACTGCCCTGCTGCTCGTCGTGCTGGTCATTCCCACACTCCACATCGTTCGAGCCGGTATCGATGAAAACATCGCCTTCCTCCTGCTGGGCTTTGGGGTCGTCCTGTCAGACGACAGGATGGAGGTCGTCCACATCGTCATTTTCTACACCTGGCTGCTGGAAGGTCTGTGTTTTATTTTTGGACGTTGTCCCACAATCTGAACGTGAATCTTTGATGTGATTTTCTTTTTGCGTCAGTGTGCTACCTGTGTGCCATGACCCTGTCCTGTCTGGTCAGTATCGTGATGCTCGCCAGGTCCATGGTCCTCCACAGGTATGTACAATAAACCCGCGATGGTTTCATCAGAACCAGACACTCACATGATTTTAATAAAGTATTATACTTGTGCTTTTATGATTTATGTAGGCTTTGTTTATCAGACCAGTTGACGCCATGCAGAGCAGCTGAAATTAGAAGTGTCTCCTGTACAGACACAATTTAAAGAAGTTCATATTGATCCGTCCCATCTGCATTTATTTAATCAACTAACTGCAAAAATCACAGTGTTGTTTTTATATGTTTCAAACTTACTTTGGGGGAAAAGTACTTTGTACTTTTCTCAAGTAGTCTTTAACAACAGTGAGTTCAATTCTTTCAATTCCTTCAATATTATAAACATAAACTTTCTAGTGTATTTTTCAATACAAACTTGGGTTTGAATATTAAGTTTGACATAAATTTTCTATGACTACTTGATTTATTTATATATTTATTTCTGCGTTTCCTTTTGTTTTGTTTGATTTGACAATCAATGTTTAATTTGAATTTAAATAAAATGCTGCTGTGCTTTTGATTTATATCAAGTTTTTAAACAGGTTTTTCTGTAATATGAATGAGTAATAAGTTATTTCATTATGACTTGATTTATTTTCACACTGAATTAAACTGAATTTAACAGATTTAGATTTTTCTTTCATTTTTTTTTCATATCAATTAATAAATTTTATTATTTATTTTAATTATGAGCTTCAGATTTCTAAACTTTTTACCTGCAGGGTTAAAGATTATTATCATTCACTCTGTATGTGTTATTATCAGCCACTCAATATGATGAATTTTTGTGGAAATCTATTATTTGGTGACTTTCATTTTATGTCCGGCTTCGTTTATCTCTATCTGATGTGTCTCTGGTTTTAATCCTTTTCAGATCAAACCTGAGAGGACTGTATAAGGGAGACATTTACAACATTTACAGCAGCCAGAAGACGATTTGTCCGTCTAAACCAGGAGTCGTCTGCTGGATGGGTTTGACAGGATACCAGGCTGCGATCGTCTGCCTCGGTAAAGCTCAGAGACAAAAGGAAAATTAACTACAAAGTCATTTCCGCTTCTAATTTTAAAGTATCTTAAATGAAAAATGCAACTCGTCCAGTTTATCTCGTATTCAAGTTCCAACTGACAAACCTGCTTTGAAGCATTAATACGCAGAACTGGAGATTCATTTCATGGCACCTTTAAGTCAAACGTATATTAGACACGTGCAGAGGTATTACAAAATGCAATGTTTCTTCTATTAAAATCAACATGTGATCAAATGATTCATGTCGACTTCAAGATGTGTTCTGATGAAGATCACGGGCAATGTTTTATTCATAGTTGTGCTTGTTAGAAGTACACAGTATTTGGGAAAGTTTGTAGGATTTAAAGGTAAAAACCTACAAAATAGTGTAAATGTGTGGTGTTTTCAAAGATTTACATTTTCAGATACCATGGAATATATTTGCAAACAATACAACATGCTCATTTTTTGTTTGTTTTTGTTTTAAATAAGTTATTGGTTTGGAGCCGGAGAGTATGATTCATCCTCCAGATTTAAACAGATTTTAAAATGTCTTCTTACGTCTTTGCAGGAATGGTGATCCAGACAGTCGTATTCTTCATCTGCTTCTTATTTCTGGTGTTTTTGATCATCATCCCAGTGTTTTATGGTCGTAACATCATGGTCTTTGAAATAGCAGGGACGGCATGGTGAGAACTGATTATGGAGATAGTTTAGATTGTAATTGTTTATAAAACCTAAATATATCAATAATGTTTGTTTGTTTGTTTGTTTGTTTGTTTGTGTCTCAGGCCGGCCTGGGTGACCCTGATTCTGGTTGGTTTGCTTCAGCATGTGACAGCAAAGTTTGTCTTCATCAAAAAGGAAGCTGGAACGAGAGACTTAAATAACAGGTACGTTGGTTTATTCAAGTGTCACTCATTGTGTTACTATATTGCTGTTGGTGTGTTGTTGTTGTTATGTTTTCTTTCATGGGGGTACACAGTATGTATAAATTCAGCTGCTATCACTACAAATGCAACAATTTGATTTTATTATTGATAAATGAGGCTGGTCTCATGTTTTCCCGAAGACATTTAAGAGACAAACAATTCAAATTTTACAAGACAACTTATTTGCATTTGTTCGACAACATTTTATTACTGAACTTGATCTATCAAGTAGAAATAAGTGAGAAATGATATATCATGTATATGCTGACAAATGAGATTAGAAGTTCTTAGAGAAGAATTTTGAAAATGTGTTTTAAAATAAGAAACAAAAATTTAATCAGAGGACAATCCCTTCTCAAAATAAATGCATGAGTGAATTTGGATAATTAGTGATCATTTTGGCCATTTTATCTCCACTATTGATGATTCAATTTCATTCATAAATGACCAAGTAGTTTTAACTGATTGCATTTTAGAAAAAATATTGCAATAGACTTTTCACACGTTTGTTTGTTTTACATTTTTGTTGTGTGTAAATCTGTGGAAACAAAACGAGGCTTATATTAATGAAGAATTAAGAGTCCTAAACTTCAACTAAAGCGTTGAACACCATTCGTCGGCTCTCCATGACGTCAGTGAAAGTGTCCAGACTGATCAGTGTTGATTTGCAGGGAGAGCCTCTTCCTCCTCACCTACTTGCTGTTCCTGGTCAACATCGTGGTGGGTCTGGTGGTGGCCATCTGGAGGATGGTGATAACTGCTCTGTACAACATCGTTCACCTCGGCCGGATCGACGTCAGTCTGCTGCACCGCACCGCAGAGTTGCATGACCCGGGTGAACATTTTTCACTTTTTATGAGATTGTAGTGAGTTTACATAATTCACCCACGGAACCTAAGTTAAGTTACAGAGTTCCGGGGGGACTGTTTATACGGTTGGATATGTCCTGTTGTTGTTCTGTTATGAGTAATTCACGGAGTGAGAAGTCTGCTACGAGAGGTTGTAAAGCAAACGTCTTACTGTCATTAAAACAGCCAGCTTTAGCACCGTCTTTTGACACGCCGCCTCCGACTCCCGTCCTTGCGCACTACATTGGTGACCCCGACGTCAGTGCCGCTGAAGATTCTGAGACTAAACAGAATACCGAGCCAAACGACATGGCAAGTCCCGCCATTCTCAGATTGCCTGAGTTTTGGGAGACGTCCGCAGCAACTTGGTTTTGCGCAAGCAGAGGCTCAGTTCGACCTCCGTGGGATTACAGATGACGCCACGCGCTATTACCACGTAGTTTCAGCGCTTGGGAGCTCCACGGCAGCCAGAGCAGTGAGTTTTATCACATCTCCTCCGGCCCAGGGTAAATATGCAGGGCTCAAGGCTTACCTTCTCAAAATTTTTGAACTGTCGCGATCCGAGCGGCAGCCGGACGTCTCCTTGCTATTCAGGGCCTAGGCGACAGCAAACCCTCTGAACACATGGAAATTATGTTAAACCTGATGGGTACAGAGGAACCAAATTTTCTCTTCATGGAACTGTTTCTGCGACAAATGCCGCCGCACGTCCAGACAGCGCTTGCAAATACAAATATTACTGAGCCACGCGCTCTGGCGGAGAAAGCGGACCGATTCTTCCTCACCAGCCAGCGTTATGCACCTGACGTACTGGCCCCCGACGCGCAGCTACACGCCCCCTGGGGCTGGTTTTTCCCCTGGCAAAAGAGACACTGCCGCCGACAGCCGTGCCAGCCCAGGTTTGTGCTATTTCCACGCACATTTTGGTGCAAAGGCAAAAAGGTGCCGCTCCCCTTGCAACTTCAACGCGACGGGAAAAGCCAAGGCTCAGGCCTGAGCGCAGGCACGGAGGGCCGGCTGCTGTTCATCGACGACACCCTCTCTCGGCGCAAATTCCTTTGTGACACCGGCGCCCAGAGGAGAGTCCTGCCGGCTACAGTGGATGACGCTGCTGGAGGGTTGCACGGCCCGCCCTTAACGTCTGCCAATGACACCTCCACCCGGACGTATGGCACAAAGACTGTGGACTTATGTTTCGGGGGTCAGTGGTTTACATGGGACTTTGTCACGGTCGACTTTGTCACGGCCGACATCGCCTTTCCCCTCCTTGGCGCAGATTTTTTGTGCGCCCACGGGCTGCTCGTGGATGTTAAGAATGGCCGCCTAGTAGACGCATTGACCTTCACCTCGTTCGTGTGTGTCCACGACGAGGGGACATACGATGGTCTCTCCAGCTTACTCTCTGAGGGCGGCAAGTACCAGCAGCTTCTCGGGGAGTTCCCTTGCCTGACGCAGCCCACCTTCTCGGCCACCACAGCTAAACACGGAGTTGAGCACCACATCGAGACCACAGGCCCCCCCATCCATGCCAGGGCCCGACGGCTCAACCCGGAAAGACTGGCGACTGCTAAGGCTGAATTCGCCAACATGGAACGCCTTGGCATCATTCGCCGTCCCGACAGCCCATGGGCCTCGCCACTCCACATGGTTCCGAAACCAGACGGTGGCTGGCGTCCGTGTGGCGACTACTGCCGCCTCAATGATGCCACCACGCCGGACCGCTACCCAGTCCAACACATTCGGGACTTCTCTGTGCATTTGGCAGGGAAGCGCCTGTTCTCCACATGGACCTGGTGCGGGGTTACCACCAAGTCCCGGTGCACCCTGCAGACATCCCGAAGACAGCCGTGGTGACTCCTTTTGGGTTATTTGAATTCCTCAGGATGCTATTTGGCCTGAAAAACACGGCCCAGTCCTTCCAGCGACTGATGGACTCGGCACTTAGGGACATGCCCTTCATCTTTGTTTACTTGGATGATGTGCTTATCGCCAGTTCCTCTAAAGAGAAGCACCTGACACACCTCTGGGCCCTCTTCACAAAGCTCGACCAGCATGGCCTGATCATTAACCCGGCGAAGTGTGTCTTCGGAGCGCCGTCCATCCAGTTTCTTGGGCATCTCATCAGCAGTGATGCCTCCCCCCCCCCTCCCGTCGAAGGAGGAGGCCGTTTCTGCTTTTCCCCGCCCATGCTCGGCCCGGGGGCAATGGAAGTTCCTCGGGATGGTTACATTCTACCACCGATTCATCCACCGGGTAGCTCACATTATGCGCCCGCTGTACGAGGCCCTCAAGGACAAGACCCCCAAGCAGGACATCGACTGGACCGCAGAGAGAGTAAAGGCATTTGGGGACACAAAGGCCGCGTTGTGCCGGGCCACCATGTTGGCCCATCCATCACCCGGGGCCCCGGTCGCCCTCACAACCGATGCGTCTGACTACGCGGTTGGCGCTGTGTTTGATGGTGCCTGGCAACCGCTCACCTTTTTCAGCCACCAGCTGGTCCCCAGGGAGCATAAATACAGCATCTTTGACAGGAAGCTGCTCGGCGTCTGGTTGGCAATCCGGCACTTCCATTTCATCCTGGTTTACGGTTTTCATCAACCACAAATCCCTCACATTCTCCATGTCCAAGGTGGCTGAGCCGTGGTCTGCCTGCCAGCAACGCCAACTGTCATTCATCTCGAAGTACACCACAGACATTAGAAACATCGCCGGCAAGCCCAACGTGGTCGCGGATTGCCTCTCCAGAGCGATCATCAGCACGATGCAGCTGGGTCTCGACTACGCACGTATGAGTACGTAACAGGCTTCGGACCACGGGATTCAGTCGCTCAAAGATTCGGACACTGGATTGCGCCTGGAGGAGGTTGCAGTCGGTGACTCAGGGGTCAAGTTGTGGTGCGAGCTCTCAACCGGCCAGCCTAGGCCACTGGTCCCTGTCGGCTGGCAGTGGGTTGTTTTTGAGGCAATACACAGCCTCTCCCTTCCCGACAGAAAGACGTCAGCGAGGCTGGGGGCTCAGAAGTTTGTCTGGAGGGGGCTGAAGAGGGACGTGCGGGCCTGGATCGACTCATGTGTGGCCTGTCAGCGCACAAAAGTGCACCGCCACACTAAGGCCCCGTTGGAGCCTTTTGCTGTCCCTGAGAGGAGGTTTGAACACATCAACATTGACCTGGTGGGCCCACTTCCCCCCTCACATGGTTTCACCTG